>NW_007726160.1:1228494-1344367 GCF_000696425.1 Galeopterus variegatus
AGAGAGAGAGAGAGAGAGGAGAGAGAGAGAGAGAGAGAGAGAGAGAGAGAGAGAGCATTTCTTTTATTTTAGGCTTTTGTCTAGACAGAAATTGGTCTTGATTTGAAGTTTGATCCCTGTTTTATTGCTAGGTTTTGAGTATTTTTGCTTGACTTTTCATTTTCTCTTTGTGCTGCTCGTCAGGAGGAGAATCTCTTACCATTATCCCATCTGTATTCTAATTACAGTATCATGTGCACTCAATGCTTACTGTGGTGGTCATCTCCTTTTGGGAGAGAAGAATAGATGAGAGTTCTCTAATGTTTTGAACATGGTCTTAGGGATACGGCCTTCAGAAATATTCCTGCCTTTATTCCAGATATAATGGTAGCTCTAGTACATATTTCATTCCCTCCCCCAGGGTTAAAGTTCTGTTTATCTCCTGTACCAAACCACCACTGTAGTGGATTTTCACAAGTGCCCTCAGTTGAAATTTTGTTGTCCTTCACCCTGAAGATTTAATATTTCATGCCCTAGGAAAGATAGATGGATTCCAGGCCAATTGACAGTGGCTTCTGTTTTCATTCCATGGCAAGTACCCCAGATAAAATCTTCTCATGGTTTTCCCAAATATTCTTTGAGCACCTTGAGGTATTCTCAGAGGAAAAGATAGCAATAGAGTATATACTCCCCTGTGTCTGTGTCTCCCATCTGGCCTTTAGCAATGTATTAAAAGTTTCCAGCTGGATCTTCTTTCTGGTTTGGATGTTATTACATGGTATCTTTGCCAAGTAGGGTCTGTTTCTTCTTGCAGAGATCTGTCTGTCTCCAGCATTCAGGTTAGTTGTTTTTCCTATGATCTCAGCCTCTTAAAGTTTCAGGAAAAGTAATTAATTTGCAATTTGTTCTTCTACTTTCTTGTTGCAAGTTCAAATCTTTTCACCTTTTACATGATTGATCTGATACTAGAATACTGATCATTATTTAAAATTGAAGATAACTAAGGGATTATATTAGGTTCAATTTTATAATTTAACCATGAGAACAGTAAGGCTTTAGAGTTTGTATGGAAAAATAAAGCTAGTTATTGTTAAAACAAGGCCAGAATCTAAGATTTCTAAATCTTAATCTAATATATTTCATACCAAACAAGATTGTATCTTATTTTCCTTTGCCCTTGCTGCAAATGATGGGGTTTTGTAAGATAAATGAATGTGTAACTCTTTGAGGAAAGCCTTTAACTTCGTACTTACATAACATGTGAATGTGACTTTTGAGAAACAGTTTGAATTATAGTGGGATATCTGACATAAAGTACCAAAGTTCAATGTTAGTGATTTTGTACCATTTTATTTCCTTCTTGTGAAAGAATAACTAGCCACCATCCATATTAATAACTTTTATTACAGATGATTTGTGAGAATTATGACTAAAGTGGGGCAAAAAGAAATAAAGCAAAAATTCAAAAAATTACTTGAAATGAATAAAAATGCAAGCACAACCTACAAAACCTATGGGATACAGCAAAAGCAGTACTAAGAATGAAGTATACTGCAATAAGTGCTTACATCAAAAGAATAGAAAGACTTCAAATAAACAATCTAATTTTAAATTTCAAGGAATTAGAAAAATAAGAACAATCTAATCCCAAAACTAGTAGATGGAAGGAAATAATTAAGATCAGAGCAGAACTGAATAAAATAGAGACCAAAAGAATGATACAAAAACCAAAAGTTGGTTTTTTGAGAGAATAAAAAAAATAGACAAGCCATTGGCCAAACTAACTAAAAAAAAGAAGAGAGAAGACTCAAATGACAAAAATCAGAAACAAAAAAGGAGATATTACAATCTATAACACAGAAATACAAAGAACCATTAGAGACTATTGTGAGCAACTATATGCCAACAAATTTGAAAACCTGAATAAAATGGATAAATTTCTGGACGCATACAAACTACCAAGACTGAATCAAAAAGAAATACAAAACCTGAGCAGACCAATAAAAAGCAATGAGACAAATGCATTAATCAGTATCTCCCAACAAAGAAAATCCCAGGGCCAGATGGCTTCATTGTTGAATTCTACCAAACCTTTAAAGAAGAATTAACACCAATTCTTTTCAACATACTCCAAAAAATTTAAACAGAGGCCGTTCTCCTAAAATCATTCTTGAGGCCAGCATCACGCTGATACCAAAAGAAAGCTACAGGCCAATATCCTTGATGAACATAGGCACAAAAATCCTCAACAAGATATTAGCAAACAGAATACAACAGCACATCAGTAAGATTATACACGGTGATCAAGGAGGATTCATCCCAGGAATTTGCATATAGTTTAACATATGCAAATCAATAAGTGTGATATACCATATCAACCAAAGCAAAAACAAAAAACATATGATTATCTTAACAGATGCAGAAAAAAGCATTTGACAAAACTCAGCTTCCCTTTATGATAAAGACCCTCAGCAAATTAGGTATAGAAGGAAAGTATCTCAACATGATAAAAACCGTGTATGACAAACCAATCACCAACATCATCCTGAATGGGGAAAAACTGAAAGCTTTTCCTTTAAGAACAGGAAAAAGACAAGGATGCTAACTCTCACCAATCTTATTTGACATAGCATTGACATATCTCATAGTAGAATGTCTCAAGGAGTAAAGACAGGATCGTTCAAAAAGTTAAACCAGACACATAATGGTGAAACTAATATTTTCCAAAACAATAAAAACAATCCTAATCAAATCAGTATTAAAGTTACAAGCAACATTAAGAGCAAAAATTTAATGGAGCAATATTTTCAAAATTTAAAACACAGAAAACTCTATGAATATGTTGTTACTATATTTATGGCAAACTAAAATAAAGATGTAATTAAAGATACTTCAAGAATGTGGTATATATACACAATGGAATAATACCCAGCCATAAAAAAGAATGAAGTTCTGTCATTCGCAGCAACACGATGAGCTTGGAGAAAATTATGTTAAATGAAATAAGCCAGGCACAGAAAGAGAAATATCACATGTCCTCATCCATAGGTGGGAGCTAAAAAATAAATTGAAAGGAAGAAAGGAAAGAAAAAGCAAAAGAAAGATCATCACAATAATACATCGAACAATCAGAAGGAGAGAACACAACTGTGGTTACTAGAGGTGGGAAAGGGGGAGGGGGAGGTGGAAAAGGGGAGGCGGAGGTAGGCTAGGGAGAAAATGGTTTATGGACACAAAAATTATTATGTTTTGCAATGATGAATATGCTAATTATCCTGATTTGATTATCACATATTATACACAAATACTGATAAACTGTACTCCATAAATATTTATAATCAATTATGTTTTGATAAAACAAAATAATTTTATCATTCAAAAAATATTTATTGGAGCATATCTTATTGAATGAATAAAAAGGAATTGAGAAAAATTCTAAAGGAAATATATAAAATAAGTCTGAGTGAACAATTTAATAAAGATTATGGTCATTCAAAACCAGCAAGAACGAAAATGGAAATAAATAGAAATTACATCCATATCATTGTAGACTAAAACCACAGTATATATCAATATTGTGAAGTGGAAGGGTAAGAGGGACTAAAGAGAATCTTAGAGTACTGTCTAGTTTGGTTCAAGAGAAAAATATGGAAATCAATGACTGAAAAATTGCAAAGAAATCTGAACACAACTTTTTAATAAATTATGAATAACTGCAGAACTAAAAATGGATATGTAATATTTTCAAAGCAGCCAAAGAAAATGTAATCTCATTTTAAAATGAGAAAAACATAAGTCCAAGCGGTATAAAATGATAAATAAATCTTAATATAGATATAAATCAGTTAAGTTGATCTATGCAAAAGGTGACAGCCTCATCTGCGGCTGTTGGCCAGAACACCTGTGCACGGCCTCTCTACGTACCACAATTTTATTATTACCATACTAACATGCCTGCCTGGATTCCAAGGAAGGGAATATAGACCCCAACTCTCAATGGAAGGGATGTCAAATCACACAGAAAAAGAACTTAGGCTGTTGAAGTTATTACTGTGACCAGCTTTGGAAAATACAATCTGCTTGTCTGTTTTCTAACTAAAACAACTCACTTCCCTCCCATATTCAAAATATAGCAGTCTTCCCTCCTAATCTCCAAGCCTTATCCTATTATGACATTAGTTCATCAAAGTCCAAGATCTCCTCAGGTAAGTCAGTTTCAGCTATACATGAAGCTCTTCAGGTCTCATACTTTCTGTAGAGATACTTCAATACAATTTCTCTCAGCCCGACAGCTGAACTAAAGAATCAAGTTATCTGCACCTCCCCACAACACACACACAGGCACCCCACAATGATGGGACAGGCAAAAAAATAGCTGATATAGACAATCCCTTTCAAAATGAGCATACTCAATAGTTACTGGCCCATTGAATTTTCAGAATCCAGCCATGCACGTGTCACCGGTTCATTATTTAGGACACAATCCTTCTGCCTGGGAGTTCAAGGCAACACAGGCTCTATGCTCTGAGGCTTAGTTTTACACTTTGAGGCATCCTTATTTTTCCCGAAGAAATGGCCTGTGTTTGCAACAGAGTAGTTTTCTTCTCCTACTTCCTGCCTGTATCCATTAAGGAAGTGTGAACGGTTCCCTTTATTTTATACTGTTTCTCCTGCTTTCATTCAAAATGATGTAATTTCTTTTTAAAAGCTTAGAGACTTTCTGGGTATTAGTTCATAATCTAATTCATTAAGCAAAAGCCACATTGACAAAAACCTTTCTCTGGGGGCTCCTTTTAAATCTAACTATGGAACAAAGCCTTTCAAGATTCCTAGAAACCTACTTTTAACAGAGATGGCCACAGACCACACCTTTAAGATCCTTTGAAGGCCTTTTGTGTGTGTTAAAGGGTTTATGAGGCCTTTTTGAGGTCACAACAAATGGTTCTATATTTGCACCCTTAGTTTTGTCTTTACCATGAGACATTTTTCTGATAGTGACCTGGAGTGGATCTATAACCTACGTCTATTTTTTTTTTTTTTTACTTTTATAATCTTCTTCCAAGGAAGATAATGAGAAAGAGCTTTATTTGCATACTCAACAAATTTAGGATCATTTATATTTGCACTAAAGTTTCCCGTCTCTCATTTTGTATCGGGCAGCTAGAAAATGACAGAGTGCACCTTCAAAACCTTGCTTAGAAGTTTTCTTAGCCAGATCATCAAGTTCATTAATGTATCCGCTATTTTCTACATTACTATAATTGTCAGCTTTATACTTTCTGCCTCTACATGTAAAGGGCATCTTTCCTCCAGTTTCCAATAAGAGTTTCTTCAATTTCTTTTAATCCCCCATTTACAGCCTCTCCTGGTTCTTTAAGCTTTTGAATACGCTCTCTTGAAGCTTTCACTAGTGGTCTTCTTGATGCAGTTCTAGCTTCTGTCACAAACCAGTACCAATGCCCCTGCAACATATTTTGGATTTTGTAAAGGCAGCATCCCATTCCTGGTACCACAATCAGTTCTGACTACATATATATGTGTGTGTGTGTGTGTGTGTGTGTGTGTGTGTGTGTGTGTGTGTGTGTAACAAATTACCACAAAAGTTAATGACTTAAAACAATTATTTTATCATGCTCATAGACTATGAAGCACCAACTTAGAATGAGCGTAGTAGGAGTGGTTTCTCTCTGCTCCACATTATGTAAGGACTCACGTAGGAAGGAATCACAGATTGACAATTACTGGCCAGCTGGGGCAAGACTCGTCAAGAGATTTTCTTATGCACGTGCCTGGTAGTTGATGGTGATTGTCATTGGTGATCTCACTTAACTGGGACAGTCAACCAGCTACTAATCTGTCTATCACCTACACATGGCCTTTCTATGCGGTCTGAGCATCCCGACAGGATGGTAGCCTTAGATTTCTCGTATGGCGCTCAAGACTCCAGAGGCAAGTGTTCCAAGTGAACCAGGCAGAAACTCAGTTGCCTTTTATGAACTACTTGTATTACATAAAACAAAACAATCACTTATTTTGTTAACAAATCTTAAATTGGATGTAGTGAAACTGTTTCTTCTCTTTCTATATGGTTTCACCTGAGGCAGCTTGACAGGGGACCAAATTATCCACTTTTAAACTGGCTCACTCATATAACCAGTTGATTGGTACTGGCTATGGCGTGGGAATTCAGCCAAGGCCTGTGTGTGTGTGTGTGTGTGTGTGTGTGTGTGTGTGTGTGTGTGTGTGTGTGTGTGGGAGGCACAGGGGTGAAAAAGGGGAGTTCTCTATGTGAACTCTTCCAGAGTTTACTTAGACTTTTACACAATAGTAACTCAGTTTCAAGAAAAGGTTTCTCAGACAGACCAAGGGAAAACTATTTTGTCTTTGATGACCCAGCTTTGGAAGTCACATAGCATCACTTTTGGCATATTCATAAACTGACCCAAATCCAAGAGGAAGAAACAGACTCTACCTCACAAGCAGAAAAGTGTCTAAAATGAGTTAAAAGAAGAGAATGTATAATGAGAGATATTGTTTTAGTCATCTGTGAAGATGTAATCTGCTAAATCACTCTTCTACCAATGTAGAAGAAAAAGAACATATTTTATGCTTATGATATATAAAAACATACATATGTACATACATACATTCAACTAAATAATCACTGATTATGAAATTGAGATTATTACCTTCAATAATTGTCATCTGAATTTTTTATATGTTTATAATAAGAGGGGAGCCTGAGTGTGTTTTGTGGCCAGTTTGAGCTCACTGTATAAAATAAATAAACTTAGGGAAAGACGTATTATGAAGCACACAGACTTGGAGTTTGTTTTTATCATCGTTGTGGTTGTTTCTTCATGCTACAATAAGAATGAAGATTTTGATTTTATTTTTTGAGATAATCAGTAGATTTCACACTCTCATGAAATGTCTTGTACTAATAAATGAAAATTATCTTAATTATTATACCCATGTGCAAATAAATATGCCAATTAACTGATCTCTTTGGTTTTCAAAAGGCTGTTAGTAATGTATAATATTGAGAGATATTTAATTTCATTTCATGACTTGATTTTAAAACAAAGTCAATCTTAATCAGTTAAGCTTAGTAATTCACTTAAAATGATAACAAAATAAAGGGTTCTCAGAATGGGAACAGAAGATGGCACAGCTGGATTTTTTTTTCACGCAGAATTGCATTTTATACCAGAAATTTGTAAAAGAAAGTCATTATCAGATTATGCTCTGTTTGTTCTATTCTTAAATAATATAATACCTTTATTAAAAACACATGTAATTCCCCTCACTTGGCCACATGAATACAATTGGTGTTTCTGCATGTTTGGTATTAGAAAAAATAAGTATGGAATTTAATGCCACATTTAAAATGGCACTAAGCACTAGTTAAACTCTGGGTATATTTGAATCCATCATGCAATTTTGAACAGGAACTTATTTTTATAAAATTAAGCTGCTCAATATGTCTACATTGTATAACACTCCTAACAGGCAGAAAAAATAATACATAAGAAAAATATTAAAATTTTGATATGGGAAAAGGCTCTTTTTAGCTTACTATATAAGATGATTAACAGAGGAATTAGAATTCAAAAACAAATGTATCTGTGTATGAAAACACTACTTTTCACAGCTCTACTTGTTTTGAAATATTTTCTGAGCAATTCAAACAATAGCAACCCTAAGAAATGCCACATATAAGCTAATTATGTTTTAACTAAGTTCTAGAGAAAGGGGTCGGGTTGAGGTGGCTCTATTATGTCAATTTGCCTATTCCCAAGCTACATTTCCATTAATTCCCTTCCCTCTGTTCTTCTGGATTGGGGTTGGCCACAGAAGAAATTTTTGCAAGTATGAGGATGCGAAAGAAGCATGAGTCACTTCAAGTTGAAGGTCCTCATCCAGAACACTCTGAGCTCCACTTCAACTTACACAAGTGGCCAATATGAGGCATCTCCAAAAAGTTCATGGAAAGATTAGTATTATATTTTAATTCTATCTTCCCGCAAACTTTTTGCAGTATTCTCATACACTGGCTCACCTTCTTGAGTCCGCAGCTACTCTAGCTCCCATCAACCCACTTGCTTCAGCTTCTCCAAGTCATGGATCCAGCACACGCACAGCCCCATGGCGAGAGGTGCTAATACTTATCTTGTTTTTGCCAGAAACCAGCATTTTTGAGGTTGGACATATATTTATGTCTTAACTGCCTCCAGCACGTGTAACTGAGCCACTTATTCTTCATAAGTTCATAGCTTCAGTTTGACCCTCCTGATTCCACTTTGTTTTTGCTTTCCTGCATCTTCAGGTCAAACTTTGTCCTGCCTGTCAGCTCTACTGGCTTACGGCATATTTTTAAATTTTTTAATTTAATTTTTTTGAAACACAATTGATTGTACATATTTGTTGTGTACAGATTTGAATATCAATACCTGTGTACAATATGTGGTGATCAAATCAGGATAATTAGTATACTCATGTTTAAAAAACGTTATCAATCTTTGTGATACTTAACCAATTTATCGCTAACCCTCCTCCTCCCACTCCTTTCCCACCTCTAATAACCACAGTTCTCTCTTTTTTTTTTTGAAAGTTCAACTTCTTATTGTGATTGTTGTTTCTTTCCTTCTTTTCTTCTCTGTTTATATATTTATTTATTTAATTTTTAGCTCCCACTGATAAGTGAGGACATGTGTTATTTCTCTTTCTGTGCCTGGTTTATTTCACTTAACATAATTTTCTCTAGGTTCATCCATGATATTCTGCTGTGAATGGCAGAATATCATTCTATTTTTATGACTGAGTAGTATTCCATTGAGAATAAATAGCACATCTTCCTTATGCAGTCATCCACTGATGGACATTTACGTTGGTTTCAACTCTTGACTATTGTAAATAGAACAGCCATAAATATGGGAGTGCAAGTATTTCTTTTATGCGAGCAGACATAGTGATGTAAGTCTTCCCTAGAATTCAACAGGTACATGTTTGCAATTTCATCCTAACGGTAAATCCCCCTTTCATATTACTCATACTGGTATACTTCCCTGGTCAACCTAACAAACACATCAGTCAAGCCAGTTAAATCAGGTTATAGGATATTTATTCTACATAGATTCATGGCTCAGTTATTGTGTCTTGATACTCTTTGCATATGGCATTTTCCGTGTTTCTCTCTTGAAACATCTTTCTTCAACCTTAAGCAAATCCAACAGAAATTTAAGAAATAGGTAGTGGCTGAGTATATAAATATAATATGTAGGAGAATGGATGAAATGTGAATATCTCATCCTTTAAGCACCTTGAAGAGTATATTACTTAAGAATAAAGTACTAGTCTGTAATTTTATTTGGTCATATGAACTACCCTGGCTTTATCTAGAGTGGGATGTACGGAAATTGATACGTAAGAGAATATATAAAAATCTTTTAAGATTATAAAAAGCTATAAATTTAGTTCATTAATCATACACCTTCACTGTGGAAGCAATAAGATTTAGAGTGACTACACGGCTAAATAAATGATGCCCTTAACACTTCACAGAAGCTTACCGTAAACTGACACTGCTGACAATAATGTAAGAATATCTCTTCCCTGCAAATGCAAAAAGCAATTATTCAGTATCACAGAGAAGGCAACATTTAACTGGGTCTTGAATAACAGGAGATATTTTCTAGTACACAAGGAACATAAACATAGAACTAGCAACATAAAAGAATGAGAATACAAAAGAGCACACAATGTCTAACATGATTTTATTAAGAATACTCATATTTCTGCTTTAGCCAGATCATTCTGAATTCTTTATCTGAATAGAGATAATAAATTAGAAGTGAGAATTTAAGAATAGGTCATTGGTTTGTAAGCTTAGGCTTTAATAATTCAGGAAGGAGGTGTTTCATATCATGAGCTTGTGATTCCTGCAGGACACTGAGACCAATATATTTAATAAACTGGTTTATATATAAGTTTGAAGATCAGTTGAGAGGTGGGCCCCATTGATTAAAATTAGTCAGTCACTAGCAATTTGGGAATAGCAAGTTAGAATAAAAGATATGGATCGCTTGTTTAGATGGATTTGGGGGAAAGGTCTTATTTTCAATTTATTTCTAAGCTTGAAGTGAATTATTAGTTTTATTTATTTAATGTTTAAATAAATCTTCAAGTAAAGCTAATGTATAAAATATAAAGTTATATGAATAACTAGCTTTTTTAACAGTGAAAGCAAAATGTTTTCTTTGAGATTTTATCTTTAGATAACCCTGAGGTCCCAGATTACTTTTAGTTCTTTAAGATTAAGTTCTTAGTGTCTCACAGATTTCTGCTGAGATTATAACTGTTCTATTCTGCAGGCTGGTGAAAGAAAAATATAGTCAAATTCCTTGGGGATGTGATCTAATCACAGCTGAAACATGGCATCTGAGAAACTATTTCTCATAGAGCAATATTAGCTCAATACACACATTCTTTCACCAGAAAGATCCTTTTGTGGGAGAAGCAAAGATAGTTTTAATTTTAACACAAGTACTGTGTCCTCTTTAAAAATATACCTTTAAATATCCCTTGCATTACAGAACATTAAAAAAGCACTTATAGAAAATCTATTTAATATTTTGAATATTTTAGCTTCAAAAAATATTTTAGAAAAATAACTTCTTATCAGAATAAAGCAAAATTACTTAATACATTGTCTAATTTAAAGATAGAAATCACCTAACCATATATACTGATATTATGGCAAAATGAAATAAACCTAACATTGAGAGATTTATTGAAGATCTTAGGTAAAATTTCCTTACCCTGGAGAGTTGCCAAGCAATGAAATATTGAGATCAATTGTGGAAACTTCTTTAGAATACTTAAGAAATTAGATAAATTTAAATTTGACGTATATGTTTCTGGCTATAAACACAAAATGGAGAAAAATTGTCTCCAGAAACCATGAAAGATAGGAAAAACAAATCAAGATCTCTCTAGATAAATTGTACATTAAAAGACATATTCTTATGTCAAAATAATGAGGTTTTGTAATAAAATATTATAGAAAAGTAAAAAATTCTTTCATGCTACCATATTATAAAAATAAGTTCAAAGGAAAATAAACATATAGATAATTGAGGAGAGAACTACTGAAACAAAGATATCATAGTCAGAATTAAGCAATTCTGAAATTCTATTCAGAGGGTAACCCGAATTTTTATAATTAGTGCCATAAATGCTCTTTTTGGTATAAAATTATGTACAAAATAACTAAGGCATAAAAATCATTAGTGATTTGTTAATTCAGTATTATTTAATATCTGCAAGTATCATACCTTCTTTAGCCCAGAAGAACTATTTATAAGTAAATATGTGTTGTCATTCTCTTCAAAATATTTTCAGTGTGTTGATGAAAACCTTTATTTAGGGATTTACTTCTTGTAATTGTAGCATAATGATGCCTAGGCAATTCTCCTCTGCAGAAAACAAACATAAAATTGGACTAAATTCTTCAAAAGAGACTTTTCAGACCACTGAAAATAAATTAAAAAAAAAAAAAAACAATAAGCCACAAATTTAAAAGTGTTTACTGTAGAAGAGCTGTTATTTCATCAGGTAGGACTGGTAGCAAGTCTGTGGTCTTCTTTTGATATTGGGGTCCAGGCAAATAAGAAACCAATAACCTTAAAATAATAAAACAAAAGGAAGAGTTGCTACAAAATATGATCTACAATATCAGTTTTCAACCAAAAATTACCAGAAAAGAAAAAAAAAACGTTATGAAAACATTACCTATATTAGACTAGATTAAAAAGAAAAGAAAGAAGTCAATAGAAATTCATTATGTGGGCACCTGCGTTGGATTGAGCAAATACTTCAGACCTGCTATTTTAAATCTTTTTAAACAATTAAAGAAAAAATAATTTTTAAATTCATCGAAAAATACTAAGAATGATGAAAAAATATTCTAGAAGTGAAGTGTATAATAATTAAAATGAAATTTTCAATAAACATATTAAACAACAGTTTGGAGATGTCAGAAGAAAGAATCATTGAATTTGAAGATACATCAGTAGTAATTACTTAATCTAAAATCAGAGAAAAATGAAAATTAGAAGCAAAATGAATGGAGGCACAGAGAACTGTAGAACAATATCATGATTTCCCACATATGGATAATTGTCCCAGAAAGTAAAGAGGGTGAAAGAAAGAAAGAAAGAAAGAAGCACAAAAATATACCGGAAAAAATAATGGTCAAAAAGCTCCAAAATTTTGGTAAAAATTTAGTTTTAAGGTCAATAAAATCCACAGAGGATCAAAA
Source organism: Galeopterus variegatus (assembly GCF_000696425.1). Classification (NCBI taxonomy): domain Eukaryota; kingdom Metazoa; phylum Chordata; class Mammalia; order Dermoptera; family Cynocephalidae; genus Galeopterus; species Galeopterus variegatus. The sequence continues at coordinate 1,240,796 of NW_007726160.1, forward strand.
CAAAGAGGATTAGATGTAGCAACACTATAGTCAAGCTGCTGAAAGCCAAAACTAAAGAGGAAACATTAAAAGCAGCAATCAGCTGGAGAAAAATGCTACCACACATACGGAGAACGACATTTGTTAATGGCTGATTTCTCTTCAGAGACAGTAAAGAACAGAAAGTAGAGGAATGACCAGTTGAAAGTGAAACACACATATGCAGACACAAAACACCGTCAGCCAATAATTCTATATCCAGGAAAATTATCTTTCAAAAATAAAGGAATATAAAGACAGTTCTAGACCTTAAAATGTAATTTTAAAAAAAAGGAATTTATGTCTAGGAGACCTGTTCTACAAAAAATACTGAAGAAAAACCCTTCAGTGTGAAATGAAATCGCAATAGATTGTAACTCAGCTGGACAAGAAGAAATGAAGTATGCTAGAAATGATAAATATGAGGATACATAAAATATTGACATCTATTCTCTTTCCTGATTTCTCAAAGCCCATATGACTAAAGCAAAAAGTGTGCACACACGCGAATACACACACATACACACAGACTAGCAGAAGAGGGCAAGGAAATGGAGCTATTCTGATGAATAGTTGCTATATTTTAACCAGTGCAAGTTAATACTAACTGAAATAGTTTATGATAAGTTAAAAACATATATTGTAGGGCAACTACTAAAAATCTAAGATTAAGAACAAGGTGAGAAAATCTGCTCTCACACACATTGGAATGGAGGGTCTAGCCAATAAAATAAGCAAGGAAAAGAAATAAAAGACATGCAAGTGGAAAAAAGAAAGTAAAAGTGCCTTTATTCAAAGGTGGCATGCTGGCGTATGTAGAAAGCCACACTATCTAAATTCAAAATACACCAAAAAGCCTAAGTGACACAGTATGGCATTGGCATAAAAACAGATACATAGAACAATGGAACAGAATACACAGCCCCAAATAAACCCATGCATTTACAGCCAGCTGATTTTCAACAAAGGTGCCAAGAACACACAATGGGGAAAGGACAGTCTCTTTAATAAATGGCATTTAGAAAACTGGATATCCACATGCAGAAAAGTGAAATTAGACCCTTATTTCTCATTAAATACAAAAATAAATTTTTAAAAAAGGCTTAAATATAAGATCTGAAATTATGAAACTAAAAGAAAACACAGGGGAAAGATTACATGGCATTGGTTTGGGACATGATTTTTGTGTAAGACCTCAAGACCTCAAAAGCACAAGAAACAAAAGCAAAAATACACACATGAGATTACATCAAACTATAAAGCTTCTGCACAGCAAAAGAAACAACACAGTGAAGAAACAACCTACAGAATGGGAGAAAATACATCTGATAAGGGGTTAAAATTCAAAATACACAAGGAACTCAAACAACTCAATAGCAAGAAAATAAAAATAACTCAATTTAAAAATGGGCAAAATCTCCGAGTAGACATTTCTCAAACGAAGACATACAAATGGTGAACAGGGAAATGCAAATCAAAACGACAATAAGATATTACCTCACTCCGTTTAGGATGGCTGTTATCAAAAATACATGATAACAAGTGTTGGTGAGGATGTGGAGAAAAGGGAACACTTACACGTTGTTGGTGGGAATGTAAATTAGTATGGCATGAAAACATTATGGAGGGTCCTTACAAAATTAAAAATAGAATTATCTTACTATCCAGCAATCCCTCTACTGAGTATGTATACAAATGAAATGAAATTAGTATGTTAAAGAGATATTTGCATTCCCATGTTTATTGCAGCACTATTCACAATAGCAAAGAGATGGAGTCAACGTAAGTGCTCATTATTGATGAATGGATAAAGCAAATGTGGTATATATACACAGCAGAATGCTATTCTGCCATACAAAGAAGCAAATCCTTATTTTGACAACATGAATGACCTTGGAGGACATTATATTAAGTGAAATAAGCCAGGCATAGATAGAAAAATACTACATGATCTCACTCATATGTGGAACCTAAAAAAATTGATCTCATGAAAGTAGGGAGTAGAATAGTGGTTACCAGAGGCATGGGTGCTTGAGGGGATAGGGAAGTGTGGAGCTGTTGGTCAAAGGACACATAATTAGTTATAGGAGAACAGATTTTACAGCAAGAGTGACTATGGTTAGTGACAATATACTGTATTCTTGAAAAATGCAAAGAGTGGGTCTTACGTGCTCTCATCATAATAATAACTACGTGAGGTAATGCTTTTGATAATTAGCTAGATTTCACCATTTGCCAATGTGTATATACTTCAAAACATCACGTTGTACATGGTAAATATATACAATGTCCTTTGTCAATTTTTTAAAACTTTAAAAATTAAAAAAATAAAACCCTAAGAAATCTACAAAAGAGCCACTGAAATTAATAAGTGAATTTATCAAAGTCACAGAAAAGAAATTGATATTCAAAAATAAGTTATGTTTGTATATACTATTGCCAAACAACCAAAAAGGAAATTTTACAAATATTGTACTCACAAAAGCAAGAGAAATAAAACTAATTACAAAAAAATGTAATGAAAGATGTGCCCTGCATATATACTGAAAGCTATAAAACATTGCTAAGAGAAAGTGAAGATATAATCAATGGTCAAACTTATCCTTTTAACTATAGGAATACTCAATCTTTTTAAGAAGGTAAGTCTTCCTAAATTGATAGATAGATTCAAAATATTCTTTATTAAATTCTTGGATTTTATTCAGAAATTGTAAAGCCTGATCTGTTATTTATATAGAAATATGAAAGTTTCTACAGTAGCTAAAACAGTTTTGAAATGTAGAACGAAGTTGGAAGACTTATACTACATTATTTCAAAACATGCTGTAAAGCTTTGGGACTCTATAGCAAACAAGACTGAGATATTAGTGTAAGGAGAGACATCAAGATAAATAGAACATAGTACAGGTTCAGATATTGACAAAAAGACATGGTCAATTGATTTTCCACAAAGGTGCCAAGGAAATGCAATGGGGAAAGTATAACATTTTCAATGAATAGTAGTGGAATGAGTGGTTTTTCAAATGTGAAAAGAAAAAAAAAGGGTTCTTAACTCTTACTATACACTATATAAACAATAATTTCCTTATAATGAATCACAGCCATAAAAGTAGTAATAAAACTTCTGGAACAAAAACTAAAGAAAAATTTTGAGTTTGGGGGTTAGGCAAAGTTTTCTTAAGAACAAAAGCTGGAACTATAAAAGGGAAATTTTCATACATTTTGCTTTGTCAAAATTTAAAATGTTTGATCTTTATAAGGTACCATTAAGAAAATGAAAGCCACAGACTGTGAGAAAATGATTTCAAAATATAAATTTCATGAAATACTTGTATTGAAAATATATAAAACATTCTTACAAATAAATAAGATGAACGATCCAATAAATATATAAGTAAACAATTTAAATACACACATAACCAAAGAAGATGTTTAAAGGACACAAAAGCACAAAAAAAGATGCTCAAAAGCATTAGTCATTGGGGCAATGGAAATTGAAACCACGGTGTAACACCACTACATGACCACTAAAAGAGCAAAAACGAAGGGTACTGAATTTGCAAGGTGTCAGAGAGCATATGGAAAAGCTGGACCTCTTAAATATTGCTATTGAAAAATGTAAGATGGTCCAGAAACTTCAGAAAATAATTTGGTAGTTATAAAATAGTTTGGTAGTAAGCGTATGTGTGTGTTTCTTTAAAACAAAACATGCACTTACCATAGGACCTAGCAATTCCTCTCTGAGGCACATATCCAAGAGCTATAAAAATATATGTCCACATAAAGACATATATGTGAATGTTCATAGCAATATTATTCATAACAGACCAAAATTATAACAAATAAAATGTTTCAATGGAAATCACCATGTCGAAGGGATAACCTGCCCTCCTATGTTCATTGCAACTCTATTTACAGTAGCAAAGATATGGAACCAACCTAAATGTCTATAAGGACTGGATAAGGAAAATGTGGCATAAATACACATAAGGCATAAGACTGGATAAGGAAAAATGTGGTATAAATACACAATGGAATACTACTCAGCCATAAAATAATGAAATTCTGCCGTTCACAGCAACATGGGTGAGCTTGGAGAAAATTATATTAAGTGAAATAAGCCAGGCACAAAAAGAAAAATATTGCATGTCCTCACTTATTAGTGGGATCTAAGAAAGAAAGAAAGAAAGAAAGAGAGAGAGGAGAAAGAGGGAGAGAGAGAGAAAAAAAAAGGCAAGCCAGAAAGACAGCCCACAATACAACACTGAGCTTTCAGCAGGAGAGAACAGAACTATAGTTACTAGGGGAACAGGAGGGGGAGAGGGGTTAAGGAATAACTGCGTAAGGTACACAAAGAATAATTACAATTTGTAATGGTGAACATGCTCATATTATTGATTTGGTCATCACATACTGTACACAAATACTGACAGCCAACTTTGTACTCCATAAATATGTATAATCAAACTAACTAAACAAATAAAACATATTCAGCTGGTGATGAGTAAAATAGATTGCATATGTGTACTCACAAGTAATTTTGAACTAAATTAAATGCACACAAAAACATGGATAAGTCATTAAAAACACAATGTTAAGAAAAAGCAGCCAGACACAAAAGATTGCATGCAGTAAGTTTAAATTTATGTAAAATTTCTAGAGAAGGGAAAACGTAGTGTGCATGTAGACACGTATGCAAACGCATGCAAGATTACAATTGTTTGGGAATAGGGCTGGGAGCAGTGATTGCAAATAGGCTGAAGAAATTTGGGAGTAATGTGTTCTAAAACTGGTTTTTGGTAAGGAGTGCATGACTGTCTACGTTTGTTAAAACCATTGATGTTTATGGATGACATGGGTGGATTTTACAGCATGTACAATATACTCAAAGGTGTCAGAAAGAACACATTTGTCATAATATTAATATAAAATAATGTGAAAATTGATATATATTGAAAATATGAGTACAAAAGATATGTTGTTCAGTGATATGGGGGGGATGGAAGCATAAATTTGTTTGAAAGGCCATCTCTGATTTATTTAATTCATTTGAAATCCTGAACATTCGTGGAAGTACTCAAAGCCAAAATAAGTTTGTAGCCTAAGTACTACAGGAAAATACTAAATGCAAATCACTTTCTTTATATTATAAACACTTGCCTTACTAACATGCAGTTATGAGAGATATCTCTTTTCTTGAACACCAGGAAAAGAAGAAAGAATAAAAAATATTTAACCGTTGGTAAAATATATACATCTGCTATGCCTATCCTTGTTGAAAATTAGATAGTTCTCACGTGAAATTTTCAAAGGTAAAGGAACCATATTTTGCCATTTGCAGATATTTTAAACTATTTTTCATGGATATATTTTTATAACATGTTAGACGTTTCTATTTTCAGAAACATAGTATGCTGAGCTTTCATACAGCTTAATAAACATTATTTTTTAAATTTAAGCACTTAACTAGTAAACAATCTGGACCTCTAGAAATATATGGGACACTAACATACACTCTACCTCTCAACCAATGGTGCCAGGATTTTATGATCAACCATATCAGATTCTATTTCTCATAGTTATGTGCCTGCATATAACAGATTTCTCTTTTGAAACCTTTACCACATACCCCCTTACTAAGTTATGCTCCTTCTGAACTCCTGAGAATCCTAACACTTGTAATTTAAATATGCTAAATTAATTTTCCATTAGTAACATGTAAGCTGTAATTGAGGACTTAAGAGACTCTTCTATTTAAAAAATGCAGATTATTAGTATATGGAATTTATGACATTCAGTCTGCCAATCAGGGGATGTATTTTCTTCATTCTGGTTTATACATTAAGAGTATTTGTTAAGTGTCTACTATGTTCCAGATGCCAGCATTTTCTCTGATACAGCATTAAGACTCATGGATAAGTGGCCTGGAGATAAATCTATAATGAATCTATAATGTTCTTCATCTGCATGATTTGTGTCAATTTCACTTTAATACTAAATAAAACACATATAATAGTTCTACTTGAAAATATATAAAACTACATCTAATCAAATTGAATCACATTTTGTATTTGCATTTATACTATCACTATAAATTCATTCTTTAAGGAATACAAAGTAAAAATGAACACAAATATACATCTGTTTAAAGCTAAGTGAAAGCACCATACATATGTTTAAATGTAGCTTTAATTACCTACAAAAATGAATGATGTAAATTCAAATCCAATCTAATCAAAGTTTGGTAATTATCAGTGGAAATTGTGTGGGCAGCTTTCATTACAGCAGGCATGGTTAGGATAACCATGAAAGCATCGACTAAGTCATTTTTGAAATCATATACATGTAGAAATGAGAGCAAGGAGGGAAGCTTCTTATTACTCATTAGAACAGCCAAAATGCTTCTTATGGTACTGGCTTGAAAGGAAGATCATTCTGAGGTATTTAGAAGTAGTATTTCATAAACCTCAAGGGAGAGGCCTTATCTGAATACCTTCTAAATTGGAAGGAAATGCAGTACACAGAGCTTAACTGTACTTTATTAAAAATTAATCAACATGTGTAATTTTTACTTACTATAAAGTAGTCATCAAAACAAGCATCAGACTCCTTATTCTGTAAAATTGATAGCAATCTATAATTTAAAGAGGGGGGTAACATGTGATGTTTGGTTAGAAATTTAGGTAGCAATTTAAAAATCATATTTTAGAAAGAGATGATTGAAAAGCAAGGAAACCAACAGTAATACTTTTATAAATATTCTGACAGCTACACATTTTGCCTGTGTGAAAATATCTGCTTCAGCCTAATAAATAAAATTTCAGTTTTTAACACATTACTTTCCTTTACATATATTCTTTATGCATGCCTTTTCTAAATAACTGATTAAATATAGTTCACTTTGATCTAGAGCACAAGGAAAGTTGTTAAAGCTGTTTATGATTATTGGACTGGAAAGCATAATTACTTTAGAATCCAATTTGCATTCATCAACTATATCATTAGGATCAGACTCTAGTATTTTGGAAATGTGGGTTTTTAAATAAAGGAAAATAAAATTGTAAAAGCCTCTCTTTTCAAATAGTAATTCCATATAAATTACAAAATCAAGTTTTGTTTAATATTTCTTTTTGCCTTCTTCATACAATCTCATACAAAGAAAAACCATCTAGTCAAATATCCACCAAAATTAGAAATCTGCTAGAAAAGTCTCTTTGGCAGTACGTCACTTTGACTATATTTAAATACCTATGATAGGAAAAAAACTCCCTCAGCAATTTAAATCAACGAACACTGGATCTTTTTGTAACACAACTTTCATGTATATTGAGATAAAACCTTCAATCTGTACTTTGCTACATCCAAAAAAATCTTATTTTTCCTAATTGCAGCCCTGCCAATATTTAGAAAGCTCTCAACTACACAACTGTCAGATTTATAACTCCTCATGTGACATAAATAATAGTCACTTCACAATGTAATGACCTTGTTTTGGATAGCCTCTGGTTTGTCAATCCTCCCTGCCCCACTTTTTAAGGAGTCTCCTAATTTAAAATGTTGCTTGTCTAGTGGACCCAATAAAGAATTCACCAAATGTAATTAAATATGTATAAGGACAGAGAAAATTATCATAGGGACCCTTATAAAATATAACAGGACAGAAGAATGAGAAAAGGGCCTAGATGTCCAAAACAAACCTACCACTTTAAAAATAATACAATGATAAGTTTCAAAAAATAAGAAATATGTAGAATTCAGATCATACTTCAATGAAAAGGGATAAAAAAAGGCAAATTAGATTATTTGCAGAATAAATGGCAACAGAAAGTGATAAGATGGGTAAAGTTTAAAAATTATTACAAAAACAAGAATAAGCAAATACCAGATTCAAAGGGCATTAGGGGCCTAAATCAGTTATGTGAAAATCTCAAATGGTTAGGATAAAGGAAAGACAATTAAAAAAAAAAAAAAAAAGGTGAAGTACAGGGAAGAAATAGATAGAAAGGCAATCTATTAACACAGAGATAATTAATTACTGTTCTTGAAAAGAGACCATTGTATGGTAATATAATATTTTTTTATGTATTGAAGTGAAACCTTAATATGTAGATTGATTTAAAAAATCCATTTATAGAATAAATTCTAAGATAATATTTAAATTACAAAACATGAGAAAAATGATTATATTTATTCTTACATGAAAAAACAGCAAACAGCAAGCATTATAAAATGGAGATAGTTTCAGTTTAAATTCCAAATGATTATAGACAATAGATAGATTTTATTTAAGTTATGGAAAGGTCTCTTTAGAAGCAATATAGAAAAATTATAGATTATACATTTTACTTACAAATTATTTGGGCTGTGATAAATGATTTGTACTATGATAAATTAAAATTAAAACAACGTAAAAGTTCAAAATTTGCTTAAAATAATACTACAACAGGTTGAAAGCAGGAATGTTATGAAACATAGAGATGAATATTATTAATAATTTAAAACTTGGTCATTAATTTTAATGCACATCCTAAAGAGGTCTGCAAAACTTAAAATAATATCATATGTATTACTTTGCTAGGGCTGATGTAACTAATATCAAGGACTGGGTGGCTTAAACCACAAAAATTTGTTTTCTCATGCTTTATGGTGCCTGCATTTCCAAGATCAAAGTGTGGGCAGGGTTTGGTTTCTTCTGCAGCCTCTCTCTTTGACTTGTGTATTGCCTTCTTTTCACTGTGTCCTTGCATGGTTATCCCTCTGAAAGATGGAGGATAGAACGATGCTAACACTAAACAGAAAACACCAACAGCAGGTATATTAATTTCAGACAAGGAAGATTACCAGGGATAAATAGGGTAATTATATAATAAATAAGTAGTCAATTCTCTAAAGACCATAACACTAAATGTGTATGTGCTTAATAAGAGCATCAAAATACATGAGGCAAAAACTGACAGAATTACAAAAAGTAGACAAATCCACTCTTACAGTTGAAACTTCAGCACCTCTATTTCAGCAATTGATAGATCAAGCAGGTGAAAAAATTAGTAGGAATATAGCTGACCTGGATAGCACTATCAGTCAATGTAACCTAACTAGCATTTATAGCATAATTTATCCAACAGAAGCAGAATATGTATTATTTTTAAGATCACATTGAGCAGTCACCAAGATAGATCATATTCTGGGCTATGAACTTAAAAGAAGAGAGGTTATACTATGGTCTAAATGTTTGTGTCCCCCCACAATTCATGTGTTGAAATCCTAAACTCAAGGTGATCATATCAGGAAGAGGGTCATTTGCAAAATTATTAGATCATCAGGGCACTGCTGTCATGTATAAGATTAGTGCCCTTATAAAAGGGACCCAAAAGAGAATTACTCTCCTTTCCAACACATGAGGATGCAGGGAGAAAGAGTCCTCTGTGAGGAATGGCCCTCACCAGATACTGAATCTGCCAGCACCTTGATCTTAGACTTCTCAGCCTGCAGAACAGTAAGAAACAAATGTTTGTTGTTTATAAGTCATCCAGTCTTTGTTATTGTTTTCTGCAGCCTTAAGGGTTAAGACAGAAGTCATACAAAATATGCATATATTCTAAGATCACTATAGAATTAACCTAGAAATCAATAATGGAAAGATAGCTGAAAAAAAATCCTGAAATATTTGGAAATTAGACAAAACACTTCTTTAAAAAACATGTTTCAAAAAACAAGTCTAAATAGAAATTTTAAAATATTTTTAATGACATGAAAATGAAAATAATCCTATCAAAATGTGTAAAATGCATTAAAGGCAGCACTAGGAGGGAAATTTATAGAATTAAGTGTAAATATTAGAAAAGAGGAAAGATCTAAAATCAATAATCTAATTATCTCTTAGTAAACTAGAGAAAGAAGAGCAAATTAAGTCCAAAGCAAGTAGAAGAAACCAATAAAAATAAGAAATCAATGACTTTGAAAATTGGAAATTAGTGGACATCATCAACACAACCAAAAGCTGGTTCTTTGAAAAGACTGATAAAATTGATAAACTTCTAGCAAAGATAACCAAGAAAAATTATGTCTTCCCTCCAAAATCATATGTTGAAGTACAAACAGCTAATGTTACTGTTATCTGGAGATAAGTCCTTCAAGGAAGTAATTAAAGTTGAATAAGACCGTAAAGGTAAGTCCCTAATCCTACAGGACTTTTGTCTGTTGTTGTTTAAACCACCCAGTCTGTGGCATTTTGTAATGACAGCCTGAGAAGAAATGCAAGAGAGGTTATTACTATTAATCCTATTGATTCTAAAAGAATGCTATAGAAACACACTGAACAACTTGTTGCCCACAAAATTAATAAGGCAGATGAAATGGGACAATTCTTTGAAAGATACAAACTCCCAAAACTCATACGAGGAGAAATAGATAACCTGAATAGGTCTGTATGTAATAAAGAAATTGAATCAATACTTGCCTACAAAAGAAAGCATTAACCACAGTAATAAATAAATAGATAAATAATAAATAAAAAGAAAGTGTCAGTCTATATGGTTTCACTAGTGAATTATAACCAACATTAAAGAAAAAAATTAATTCTTCACAATATATTCCAGAATATGAAAGAGGAAACACTTCACAACTTATTTTTTTAGGCCAGAATTATAATGAAACTAGATTAAAAAACATAAGAAAAGAAAACTGTAAACCAATATTTCTCACAAACATAGGTACAAAAATACCCAACAAAATATTTGCAAATTTAATCCAACTATACATGAAAAGAATTATACAATACCACCAAGTGGGATTTATTCCATGTATAAAAACTGGTTCAGCATTCAAAAAAATCAATTAATGTAATTCATGACATCAACAGGCTGGAGAAGAAAAATCACATGATGCGATCAAAAGATGAGGAAAAAGCATTTGACCAAATTCAACACTCATTCATGATACAAACTCTCAGTAATCTAGGAATACAGGGGAACTTCTTCAACTTGATAAAGAACAGCTACAAAATCCTAGAGCTATCATCATAATTAATGGCGAGAAACTATATTGTTCCCCTAAGATTTAGAAAAAGGCAGGAATATCCTCTCTAACCACTTGCATTCAACATCATACTGAAGGTCCAGGTAGTGAAATACGGCATGGAAAGGAAAGAAAGTTATACAAATGGAGTGGAAGAAATAAAACTGCCTTTATTGGCAGATGATATGATTATTGACCAAAGAATAGAAATAGATTAATATACCAAGGTCAATTGTTTTTCTTTGTACCAGCAATTAAGAATTGGAATATGAAATTAAATTAAAAGCACAATACCATTTATAATACCACCAGAAAATACTTAGGTATAAATTTAACAAAATATATATATAAGGTGGACAAGCAGAAAACTACAAAACTCAGATAAAGGAACTCAAAGTAAATCTAACGAATGCAGAGATATTCAGTGTTCATGGATCAGAAGACTCAATATTGTTAACATAAATTTTTACTAACTTGATCAAGAGAATACAATCTCAACAAAAATCTCAGGAATCTATTTCATAGATATTTACAACTAATTCTAAAATTTATATGTAAGATCAAAGAACCTAGAACACACAACAAAAACCAACACAGTACCAAAAAAAGAAACAAAGTTGAGGACTTACATGACCCTATCTTAAGAATTACTCTTAAGCAACAGTTACCAAGACAGTGTGGTACTAATATAAACTATATAAAAACTATACACTAATATTTGAAATAGCTGCTTGTAATAGAATGAATGTTTGTGTTCTCCCAAAATTCATGTGTTGAAATCCTAATTTCAATGTGATGGTATTTGGAGGTGGAATCTTTGGGAGGTAATTAGATCATGAGTGTGGGGCCCCCATGAATGGGATTGTTGCCCTTATGAGGAGAGTCCACAGAGCCAGCTAGCTTTCCTTACTCCACAGGAGGACATAGCAGAAAGACAGCTGTCTGTAAAACAGAAAGAGGACTCTCACCAAGGATGCAACCCTGCTAGCACTTTTTATCTTGGACTTCCAACTTCCACAAACATGAGAAAAATAATGTCTGTTGCTTAAGCCACCCAGTTTGTGGCATTTTATTATGGTAGTGCCAGAGTGAACTAAGACATTGTTTGAACTTAAATAATTCTGAGGAATTTTTGGTAATAACAATGATACCATTTTACCTTCATGATTGATTATTCTCTGGGACAATGTCATCTATTTTAAACACTATTGGCATGTATGTTTGTATTTGTTATCTATTGCTGCCTGGCAAATTAACCTAAAACCTAATGGCTTAAAACAACATTTAATTCTCACTGTTTCTGTGGGTCATAAAGCCAGGCTGAATTTTCTTGGTCCTCTTTCTCAGTTCTCCAAGGCTACAATCAAGGTGTTGCATAATGCTGCAGTCGTCTCAAGGCTCAACCAAAGAAGGATCTGATTTCAAATCTCACTCACTTATGTAGTTGTTAGTAAGTATCAGTTCCTTATAGAATGTTAGAAGACCTCACTTCCTCACTGATCATTAGCTGGAGGACGCCCTCAATCCTTTGCCATGTGGGCTACCTCCCTGTGGACAATCTGAGAAAATCCAGAGTGTGAGAGCTGGCAAGACAGAAGTCACAGTCTTTAATAGCATAATCTCAGAAGTGACATCCTCTCTCTCTTTTACATTATTCTATTTGTTATTAGCAAGGCAATAGGTCCAGCTCACACTTACAGAGAGTAGATTACAAAGGGTTTGAATACCAGGAGGCAGGGATCACTCGGAGTCATTTTAAACTGATTATCACAATGTTTGTGTTCTGCTGTACAACTGTAAATTACTACTACATAATACACATTACTATCAGAAACATGAGTTAGAACCAGTATTCTGTTGTTCTAGTGATATGAAAAATTAGTTTGTATACTTGGCTTTCAAAATTTCTTGAATAAAAATGAACCTCTAGGCAATCATTCATGTTCACATGGGCCATTAAAGACAGCTGCCGTCTGTCATATATTAACTTGAAAAAGTCACAGTATATACATAAAGATAAATATTTGCAAACTTCTTCTTTTAAAATGTAGAGAAACATTTAAATATTTACAAAGGGAAATGTAGTCCTAGAAGGAACTGATTCATTAGGGCAGACAACACATCTTTTTCATAGAGCTTTCATTACTTTTCAACATTGGATAGCAGTATAGTCAAATTGGAGGATCCTAAGTAGAAACCATAGTCCCTAGAGGTCTCCACTAACTGTGATCTTGAGGAAAATCATTACAGCAAACTTTCCTTAATTAGATACATTTCCCAAGTTGGAGGTAGAATTCCCAGCAACTCCCATGACTATGGTAAGGATCGAAGCATTGATTGCATTCGCCTTCACACTCAGTCAATGAATTAGGACTCCAGTTTAAACAGATGCATTAATATCTCAATATTTTTAAGTGTTCTGATGTGCTGAAATTAGAGTTATCTTGAACGTTCCATCAAGGAAACTTTTCCATTATGAAATTATAATCTTCAAAATGCACTGATATTTTTTTTGATTAGTGTAACCCTAACTGGTTTTCTGTACTCAAACATGACCCTTTAATCATTCAATTGAAATATGGCATTAAGCCCTGAAAATTTTTTTACATAGCACTGCAGTGAGGTAGAGGAAAATAAATGTATATGTACATATTTTTAAATGATGACATTTTTATTAACATATACTATTTTATGCAATCTCGAAATTTGAAGAGGAAAATAATTCCAAATTGGAGAACAGTTTACGAAAATCTTATGATTCTATGTCATATCTTGGGTGCTGAACTAGTGACAAATTTAAACTTCTTTGCAGCCAGTACATGGAAGTGTTAGAAAAACCATCTTCTGAAACAGCAGACTAAATGCTAAACCAGACATGCAGCAGAGCTAACTGAATGTAATGTACTATTACGTATTTGTGTAAATGCAGTAACTTCACAATAAACGTTTTGACTAGAGAAGTACTAGATAATTCTCAACATTCAATCTGATTATTTTTCCCCTCGACTTTTGTATCTATCCTATCCAAGTGCATTGGTTATATGAGAGCACTTCAGAAAGTTTGTGGAAATATAGAATTATAAGATAATATGAATCTTTCCATGAACCTTTTTCTTTTTCATTATTGTTTAAGCTATTTTAGTTCCCTTACCTTTCCACATACATTTTAGAGTAATCTTATCTATAACTGGTGGAAGACAGGGCTTCCACCAGGTTAGCTGTGTGGTGCAGGCACTTGTAGGTTCAGCTCCCACAGGTAATGCAAGGTGGGCCATGCACATTATAGTCCTTAATACAGGCTTCTCAAAAATTATGCTAAAATTTCCATGAACACTCACCAAAAAACCCCGAAACAAACAAACAAACAAACAAAACCCCAGAAAACAAAAGACTTAAGGAGTGAATATTTTTTGACTAATAAAGTAATCATATATATGTGTAATGATATATTTTAAAGAAATAAACATCTTGATTATCATATATATATATATATATGAAATTTTTATTATAATTTACCACTTTCCTGGTTAGTGCATATAGATATACTTAGTTATTTTTAATGCACCAAACTTGAATATCAAGTTGGAGAGAATTGGCATCTTTACTGTGTCATTTTCTAATCCATGAACATGGTATGTCACTTTGTTTAGTTCTTCTTTGATTTATTTGGACGCTATTGTGTAGTTTGTAGCATAGAAACCCTATACGTGTTTTGCTAGATGTGTACCTAATCTTTTTTTCTTTTTTTTAGCACTGTTGATAGTATTGTAATTTAAATATCGGTTTCTGCATGCTTGTTGATAGTGTATAGAAATAGAATTGTTTCTAAATATTTACTTTGTATCCTGAGATCTTCCTGAGCTCATTTATTAATTATAGACAAATTTTTTGTAGATTCCTTGGGGCTTTCTACATAGATTTTTAACTTAACGGGGAATAGGGACAGCTTTATTTCTTCTTTTCCAATCAATATATATTTTATTTACTTTCCTTTTTTATTGCACCAACTAGAACTTTCAGAACTATTTTGAATAATAGGTTAGAGAGGACATCTTGACTTCCTGTCAGTCAGGAGGATAGCATTAATTCTTCTGCCTTTAAGTATTATGTTAGCTTCAGCATTTGTGTAAATGCTCTTCATCAAATTGAGCAAAATCTCCTCTATTCCTAGATCTCTAAATTCTTTTTAAATGCATGGGTATTGATTTTTTTCAAAATATGGTTTTTGCATTAAATGGTAGAATATGATCATCCTTCTTTAGCCTATTAATATGGTATATTACATTTTTTGATTTTTAAATAATGATCCAGTGTTGCATGCCTGGAATAAATTCCACCTGGTGTCAATATATATATGTAAGGGTTCTTTAAAAAGTTCATTTAAAGATTAGGAATATTTTTTAATTCTATTTTTCCATAAAATTTTTGAAGTAAATATATATAAGTAAATTTATTTATTTATTATTAAAATATTTAATATAGTAAATATATATATTTTTATATATATATAAATTTTATTTGATTATATTTCATCAAAATTTTTGTGCTGGTATCTATAAAATATTGATATTTAGTTTCCTTAAACTGTCTTGTCTTGTTTTGATATCACTGTAATATAAGTAAACTCCATAAATGAGTTTGATGAGTTCCCTCTTTTCCTGGGTATACAAATTTCTTTTATGTAAAGTTTTGAATTTTTAATTTAATTTATTTAACGTTATAAAAATATCCAAATTAACTATTTCATACTGATGGTTTGTGTTTTCCATTGTATCTCAGTTGTAAAACAGTTTTAGAATTCTTCTTAATTTCTAATATTTAGATGTCTACATGATCTGTAGTGATATCCACTATTTCATTTGTAATATTAGTATTTTCTGTTTTCTTTTTTCTTATCTCCTTTTCTATGAATTTGACGACAAAGAACTAAGGGCTTTTTTTCATTTGCTTGTTTGCTTATTGATTTTCTCTATTTCTATCTGTTCCACTTTTATGGATGTCAGTTTTTATCTTTATTGTTTCATTCTTTCTGCATGCTTTGGGTTTATTATTGCTCTCTTTTTTCTACTTTCTTGAGATAGAAACTTAGAATATTGTTTTTGAGACTTCTCTTTTCTAAAGTAAGCATTAATGCCATACATTTTTGTCACAGCACTGCTATAGATGTGCCCCAGTTAGCAGCAATGAGGATTTTCAGTTAAAAGAACTGCAAGATTTCAGTTCTTTTAAATTTGTTAAAGATCTCTTTATGGCTCAGAATGTAATCTACAGTGGTATATGTTTTCACTTTGTTTTCTCTGTTTTTCATTCCATTGCTTTCTCTTTTATTTATTTATTTAAAAAAAAGACTTTCTATGGGTTAATTGAACATAATATAGATTTGTTTTTAATTACCTGTACTGTTTAATTTTTTTTTAATATAGCTTTTATGGTGATTGCTGTAGGTGTTACTTTATATATGCATGACTTATCACAGTCTACTGTTTTCATATATTTACCAGTTCATGTGGTGTATGGAAAACTTATCTCACTTTACTTGCCTTTACCCTACCTCATTTATAATAGAATTGTTTCATAAATTTTCTCTGCATACATGTAGAACTATATCAGACATTTTTATGGTTTTTGCTTCAACTACCAAACATAATTCAGAAACCCCACTCTCTTTACTCATACATTTACTTATGATGTCATTCAGATTGTGTGATTTCTATTGTTCTACCATCAAATTCACTGATTCTCTCTGTCCTCTCAATTCTGCTTTTGAGTCTGCTTAGTGTTTTTGTTTTGCAAATATAAGTTACTGTATTTTTTTCAGTCCTATAATTCCCATTTGATTTTTCTCTGTATCTTCTATTTTTTTGTTGAGGTTTTTCTTTTTTAAATTTATGTAAGGCATGTTTATAATTGTTCAAAGAAGTATTTTAATGATGACCGCTATAGATAATTCTAATATCTGTTTTATCTATGTATCAGCATCTGTTAATAATTTGAAATCTTCTTGGTTCTTAGAATAATGAGTGATTTTTGACTGAAACCTAAACATTTTGAGTAATATGTTGTGAGACCCTGGATCTTACTTCAATCTTGTGTTTTAGTAGCCTTTCTTTCCCTGCTCTAGCTGGGGAAGCGTAATAGTGCCACCTCATCATTGCCACTGGGTTTTGCATGTGGCTTCTATTGACAGTTTTCTCCAGGGAGAAGGGGCTCCTTGCTACTGCTGGATTTGGGGTGTTGGTTTGTGATTTTCACTAGGCCTTCACTGATACCATCTTGACTGTTTAAGCAAGGGTGCCTCATTATTGTCCTCCATGTGGTCTCCACTGACAATGCAGGAGTGGACGGTGGCCTCATTGCTGCTAACTGATGAAGAAAATCCTGACTCTCAATTGGGCTTCCTTTGACACCTCCCATGGAGGAGAGTGAGGTGACCTCCAGGTGAGGGTAGAAGTCCAGGCTCCCCACCTAGTCTCTCCTGACACTGTCAGGGGAGATTCCTAGTTACTGCCCAGTGGCGATAAACATTCTTGATCAAACTCTTGTTTGACACCACTCTGGAACCAGAGTGAGTGACCTCATTATAATCTGGTGAGGGTGGAAGTCTAGGTTCTCCACTTGACCTTATTTTGTGGACCTGTTGTCAGAGTTATTTTCAGTGTTAATCTGGAATAGAGTACTTATTTTATTTTATTTTTTACAGAAAAGTTAAAAGTTCTTGCAAAGGTGATATACTTAATGACTTGCTCCAAACATTATTGTTATTATTATTTTACATATTTTTATTGGTTATAAATATTCATGAGATACAAAGCTGACTGCCACCCCTCGTGCCCAATCTGTGTTTGTCAGGCTGCCTTTTTCCTTTTCTTTCAACTAAAGACAGCAGGCTTTTCTGGAAGCATTTTTTTTTTTTTTTTGGACTGCAGCTTTTGAGATTTCTAGGTTACTGATTTCTACAATAACTGCTATGGAATGCAAAAGGCAAAAAGAAAATCCAGGGAGCCCACCGCTATGTCATTCCTCAGGTCCTGAAGTCCTAGTTGGTCTGTTTTCTACTCACCATCTTTCAGAGTTTTCTTATGTTTGTTTTATATATAATGTTCAAGTATTTTAGCTGTGCATAGCAGCAGGAATCTTCCCAGAAGTGGATGTTCACTCTTAAGTTTTTGTTGTTGTTTGTTTGTTAAATTTTTCTTAAATTATAATATTTACTTGTACATATTTGTGGCTTAAAAAATTTTTTTTTCTTAGTCTCTGTAGGAATTTTAGCACAACTTTAGGAGAAGCTGAACCTCAGTGGTCATTTTAAAATATTGATAGGAAAATTATTTTATTAAGAATTACACTCTCTTGTACTTTACATCTCCTTTTCTCTGTCCTAAGACATTGCATATAATATTAATATATAAAGTTTCTAAGTATGCTATGAAACTATCTCAGAAATAAAAAGGAGATGCCTTTTTCTATTGGAGCTAATGAGGTCCCTAGACATATGTATTAGTCCATTCCTGTTGCTTATAACAAAATACCTGAAACTGACTAATTTATAAGAAAATGAAATTTATTGCTTCAGTTTCTGAGGCTGGGGAGTCAAAGTCCAGGGAACACATTTGGTGATTGTCTTCTTTGGTGGTGGCTTTACAGCGACA
Source organism: Galeopterus variegatus (assembly GCF_000696425.1). Taxonomy (NCBI): domain Eukaryota; kingdom Metazoa; phylum Chordata; class Mammalia; order Dermoptera; family Cynocephalidae; genus Galeopterus; species Galeopterus variegatus. The sequence goes on from NW_007726160.1 coordinate 1,259,479, forward strand.
CAGGGTATCACATTGCCAGATGGTGGAAGAAGAGAGAGAGAAACTCTCACTAGCTCTCCTTTTAAAGCCCTCAGAACTACATCCATGACCACCATTATTAATCCCTTTATTAGGGCATGATCCTCAGAATCTTATCACCTCTTCAAGACCCCACCTTTCAATTACAATTATAGGATTTCTCACCTTCCCAACAATCACAGTGGGGCTCAAGCTTATAATGCATAAAACTTGAGGGACACAAATCAATCCATATCAGCATACTTTAAAAATCCCTCTCAAAACTACAAAAACCTAACACATGGTAGACAAAATATGCCCCTAGGTACTCAATAATTTAATGGTAGGCACTGAGCCTACTTTTTCAAAATAACTAGTGAGGAAGCTGTAAGATTATAACTTAATGTATGCTATAAGTTGACTTTCTATATAATGAGCTCGCAGTTGATTCAGCATGCTTTATTATTCTGCCTAAATTGAAGACCCAAATTTACTTTTATTTCTCTAACTCTATACTTACCTGCTTTTTGCAATATTCCTTTCTAAAGACCAAAGAAGTGTGAAGAAGAGCTTCACATTTCACAACGTAACACTTTGTAAAAGTCTTTGATCCAAGGAAGGTTCTTTCATTTGGTTACCAGCAATTTATATTTGCTATTTATATTAGTAGAATTTATAAATAATTACTTCTGTCTTTATGATAGGCTTTACATTTTTTAATTCAAGTTTTCTCTTTCTCAGATCTGTCCAATGGTACCTGTGTGGCACTGTGACCATATACTATTCCAGCATTACTTGTTGAAAGTCTATCTTTTCCCCACTAAATTACTTGTCATTTTTGACAAAAGTCAATTGGCCATACATGTCAGCTTAATTCTGTCCCACTGATCTATTCATCTATATTTATGAAAATACCACACTGTATTTATTACCATTGCTTAATAGTAAATTCAAAATTATGAAGTGTAAGATAGTCTTGCTAAACTTACTTTAACATATACATATCTGTGCTTCCAAGTATATTTAGAATTAACTTGTCAGTTTCTGCCAAAATAATCCTCTGTGATTTTGCAACTACATAGTACTAAATCTATGGATAAATATGAGAATAATTGATATTTTAGTAATATTAAGCCTTCCAATCCATGTACAAGTACATGGCATGAAGTTGTGTTTATTTGTTTTTTTCTTTAATTTGCATCAGCAGTTTTGCAGTTTGCAGGGTAAAGGTTTTTTACATCTTTTGTCAGATTTATTCCTATGTATTTCATACTTTTTGATGCTATTGTAAATGTAAATATTTTTTTAATATTATTTTCTTATTTTTTTTATTTCTAGAGATTAGATACACAAGTGATTTTTATACATTGATTTTGAAGATTGTAACCTTGCTAAAACCATTGTTTTAAAGCTATTATCTTTTTACAAGTTCATAAAATTTTTTCCAAACAACATCACATTGCCTATAAATCTTCATTTTTAGTATTCTTGATATTATTTGTCTTTTTGTTTGCTTGTTAGTTCTATTCCAGTAGCTAGGGACTCTAATTTTAGAAATTTCCCATTAATTCCTGTGGATAAATACAATTTTTTTTTGTTACAAATTAAGGGTAGCTAAATATTCTCAGTGTGTGCACCATTAATAATGGCTTCTATTCTTATACTTGAAAATAATGTTTTGTTTTTGTTTTTGTTTTAGTGAAGGTGATAGGCAAACTAGTAGTCTTTAAACTATGTACATTTGAATTTGTATCTCCAGGCCTACACTTCTGAGACTGGGAATGGACCTATTGATGTGGACATAATACAATGGATCCATTTTTGTTGCATGAGTGTGATGCTCACATGTGTCTTTTGGATGACACTTAATTCTGCAAATAGCTCCATGTTCTGTGGAGTTTTACAAATGCCAGAAAGTAGCATTGTGATTTTCCTAGTTTCCAAATGCATAAACAAACTTGTATCCAGATGCAGCAACATTAAATGCTATTAACAAAGTTCTCACCAATCTAAAAGGATAGTGGCAAATGTGTTTCTGAAAGGAATGGCTGCTTTTTAATCTGTAGTGGAAATAAATCTCTCACTAAAATTCAAGGATACATTATCATGATACTGTGTAGGGAGCAATGAAATTAGATGAGTTGGCAATCAAATTTCATGCTTCAGGGCTTGAACTGTTTTTATCAAGGTTATAATGGGACCTTTTGAAATAAATGAAGGAATTTTTCTTCCCTTAAAAAGTCTAGAGTTATCTATGTAGATCATGATCCAATTTGAAGTTTCAAATGAACAGGAACATAGATATTCAAAAACAGAATTTCACAAGGTTTAATCCATCTCTTAGTTTTCCTCAAGTGATAAAGAAAAGCATGATATGAAACCTTTTGGACACAAAAAAAGTCCATGAAATTATTCAACTGACATTTTTTTTCTCATTTCAGAGAGAACTGACATCTTTCTCTTTTTTCTACTTGTTACCAAAGAAAATATCTTTATTCACATTCACTAAGAATCACTCTTACTCTCTGGTTCCTTAGATCACAGCTGTGTACAGAATCCACAGAAGGCAAGATGTCAAAAAGGAGCCAATGGAGAGTGGTCATCTATGAACCAAGAATCAGTGTTGGCTCTGTCCCATGAACAGCTAACTTTCTTTCCCTTAAGGAAAATATATGTGTTTTCTTATATTTTATTGGTCCCTTGTTAAATTGTTTCTTGTGTGAAAAATAATGAAGATTTTAAAATTTATATATTTTATTTTCCACGTGGCTGTATATCTTTGTTATAATTTATTATAATTATGTGTATGTTCAATTTTATTCTCATAAAATCACCTACAAGATTACATTAGTTCTGGCACCATTCACGGCGTCCTCTTCTCTCATTAATATCAATAAAACCAAAATTTTATTCTTAAGAGAGTTAAGGTCATTCAAGGGAAAAAGACTTCTCAGGAGGCATGTAACAATTAATGTACATGTATAAGAGGAATTTTGAAGTGTTATGTACTAAATGAATGTTCATTTCCATTTTATAGCTTCTCATACAGTAAATACTCAATGCATGTTTTCACTAAAATATTTACCCAAGATCACATTAATGTAGTAAGCCCTGCTACTTCCCAATACACTAAAACTGTTCTCTCAAGCTTAACATATAATTCCTCAAAACTAGAAATTCATCTGGGCCTAATAAGAAGAGTCCAGATGAAAGGCAAATAATTCATAAATGATTTTATCCTTTTCAGGATAAGCTCTCCTAAAGTGCCTAGAAAGCTGTTCAGTAAGAAGAAAACCTATTTCAATAGTTTTCTAGTATAAATCATATAGATTCTGGGTTCAAAAGTTCTAGTTATGATAAGTGTATTTTTTCAAAATAAAAACCCTAGAGATTATAGAAAATTAATTCATGCTTTTCTAAATCATGGAAGTGTTGCTTGAAATAAACTCTTTTACTGTAAAGGAAAAATGTGCTTTATTCACAAATTTGAAGACAGTGGAAATAACCATCAAATGTGTTTACTATATTTTTTATTTGTAAAGCTTTCTCTACTACATCATTGCATATATTTAAAAATACATCTAAATCCATCTTTGTGGGATAAAAAAAGTTTGTTGAAAAGTTATTACTTTGAAAAAAAAATTGTCACATTGTATAATCCTTACTATGAGATGCCACATTTTATCTGGTGTGTTGTGTTTTAAAGACACTAGCCCACACATACCCTGATGTAATTTTAGTATTTACTCTTAACATGCCCAGATGATAAGATAAAATATTTCTATCACATTGTCTGATAAGGTTTCTACAATATTTTATTTTCCTTTTTCGCTTCTTTTCCTTCCTCTCTTCTTTCTTCATCTTCTTTAAACATACTAATACTAGCATATTAATAAAAATAAATGTTTCTTAGCAAACGATGTTTAAATGAGTTTTCTAAAATAATAATTATTGTTTACCTATTTTTTGTTAAATGTGATATTCTCTACACTGACATTAAACATCATTCACAAGACACAAGTATAAAAATATGTTATTCTTTGTAGAGACATTTATACACATGACATATATCACTAAATATTTGGTTTCACTAAGATTTTCTTATTTTTAGATTAAAGAAAAAAATGCATGAACACAAATTCTCAGTTTAAAATAAATACAGTTTAGTTTGGTTCAAATATATATTAAATATGACTAATAAGCAATAAAACATACAAGCTTATAAGAAAAGGTCCTGATACTTCAACACACACACACACACACACACACACACACACACACACACACACACATAAGCCAAATTAACCTCTGTCCCTTATAAATTACCCAGCCTCAGGTATTTCTGTTATAGAAACACAAATGGACTAAAACACCAAGTGACCATTAATCTATGTCACATTATTGATTTAACTTTTGTAGACATTTTGTATGAATGAATCATACAATATGTAGCATATGAGGTTCATTCATGCTGCAACACGAATCAAAAGCATTCTATTGGTGAAGAGTATTTGATAGTATAGATATACTATATTTCATTTATCTATTAATCAGTTTGCCAACATTCACATAATTTCCACTTTTTGGCTATTATAAATAATGCTGCTATAAATATTTGTGTATAAATCTGGCTGCATTGTTAATTGATAATATATAGAAATACAGTAAATTTTGTATAGTGACTTCGTATCTAATGAAATTGCTAAACCATTTCTAGTAATATTTTGTGGATAATCTGGGATTTTTTAATACACAATTATATTCTTGTTAATAAAAAAACAGTTTTATTTCTTTTTATAGTTTGCATGGCTTTAATTTATTTTTCTTAACTTATTACACTACCTAGGACTTCATGGTGAAGTCAAATAGACATAGTGAGAAAAGATGTACCTTGTTCCAGATCTCAGAGTTAAAGCATTCAGTCTCACATCATATGATGTTGGCTAATGGTTTTCAAGCATAACTCTTACTAGTTCAAAGAATACCTCTTCTATTCCTAGTAGACAGGGAATTTTTAGTCACAAATAAATATTAATTTTTTTTAGTCACAATTATTAAATTTTTAAATGCTTTTTCTGCTTCTATTGAGATGCCCATGTTATTTTTCTTGTCAAGTTTGTCAATATAGTGAATTACATAGACTGAATTTTGGATGTTGTAAAACAGCCTTGAATGGCTGGAATAAACCCCACACAACCATGATGTATTAAGATATTTATGTGTTGCTCTGTTCTTTATACTGATATTTTGTTGAGAATTTTTAAGTTTATATTCATGCAGGATATAGGTCTATAGTTTCTTTAACCTGTAATGCATCTCTCTCTCCATGGTGTCAGCCATATACAAGCTTCATAGAATCGACTAGAAAGCATTCATTCCTCTTCCATTTTCTGAAAGAGTTTATGAGATTTGATATTATTTATTCTTTAAACATTTGATAAAATTAATCAGTAAATCCTTGTGGGACTGGAATGCATTTTTATTTACTAATTATAGTTACTTTTATATTATATTTATACTTGAACTCAGATATTATATTTCTTCTTGAGTCGATTTTAGTAATTTTGTCTCTCTACAAATTTGCCCAATTTATTTAAGTTGTCTTATTTGTTTTTAGTATTCCCTCATCCCTTTAATTTCCATAAGGTCTGTAGTGATATATTTTCTTCCTATTTTGGTAAATTTTTATTCTCTGTTTTCTTTCCCCTCACCTTTTAGCAGAAGATTTAGTCATTTTCATAGGCTTAAAAAAACTTTTGATTTCATTGATTTACTCTATTATTTTCTGTTCTGTATATATTTGATTTACACTCATATTTATTACTGTATTTCTTCCTTGCATACTTTGGGTTTAGTTTGCTCTTCTTTTTCACATATATAATTTTTTTGTGGAAGCTTAGGTTATTATTTGAATTATTATTAATTTTTTGTAATAGATGTGTGCTATAATTTGAATGCTTGTTTTATTTCCAAAATTCATAGGTTGAAACCTAATTACCAAGGTGATGGTATTAGAAGGTGAGGCTTTGAGGGAGATAATTAGGTACTGAGGACAAAGCCCTCATGAGTAAGATTAATGACCTTTAAGAGAGTCTTCAGAGAGCTTCCTCCTTCCTTTTGTCCTTCTATCCTTCCATCGCTCCAGTCATGTGAGGACTCAGCAACAAGTGTCATTTTAAAAGCAGAAAGCAGCTCTTACCAGACACATAATCTGCCAGTGTCTTGAACTGGACTTCTCAGCTTCCAGAATTGTGAGAAAATAAACTTCTGTGCTTTATGAATTACCCAGTCTCAGGCATTTTCTTAGAGCAACACAGGCTAATATAGAGTGTATAAAACTAAAATTTCCTGCTGAGCACCAATTTAACTGTATTCCTTAGATTTTGCTATGTTGAGGTTTTATTTTCACTAAGATCAAAATATTTTCTAACCTTCCTTGTGATATCTCTGGGTTCTGTGGGTCATTTAGAAGTGTTTTATTTCATCTGTAAATATTTGTAGATTACACTTTTTTTTTTTTTGGCTGTTGATTTCTAATTTAATGCAGTTGCAGCAAATAAACAAATTTTGAATTACTTCAATTCAATTCACTTGCATTCATTGAAACTTATCTTCCAGCCTTAAAAATGGCCTACCCTCAAAAATATTTCCTCGGCATTTGAAAAGAATGTTCATTCTGCTGTTCTCTCGCCAATGTTATTAAGTCAATTTGGTTGTCAACTTGACAGTGTCAAAGTTTCCTATATTTTTTCTGAATTCCATCTAGTTGTTTTTTGTATTACTGAAAGTGAGTTTTGAAGTATCCAAATATATTGTTTAATTGCCTATTTCCCTCTTAAATTCTTTCAGTTTTTGCCTCATGTATTTTCGGAGTCTTTCGGTCTCTTATTAGGGGTGTGTGGGTGGGTGTGTGTGGGTGTGTGTGTGTGTATTTGTTACATATATATTTGTTATAAACTCCCGATGAATTGACCCTTTTATCTTTATAAAATATCCTTGTTTGTTTCGAGTAAAATATTTTTGAATTATACTATATTTTTAGAGTTACAATTTGATCTCCTTGGATGTGTATGTTAATGGTTTTCATCAAATTGGAAAAAATTTTTCATTATTTATTCATTATTTTTTGGTCCCTTTCACTCCTCTTCTTGGATTCTCTTTAGGCATATGCTGGTATGCTTAACAATGTTCCACTGGTCTCTATGGTTGTTTTTTTTTTTTTTTTTTTTTTTTTTTCCCCCTTTCTGTTCTTTGGTTTGTGTATTTTTATGGATATATCTTCATCTTCTCCTTATTCCTTTTTCTAACCTCTCAAATCTGCCATAGAGCCCTTTTTTATTTCAGTTATTATACTTTTCAAGTTCAGAATTTTCATTTGATTCTTTTATCTAGCTCTTTGTTGAATTCTCTATCTTATAATTCATTGATATCATACTTTTCCTTACCTCTTTTAACCAAAGTTTCTGTATTTGTTTAAATATATTTATAAGGGCTACTTTGATATCTTTGTATGTGATGTTCTACTTCTGAGACTCCCCAGAAACAGTTTCTATTGATTGCTTTTTATTTTCTGTGTAATGATCATAAATCCCTATTTCTTTGCATACAGCATTGGTTTTTGAAATCTGGTCACTTAACATAATGTATTACAGCAACTCTGAATTCTTATTTCTTCTCTTGGTGGGTTGTTGTGTTTCTGCTTTTTTACTACATTTTTTTTCTATGTTTGTTTGCTTGCTTATTTGTTCAGTGACCTGATATAATAATTCTATGGAGTCTCTCCTACAGTGTACAGCCATTAATGTCTGTGATTCATTTTTGTTTTCCTGTTTTTACTTTTTTAATGTGGGTTCCTGTGGGTTTTAGCCAGGGTTGTCTTAACTAAATGGTCAACAAACAATTAATCAAAGGTTGTGCTTAAATAACATGGGCTAATCAGGCTTTTGTCCTTTGCTAAAGGTTCTGTGTATAGTTGGGGAACACAGTAAAGGCTTAGACGGTTTATAAAACTGCATCAGTATTTCCTTTCTATGGGTGCAAAACCTTAAATTCAGTCAGGTACCAGTTGATAACTAGGGCTCTTATAAGTGTATAGGCCACCTTGGATATGTGTAAAGCCTTCCAGATCTCCAGGAATAAGAGTTTATCAAAGTTTGTATATGTCAGAGTACTCAAGAATACACACACACACACACACACACACACACACACACACACACACACATACATATATTATATATAATATATAGAGACAGAGAGAGAGAGAGAGAAAATTTATTTTAATTAACTGGCTCATGTAATTCTGGAGGCCAATGCTATGGTTTGAATGTTTTCCCCAAATTTCATGCATTAGAAACCCAATCCCCAAATTTGTATGTTGACTGCAGGTGCAGCCTTTGGGAGGTAAGTTGTATTACATAATGTCATGAGGGTAGAGCCCCATGATGGGACTGGTGGCTTTTTAAAAAGAGATGCCTGAGCTGGCATGCTCTTGCTCTCTCACTATGCAATGCCCTCTACCATATTATGATTCAGCAAGAAGGCTCTTACCAGATGCTAGTGCCATGCTCTTAGACTCCCCAGACTCCAAAAATGTAAGAAATAAATTTATTTTCTTTATAAATTACTCCATCTCAGGTATTAAGTTAGAGCAACAGAAAACGGACTAAAACAAAAATCTGTAGCATGGACTAGCAGGCTGGAAAATCAGATAGGAGTAAATGCTGCAGTTTTAAAGCAGAATTTCTTTTTCTCTGGGAAATATTAGTTGTTGCTCTTAAGGCCTTCAGCTGACTGGATGAAAGTCACCCACACTGTCAACAGTAATCTCATTTCCTTCAAGTCAACGGATTGTAGGTGTTAACCATATTTACCAAAAACCTTAACAGCAACACCTAGCTTAGAGTTTGATTAAATGACTGGTTACTATTGACTACTCACATTGACACATAAAATAACCATCACAGTCTACAATGGCTATTGTAATCTCTGTGTCTACATGTGAAATTTCTGTTTAATTTGTGTTTGGTTTCTTTCCTCCAACAGTATCTTCTCCTCAGGTTACCTGCAACGTTGACATTCCCTAATTGTTTTTCACTGAAATCCCTATCATTTTCATCAGTGCTCCTGGACGTTATTTTTTCCAAGCTCCCACCAAATCAAATCAGCCCCTTTGACTGGGCAGCTACAGGTCCTTTCAGCCTACCTTCCTCTGGTAGAATTGCTCCACAAAAAAGCCACGGATGAGGGTGTGTGTGAGGAGCCCCAGTCTAAAACACTGCAGACGCCCACTGTTTTTACCAGAGTTTTCTTGAATAAGTGCTTTTCAATTTCTTACGTGCCATTGATCAATATTCAGAGCCCCAGAATGAGTATTTTTTTGAACATTTTGTTCAGCTTAATAATTACTTTCAGGGGAGATGATTTCTGAACCCCTCGCTCAACCATTTCTAATGGTCTTCCTCCTCTAATATTGTTAATTTAATTTTTATCAGAGTTACATAGTCAAATAGACTAAATAATTAAAATGATTCTATAAGACTTATGACATAAAAGAAAAATGTCCCTTCTGACCTTTTTTTCTAATTTCCATTCTACAGAGAATAAACTTGTGTATATTTGAGCTTTCTTGTTTATCTATATGCAACCCATTTTTCAATGAGTCCTTTCCCTGTTCCAGGATCCAATCCAAGATACCACATTGCATTAAGCCTTCATGCCTCCTTAGTCTCCTCTGACAACATAAGGTTGAGTTTTGCATTTGTGTTCAACCTGATGATTGCTGCATTTACATCATTCATTCTAAGGTAATTATGAACATAGTTAAAGCAAAATCTTCCATCTGGCTAGTTGTTTTCTGTTTTATGCATTTATTCTTTTTTCTTCCTTCTTTCATTTAAATTGTGTATTTTTTATTCCATTTTATCTTTATTATTGATTTATCTTTTGCACTCTTTTCTTTTCCTTTTAAGTAGTTTTCTCAGGATATAAAATGTGCATGCTTAAATAATGTGAGGTCATTTTCAGATAATATTATATTACTTCACATATAGCATATGGACATCATAACAGTGTCTTCGCAATCCCTTTTCCATCCCTTGTGACATTGTGGTCAGACATTTCACTTTTACCTAGGTCATAAACACATAATACATTGTTTCTATTATTGCTTTAATAAGTCAGTTGCCTATAAAGTATTAAAAAAACAATAACAAGAAATTTCATTTTACTTTTATTTCATTTCCCAGTGTTCTTCCTTGCTTTGTGTATATTCAAATTTCTGACCTATATCTTATTCTTTCTCCCTGAAGAAGTTCTTGTAATATTTTTTATGAGAGTAGTTTTTCTGATAATGAGGTATCTCATGTTTTTTATCTGAGAAAGTATTTCTCTTTCTCTTTCAAGGGATGTTTTTACTGGGTATGGAATTGTGATCTGTTTTGTTTTAATTTCCAGCACTTTAAATAACTCATTCTATTTTCTCTTCCTTCCCGGTTTCTACCAAGAAATCTGCTGAAACTCTTATCCTTGTTCTTTGCAATATAGGATTTAATTTTTCCCTTTAGCTGCACTCAAGATTTTCTCACTGTCTTTGGTTTTTAGTAGCTTGATTATTATGTACCAAGTTTTGATAATTTTTGTATTTACCCTGCTTGGTGTTCTCTGTGATATCTTCATGTCTACTACTGTGTCTCTAATCTCTAGTATTTTCATTTGATTCTTTTTTACAATTTACACATCTTTGCTGAAACGACTTAATTGATCTTGCATGTTGTCTATTTTTCCCCATTAGAGTCTTTTACCTATCAATCACAGTTATTTTAAACTCTTATATTACCAACATATGTCTCGTATATGAGTCTGATTTTTATAATTGCTTTGTTTCTTAAAATTATATTTATTATTGCCCTTTTTATGCCTCATAATTTTTTTGCTTAAAGTTGGACATGTTGTATAGGCCAGTAGACATGGATATCTGTGTGTGTGTGTGTGTGTGTGTGTGTGTGTCTTGTTTTCTTCTCTGCCACTTAGGTTTTGTCTTGCCTTTACATTGCCCCCTAGAGAGAATTTGTACTTTGCATTTTGTTGCAGCTGTATCTCACCCTTATTTTGCCTTGATGACCTGGAAACTGTTGGTATGGACTTGGAGGAGGGCATTTACTGATGTTTTGTTTAATGCTCAGGCTTATAAAGGCACTAAAAACAGGAGTCTCAGGGGTGTTAGGTCTTCCCAGTGTCTTGGCCCCTCACTCAGATGTAATTCTGGGTCTAGTATGTATCTCTGTCCCTCTTCAAGAAGTACAGCTTTACTTCTTCTTCCCTTGTTTGCTGCTCCCAGTGGCAAGGGGTTTCCACCAGAGCCCTCAGGTTTCAGCTGTAAATGGCCTTTCCCCCACAGGTTAGGGAAGATATGATAGATGGCTCTGAATAGAATTATGGAGGTGGCAACTCCACTCTCCCCAGTCAGAACTATGGCAAGAGCCTTCTAAGAATTGCCCCTCATCGTCCCTCCTCAACATCTGGGGAGGGCTGAGGAGAGGGAGAGTCCTGAAGAAGAAAGCCTGCAAGACTGTATGAATGCTGCTATGTCTGTCTCTCCCAGTGGCTTTATACTTTCACCTTAGCCCATACCTGGCCTTTAGCAATTCATCAATAATATCTAGCTGAATACTTTAGGTTCATATGTCATTTATTGGCATTTTCCCAAGGTAAGGCAACGCCCAGTGCTTGTTTTTCCATTCACGTGCTTTTCGTGCTCACTTCCCAACTCCAGGTTGGTTGTCTGCCCCGTCAGCTCTGTTTTCCGATGGATTCAAGAGAAACTGCTCATTTGCAGTCTGCCTAGTTTGCGTCTTGTTTTAAGCTTAGGAGTGGAGCTCTTTCTAGCACTGTGCATCTCTGAGCTAAAAACAGAAGTTGAATTATTATTTTATATTATTATTTTGTCCTCTCCATTTTTTGTTTCTGATCTATATTTCTTCTTGATCAATTCTATAATTTTCTTAGCAGTCTATTTCTCTTTTCTATTCCGACTTTTGGTATCTTTTGGGGAGAATTTTTCAACTTCACTTCTCACAACTTCGGTTAGGTTTTCAGTTTGGTACTATACATTTAATCTAAAATATCTGTTTTTGTTTGTTTCCTGGACACTCTTTAATTATAGTATCATCATGAATTTCTGAAAATTTTACTATTCCTTGACTTTTTCCTTGAAAGTTTCTGCTTATTCCAAAATATTTTTGTTCTCTCTATTATTTGAATAGACAGATCAAAATATATATATTGTCTGAGATATATATGGTCTCCTGCACCCTCATCATATGGTCTCCTGTACTCTCATCATTTTTGCCTGTTCACTCATGTTTACATGGGTGGAAACAACAAGTTGAAATGGAGGACAAATAGAAAAGCTATACAAAATATGAAAACAAATTTCTTTAAAGGCATTGTACAACTTAAAATATAGTAAAATGTAACGGGTTACGATTTGAGATAAAAAGAGACATAGTTTGGCTGATTTTCCTTTGAGGGCATCTGACTATTTCAGAGGAGCATCTTACAGGTTAAAAAGCTGAATTGTACTTTGATGATCTCTTAAGGCTATGGGGGCAGGATTAGGGTATGGAGGACAAAGAATGGATAAAAATTATGAGCAAGTATCGATCTTAAATACATAGGTCTTGGCAGAAACTGCAGCTCAGATTTGAATCATTACAATCCGTGAAATGAAACTAAAGTAATCCTAGATTGCTATTGCCCGGCCAAAGTGAAAGAAAATCCTCTCTGGAGGAGAACATCACCCTCATTTTTATTCTAATTCTACAAACAATTTTGCAGGCATAATGAGTGGCATACACACACACACACACAAAATTAAGAGAAAACAGTAAAAACAACAAATTACAGAAACAGAACAGCAGATAATCCCTATCTTAAAGTTAACTGTAACCATCTTTTAAATAACTATGCCTGCTATGTTCAAGAGTATAAGGAAAAAGAGTTTTGGAAGGAAAAAATACCTTCATAATTTGAAATGAAGTAAAATGAAAATTACACATGCAAAAATAACAATGCTCAATTAAGAACTAAAAGGGTGCACATAATAGCATATTAGACATCTAAGGGGAAAAATAACTTAGTACGTGAGAAAAGAGGTTAAAAGAAAATATATGAGATGGAATAGGGAAGAGAGAAGATAATGGAAAATAGAAAAGAGAAGTTAGGAAACAGAGGATGCACTAGAAAGATTTAAATTAGGTGTAGTTAAGGCACAAAGAGAAAAGTAGAAAAAATGGCAGAAGGAAGAAGAAATATATATACCATAAAGGAAAAATAGAAAGAACTATTTTGGTAATATCTTAATCCAAAAATATCTGTCAAACTTTTTAACCCAAAAATATTAATGATGACAACAAAAATAAGTGAGCCAAATACTCCAATTAAAAACAAAGGTCACGATAGCTAAAAATAAAACCCAACTATCTAGTTTGTATAATACACAGATTTAATGCCTAAGGGGTAGAAATTAAGGGTATGAAGAGTTATACCAAAAGAATGATAGAGTAGCCATAACAATATCTGGCAAATTTGATGTTAAAAAAAATTACAGGAAAAGTAGAGATACTTGATACTTACATAAATTTGCAGTTGAACTGGTCAAGCAGGCCTCTGGGCTCCTGGGGAAAGTGGGTGCAGATCCAGTCATGATTCCTGGAGATTTGGGGGACTGCTTATACCAAGGAGGTGCCCATGCACTTCCTGCTTGCTCTCCACTGAAGTGTGTGGGTCTCTAAGCCTCCTGGGGAAGACGGGCATGAACCAGGCAAGCTTCTGGAGACTTGTGGGACTGTGTGCACCTAGGCAGCCAGCATCACCATGATACCCAAACCAGACATAGGCACAACAAAAAAGTAAAATTACAGGCCAATATCCTTAATGAACTTAGATGCAAATATTCTCAACAAATTACTAGCAAACAGAGTTCAACAGCACACTAAAAAGATTATATATCATGATCAAGTGAGATTCATCCCATGGATACAAGGATGGTTCATTATATGCAAAACAATAAATGTTATACACCACATCATCTAAATGAAAGATAAATACCATATAATCAACTCAATAAATACAGAAAAAGTACTCGATAAAATCCAACATCACTTATGATAAAAACTCTCAATATATTAGGTATAGAAGAAAAGTACCTCAACACAATAAGAGCCACATAAGGCAAACCCACAGCTAACATTGTCCTGAGTAGGGAAAAGTTGAAAGCCTTTCCTCTAAGAATAAGAACAAGACAAGGATGCTCACTCTCACAACTTCTATTTAATACAGTACTGGAAAATCTATCCAAAGCAATAAGACAAGAGAAAGGAATAAAAGGCTTCCAATTGGAAATGAGGAAGTCAAATTGCCTCTGTCTGCAGATGACATGGTCTTATATATAGAAAAACCTAAAGACTCTACCAAAAATCTTCTAGAGCTGATAAACAAATTAGTAAATTTGCAGGGTATAAAATCAATATACAAAAGTCAGTAGCATTTCTATACCTTAAGAACAAACTAGCAGAAAAAGAAATCAAGAAAGCAATCCCATTTACAATAGCTAACCCCCCCAAAAAATAAAATACTTAAAACACCTAGGAAGAAATCCAATCAAGGAGATGAAAAATCTCTACAATGAAAACTACAAAACACTGAGGAAAGAAATTAGAGGACACAAAGAAATGAAAGGACATCCCATGTTCATGGATTGGTAGAATTAATGTTGTGAAAATATCAATACTACTCAAAGTGATCTACAGATTCAATGCAATCCCTGTCAAAATACCAATGACATTCTTCACAGAAATAGAGAAAGTAATGCTAGCATTCATATGGAACAACAACAAAAAAAGACCTTGAATAGCCAAAGCAATCCTGAGTTCAAAGAGTAAAGCAGAAGGCATTACGATACCTACAATACCTGACTTCAAATTATACTACAAAGATATAGTAAGTAAAACAGCATGCTACTGGCATAAAAATAAACACTTGGACTAATGGAACTGAATACAAAGCCCAGAAATAAACCCATGTACTTACACCCAACTGACCTTTGACAAAGACACTAAAAACATACATTGGGGTAAAGACAGCTACTTCAATAAATGATGCTGGGAAATTTGTGTGGAAGAATGAAACTAGACCCCTGTCTCTCATCATACACAAAAACAAACCCAAAATGGATTAAAGCCTTAAATGTAAGATCTGAAACTATAAAACTTCTGGAAGAAAACACAGGGGAAACACTCCAAACAGGAGTAGGCAAAGATTTTATGAATTGGACCTCAAAAGCACAGCTAACCAAAACAAAAATAAACAAATGGGATTTTATGAAATAAAAGTGCTTCTGCACAGCAAAGGAAACAATCAACAGAGCAAAAAGACAACCTATAGAATAAGAGAAAATATTTGTGAAGTATGCATCCAACAAGTGACTAATTTTCAAAATACACAAGAAACTTAGACAACTCAATAGTGAAAAAACAAAGAACCCAATTAAAAAATGGGCAAGAGAACTGAATAGTCATTTCCCCAAAGAAGATATATAAATGGCCAATAGGTACATGAAAAAATGCTAAGCATCACTAATCACCAGGGAAATGTAAATCAAGACCACACTGAGATACCATCTCAACCCAGTTAGACTGACTGTTATCAAAAAGACAGATGCTGGTGAGGATATGGAGAAAGGGGAACACTTATACTTAGTTGATTGGAATGTAAATTAATACAGCCATTATGGAAAACAATTTGCAGGTTTCTCTAACATCTATATATAGAACTACCATGTGACCCAGCAATCCCACTGTTAGGTATATATCCAAAGGAACAGAAAGCATCATTTTGAAGGGATACCTGCACTCCCATGTTTATTGCAGCTCTGTTCACAATAGCCAAGACATGGAACCAACCTAAATGTTCACTGGTGGATGACTGGGTAAAGAAAATGTGATATGTATTCACAATGAAATGCTATTCAGCCCTAAAAAGGAATGAATTAGCAGCAACATGGATGAGCTTGGAGAAAATTATAAGTGTAATAAGCCAGGCACTAAACACATGTTCTCACTCATATGTGGTAGCTAAAAAAGATAACAAAACAAAAACATACAAACCAAAAACAAGTAAACAATAATAATAAGTCAAACTGTTAAAAGGAGAGAGAAGAACTGTGGCTACTAGTGTGGCAAGAAAGGGGAAGGGGGAGTGGATTAGTGAGAGGCTGGTTAATGGACACGAAAATACAGCGAGATAAGTAAAATAGCCCTTCTGGTGTATAGTAGGCCCAGAAATTTATAATCAATAATGACTTAATGAATGTAACCAAATGATTAGAACAGAGGGGATTAAAGGTGTACATCACAAAGAAATGATAAAGTTTTCCAATGAGAAATATGGTAATTATCCTGAATATATCATCATACATTGTATACTTGTATTGAAATATAACTCTGTATCCCATAAATATGTACATATGTATTCAATATGTTTCAGTAAAAAATAAAAATAAATGAATAAATAAATTCCCAGGTACAAGAAAAAACAAGGCTAAATTTCTAAATTGATACATGACTAAAAACGTAAATATAACATGTGTAAAGCTAAATAATGATTGGAAAGGAATGATTCAAACTATCATTAAAATGTGCAAAAAGTCTAAAGAACATGCATAGGAATTTTAGCTAGACTAAGTAATTGCACCAAAATTGCCAGATATGTCAATAAAAATAATAATTGCATTTCTGTAAAGTAGAAACAATTAGAAAATAAAAAGTTTTGAATGATTCTATTTAAATTGCCATTAAAATACTAAACAACTTGGAATAAATCTTCAAAAAATGTGCTGATTTTTATTTCTCTGTATGTGTGTTTTATTTAACATTAGACAGAAAAGAAATAAAAAGTTATTTGAAGCTCTGTGAGCATTAAGTGTGGCTTGTCAACTGTGAGCTTCATTGTAGTGTGACTGGATGGGCCACTTCATTGGGGATTTCCCTGATGTGTTTCCAAAATGTCTTTGAGTCTTAGCTCTTGGTGTGTTTAGATTCTCCAAAGAAGACTTCCTACATTGGCCACTGTAACATCTTAAACTAAGTTGCCAAAAGTCTAAGAACCCTGTGGAATAAAACAGATGCTGATCTCATGATTCAATGTGCAAATTCCACTTAGTCACTTTGTTATCAGCACAGTAGCTTGGACTAAGATCTGCCTGGTGACTGGCTATTTTACCCTCCCCTGCAAAAGAATCTCTAATCTGCAGCCTAGGGGGATGTACACAGTGGTATGTGGATCAACTGATTGAATTACTATTTAGACAAACTTCCTATTACCCAGTTTTCAGGCTCACTTTTATTTTCAATTCCACTGGTTTCTAATAATAACAATTCCTGAGACTTATGTGGATTCTGGAGAGTAGCTGAGTTTTAAAGATTTTTATGTTTTCTAGACCAGGAGGATTTTCTCTAAATACTGAATAATTTTTCTCTTGTCTCTACAAGGCTTTTTTGTATTTAAAAAAAAATTATCTTTATTATTTTTAAAATTAAGATCCTAAAATGAGTCATCCCTGTTTTTAGACACATATTCATTATACATCTCCTTCTAAAGCAATGCTTATCAGCATGCTTTTAAATTAATATCAGAAGCAGAAAAAGAAGTTGATGGATCAAACTGAAATACTAATGCACGTATATGTACATGAAAGATAACATCAGAAATTGCCTCTTGAATTTGAATTTCTTTAATCCTAAGTATTTTAATATCAAATAAATGTGTTTATTTAGGTTAGTGGCACTCAAACTCTTTATTTGAATTGCTCCCATATATGAAATAGAATGAACATATTATCAGAAATCATAGAACTTCAGTGAGAAGTGGACAACCAAGAAAGACTTTAGCAAGTGTTATTCTTATCCCATAGTGTAAAAATATATGTTTTTATTTGTTGCAGTATGAATTACATTTTCCATATTTTTCTAATATAATTGGGTCTCCATGTTATGCCATTTCATCCTATTGTTTCCAGTTTCTAAAATCCAGAACAGAATAAAATTCAGTGAAAGTAGTTGCTTAAGATCTTACAATGGTACAAATGAGAGAGTAAACCATAACTGAACTGACCTCTGGAACTTATATTTTTAGTGAACATAGAAGAACTTGAGAACGTTGGTGTGATTCTGTTTCGTCTACAATGACAGACATCTCTAATGTAGCAATTTACCATGAGAGAGAGAGAGAAATTGTGGTAGACCAGAATATGACAATAAAAATTGCTCAAAAATATGAAAATTAAAATGTCATAGTTTAAAGTTAGACCAACATACAGATGCATTAAACTTGCATTTGTGAGAAAAATATTTGTTGTAAAACAATGGCCTAATTCTTTAATAAAAAGATCATGGCCATGTGGGAAGGAAGGTCAGGCAAGATTCTGACTGCCTGGAGATCAGATTTCATTTGACGTTTTCTGCCAAAGCTTTTCCTAATCTCCAGGCAATGCTGAAACCTACAGGAGGACATTTGTTGTAGTGACCAATACTTTATTAAAATAGGAGAACCAAGTTTCTGAAATTTCAGTGGTCCTACAGTGTGTTCCTTCAACCACTAATTTCAAACTGTAATGTGTTATTTATAAAAATGGTAAAGAATATGTAGAGGAAAGGCAAAAAACAACAAAAGCACGTAATGTACTTTTGCTTATTGGATAAAATAGTCAATAATTTCCAAAGCTTTGACATTTTTCTTTAGGAAGAGACTGTTTTCTTTGGGCCCTTTGTCCCCTACTGTTTTACCTTCTTTACACACACACATGCATGCACACACACTGTCATATTTGTATATAAGAATTTGTAGAGCAAATCATTTTCTCTTCATTAAAAAATTTTTATGTACTTTTAATTACACATAATGTCCATTAAAGTGCTATCTTAGTTAGCAATGAGAAGTTCAGTCTCTTGACATTGGACTTGTTATCGGATAAAACACAGGGGAAGAAATATGAGAGAATTGTGGAAATTCTAATTTATTGAAGATGTAAAATGAATCAGCCATTTTTCTTCAAAATGTTTGAATTTTATACACGCATGTTTTGAAAGGTATTGATACTAAAAGTGATTTTAGATGGTGGGTTTAGATGGATCTAAAAAGACCAACCAGGATCACTACTTCCTACATTGTGCACTTGACATTTATTCCTGCATTGAATCTGCAAGGGCTAATAAAATACCTCCTGCTATTTGCAACTTGCCTAAAATCTTTTCCAAAAAGGAATAACATCTTTCCTAGTAGCTTTGTGGCACAGTTTTCTAAGCATTCACTGTGTTTCTGTGAATCATCTCCATAATTTCCAATCTTCAATATACATAAAATAATTGAGTACATAAAGTATTCATTGACATATCCAAATATTTTAAATAATTTGGGTAAAATGATTCACAATTCTCATCATAGCAATATAAATTGACAATAAATACATAAAAGGTTAATTGTTTAAGGCACATTGTAAATTCTTCACAAAATTAATGTTATTTGCTCAGCAAAGAGTATCCCTTGCATAGACAATATTTTGCACAGTAACTTGAGCATAATGAATCCTAACTAAATAGCAATTAAATTATGGAACACAGGATATTTGAAATTTAATTACTTAAATATTAGACTTTTGTTGTAAATTTTTATAATATACAAAGGAGGAACTGGTGGAAGTGGTTCAAATTATTTCCTTAAAAACTTGCCAAAAGCTTTTTCAACATACATATTAAAAATTTTACTCCAAAATAGTAATAATTGAAACTTTTTATTAATCAAATATGTGTGCCTATAGAAGAGGCAATATGTTGGAATTCAGACCATTCATGACTACGAGAGCACTTCCAAAAGTTCATGGAAAAACAGAATTGAAAGATAATAAAAATCTTTCCATAAACTGATTGAAGTACCCTCTTACTGTAACTCTTTTGCCTATAAACGACTGAAGAGAACTCTTTTGCCAGCTGAATGAATTTATAATGTTACGTTTTTGGTTGTATGACAATCTATAGAAAATGCATCCAATAAAATGTATTGATCACACTAGGAAATAAAGAAAATAGTTTCAATTATAGTTTCAGAATATCAATTGTGGTCTTTTAATGAGTTTATGAAGGAATCGATATATATTTTATATGTGGAAAAGATTGTTTCCATTAACTTAATACAAATGAGACACATTTGTATTTGGACAGTATCTGCAGGCTATAAAATTTTGAGCTTAAATTCTAGTTTTCCCAGAATCTCTTAAGAAAAATTTTTTGTTTCATAATTGGGAAATGTTCTACATGCCCTATATTGTCTTCACTTTGGGGGCTTAATTTAACAGAACTGACAGAGGCATAATCAACATGTTTTTGATTCTATATGTTACAATTTGTTTTTTTCTTTAATTGTGATTATTTTAAAACCGAGCATTCATCTGGTCTTTAATTTGATGTCCATGTATTGAATGTCATAGGTCAAACACTGTTTATTTTTTATTTCACGTCTTTTCTTATATTGTAAATGAAGAAAATCCATATGCATACTCTTCCTTTAGTAGCCACTATGATATCCTAAAGAAAGTTAAGTAAAAAAAAGTTTGATCAACTAATTGAAATAAAACAAGTAGCCTATTTTCAGTTAACTAACTGCTTCTACTATTTGTATTGCTTTAAACATCTCCCTGACTGATCTGTTCACTATTTCTATGGAAAGAGAAACAAAACCAGAATGGTTAAAATGGAAAAGATAGACCATATCAATGCTGACAAGGACATAGATCAATTATAATACTTATATATCCCTAATGAAAATGTTAGTTTACGGAACCAGTTTAAACTCTCTCTCATTATGTCAGATAATTAAACATATATTACATTATATCATATCATATCATATCATATCATATCATCTCATATTCATTACCAAACATTTTCATATATAAGCTTTCCAAATGTGGGCATGTATAAGCTTCTCATTTGTGTCACAAGTATAAAAATGTTCACAGCATCAGTATCTTTAACTGTAAATACTTAAGCAGTATTCAAAAACTAGAATTCATTCATAAAATGAGTAAATAACTTGTATCATGGTCATTCAATTGAACACTATACAGCAGCAGGAATAAACAAACAACTATAAACAGCAACCTAGATGGATCACACAAATGAAATTTTCAGTGAAAGAAACGAGACCCCAAAGAGTACATACTGTATGATTCCAATTGCATACAATTTAAAATCAGACAAAGTGCTAGTGTTGTCCATAGTGTTAGAGGTCAGGACAGTGGTTACCATTAAGTTGGTGAATAATAACAGAAATAAACAGGATGGTGCTTAAATGGTGATTTTGTTTCCTGACTGAATGCTGATTTCCCCAGGTGTATTCAGTATAAGAAAACTCATCAAACTGTACTTTTAATATCTGTGCACTTTAGTTTATGTATATTATACATCACTAAAAGGTATGCATAGAAAAGACAGAGAGTTACTTAAATGAGCCTTACTGCAATGAAGCATACAAGTAACATTCTAAAATAATATACAACATAACTATTAAGAAATAGCTAAAATACACAGATGGTTGTGGGTAGAAAAATACCCATAGCCTAATAAAGACTTATTCAATCATTGCTCCTACAAAAGAAAGCATTTTGTAATTTGGGTCAATCATGAATATCATAACTTCTTCTACCAGTAAACAACAGAAGTTTCCCACTATAATTAATTCAAATATATCGAATTGCATTGTTATAATCAAGATAACAAGGGGATCATAAATTATTGTCTTCAAAATCTTTGCTTGAATAAAAGAAATTATTAGAAATACAAGCATTTCTCAAACTGAGTGACATACTTCTCCAGAATGAATACCTGTTAAAGATCACGTTTATATAATTAATGTCAGAATTGGTCCTCTTTGTAAAAGTATTTTAGAGATTAACATTAGTTACTAAAACAAACTTTGAATTTGAGATTATTTTTTACTATGGACAAGATTAACTGATTTACAAATATTTAATATATGAGAAAATTAACTGCCTTCTTGTTAAAGAGTCACATAGTGACCCAGCAATACCCATACTTGTATGCTTACATTATATGTCCCCAAAGAAGGATAAGGATACATGTTCTGAAAAGCAAAAAAAAAAAAAAAGTCATTATGCAATGTGTGCTGATGAATAAAAAAAAAACAAAAATCCCCCCCTAAAAAATAACAAAACAAAACCTTTGGCATAGAGAAACTAAAGACTTGATATGTAGTCTAGCTCTACCTATAGAAATTAGATAGTTTTACATGTCATAACTTGCTATTTATTCATTAGTTCAACATATATTTGTCTAATACCTACTATGTGCCAGGCATTTCTAGGCCAGAGAGTTTAAAATGAATAGAATTATTATTCATTCCCAGTTTAACAGTCTCATGGATATGAAAATAAATAACTACACGTAGTGGGATCACAGCATCGGGTATACAAAAAGATCCACAGGGATACACGTAAGAGAATAAAAGTGGGGTGAAGGCCAAAGCCCAGTGTGATACTTTACTCCTTTGATGTCACTTGTACCATTAGGCAGGATGGTACATTCTTAGAGAAGAATTTTTCTTTTAGACACCTTTAGTATTTTCACTACATTTCACAGAATATCTAGAAGATATACTGATGATTACAACCTTAAAGACCAGCCTACCAGCCAGCCTCTGGGAAGTGGTTCCACACACCAGTCTGACTGGTGGCACCAGTGCACCCGTGACCTCGCTGGCAGCATCAATCCTTGCCACTGCCACATACACTGGTGCTGAGTGAGTGGTCCATATCAACCACCGCCACAGCAACTGTGGCCATAAGGGCAGCTTGCTGCCACACCGGCAGCCACCAGTGCCTTACAGGAGGCCTGCTGACGACTTGTTGGCATAGACAAAAGGGGAGTCACCAGTGTAGTCATATGAAAGAGGTGAGTAAGAGCAGACCTGTGACCAAGTGGTCCAACCCACAGGGAGAATTATGCTGCCATAGGTGGTGGCATACCTGGGGGTGGGAGGTACATGTGCAGTACATGGGGCTGCCTTCATCTGGGGAGAGACACACATGGAACCCCCCACGAGTACTTAAACCCAGGACACACAAATACAGGAGGAAGAAAATTTCCAATGGCCACCAAACCATCCCCCAACCAGAAGAAGCAAGGTCCCATGAAGAGCCTCTGCCTGTAGGAAAGAAGGAATGTATCTCAACACAGTAAAAGCCATATACCACAAAACCACCACCATTATCATCCTTAATGAGGAAAAGTTGAAAACATTTCCCTTAAGAATGGGAACAAGACAAGGATGCCCACTCTTACCACTACTATTTAACATAGTTTTGGAAGTACTAGCCAGAGCAATCAGGTAAGAGAAAGAAATAAAGGGCAACCAGACTGGAAAAGATGAAGTCAAATTGTTATTGTTTGCAGATGACAAGATCATATACATAGAAAAGCTTAAACTCTACAAAAAACCTAATACAGTTGATAAAAAATTTCAGTAAAGTTGAAGGACAAAAAATCAACATGCAAAAATTAGTATCATTTTTATACACCAACAAACTAGCAGAAAAAGAAATCAAGAAAGATGGCCCACATATAATAGTTGAGTAAACTTAACCAAGGAGATACAGGGTTCTATAACAAGAAATACAAATCACTGTTGAAAGAAATAAAAGAGGACACAAAAAGATGGGAAAACATTTCACGCTTTTGGATTGGAAGAATCAACATTCTGAAAATGTCTATAAAACCCAAAGCAATCTACAGATTCAATGCAATCCCTATCAAAATACCAATAACATCCTTCACAGAAATAGGAAATGCAGTCCTAACATTCATATGGAACAACAAAAGACCCCGAATAACCAAAGCAATACTGAGCAAAAGATAAATAAATAAATAATAAAGCTGGAAGCGTAACAATACCTGAATTCAAATTACACTACAAAACCATAGTCATCGAAACAGCATGGTACTGATATAAAGACAGACACATGGACCAATGGAACAGAACAGAGAACCCAGAAATAAACTCACATACTTACAGCCAACCAATCTTTGATGAAGGCAACAAGAATGTACATTGGGGAAAATATTGCCTCTTAAATAACTGGTGCTAGGAAAACTGGACACCCATAGGTAGCAGAACAAAGCTAGACCCATACCTCTCACCATATACCAAAATCAACACAAAATGGATTAAAGCTTTAAATATAAGATCTGAAAGTGTAAAACTCCTAAAAGAAAACATAGGGTAAATACTTTAGGAAGTAGGACTGGCAAAGACTTTATGAAAATGAGCCCAAAAGCACAGGCAACAAAAGACCTGAGAACCCAGATATCACCTCTCAGGCTTACAGCCATCTGATATTAGACAAAGACCACAAAAATCTACATTGGGGAAAAGACTTCCTGTTCAATAAGGGGTGCTGGAAAACTGTATATCCATATGCCGAAGAATGAAACTATATATGCATCTCTCACCATATAGTAAAATCAACTCAAAATGGATTAAAGACTTAAGTATAAGACCTGAAACTGTAAAATTACTAAGGGAAAATATACGTGAAACACTTTAGGAACTAGGTCTGAGCACAGACTTTCTGAACGTGAGCCTGAAAGCACAAGCAACAACAAAAAATATAAACAAATGGGATTATATCAAACTAAAAAGCTTCTGCATGGCAAAGGAAACAATGAACAGAGTGAAATGACAACCTACCGAGTGGGAGAAAATTTTTGCTAACTATGCATTCAACAAGCGATTAATATCCATAATATACAAGGAACTCAAGCAATTCCACAGCGAAAAAACAAATAACCCAATTAAAAAAATGGACGAAAGAGCTGAATAGACATTTTTCAAAGGAATACATACAAATGGCCAACAGGTTCATGAAAAAATGCTCAACATCACTAGCCATCAGGGAAATGCAAATTAAAACCACATTGAGATACCACCTCACCCCAGTTAGACTGGTTATATTCAAAAAGACAGTGAATAACAAATGCTGACGAGGGTGTGGAGAGAAGGGAACGCTCTTGCACTGTTGCTGGGACTGTAAATTAATACAACCACTATGGGAAACAGTATGGAGGTTTCCCAGACTACAGATAGATCTTCCATATGATCCAGCAATCCCACTTCTGGGTATATACCCAGAGGAATGGAAATCATCATGTTGAAGGGATACCTGCACTCCCATGTTCATCACAACTCTGTTTATAATAGCCAAAACATAGAACCAACCTAAATGTCCACTGATGGATAATTGGATAAGGAAACAGTGGTATGTATGCACCATGGAATACTACTCTGTCATAAAAAAGAATGAAATCCTCCCATTTGCAGCATCACGGATGATCTTGTAGTAACTTATATTGAGTGAAATAAGCAAAGCACAGAGAGATAAATACCACATGTACTCATTCATAAGTGGGAGCTAAGAAAGAAGAAAAGAAAGCAACACCATAGTGGTGCTTTGGACATGCAGAGGGAGAGAACATACCTTGGAATTCAAAGTGGAGAGGGGGAAAGGCAGACAGGGAGGGAGGTTGGGGATAACTGGTTGGGGGACAAGGGGTACAACTGCAATTTGTGGTAATGGGTATGCTGCCAGTATGGATCTGGCCTTCACCTCTTGGGCATGAGGGATGACAATCAGCTCAGTATTGCATAAATATTCATAACCAATAAAAAAGAAAAAGAAAATGCTATGTGATTTTTAAAAAAAGGAAACATCAAAAAAAATTTAAAAAGGGATTATATCAAACTAAAAACCTTCTGCATAGCAAAAGAAACAACTAACAGAACAAAAAGACAACCAACAGAATGGGAGAAAATATTTGCAAACTATGGATCAGACAAAAGATTAATATCCAGACTTTCAAAGAAACTCAAATAACTTAAGAGTAAAAAAAACAATTAACGTAATTAAAAATGAGCAAAGAAGCTGCACTGGCATTTCTCAAAGTAAGAAATACGAATGGCCAATAAGACACATTAAAAAATGCTCAACATCACTCAGCATCAGGGAAATGCAAATCAAAACCACACTGAGATACCATCTCATCCCACTTACAGTGGTTATCATCAAGATGACAGAGAATAACAAATGTTAGCAAGAATGTGGAGAAAGGGGAACCCTCTTACACTGTTGGTGGAACTGTAAATTAGTGCAGTCATTGTGGAAAATGTTATGGAGTTTCCTCCAACAACTAAAGATAGACCTGCCATACGGTTCAGCAATCCCACTGCTGGGTATATAAAATAATGGAAATCATCATGTCAAAGGGATACCTGCACTCCCATGTTTATCACAGCTCTACTTACAATAGATAAGATTTGGAACCAACTTAAATGTCCCTGGTCAGACGTCTGGATAAGGATAATATGGCATATTAACATGGAATACTATTCTGCCATAAAAAAGAATGAAATACTTCCACTCACAGCAATATGCATGTACATAGAGAAAATTATGTTAAGTGAAATAGGCCAGGCAGAGAAAAAGAAATATCACATTTCCTCATGGTGGTAACTAAAAGAAAGAATGAAAGAAAAGAAGAAAGGAAGGAAAAAGGAAGGAAGGGAGAGAGAGAGAGAGAGAGAGAGAAACAACAATCAGAGTAATATGCTGAACATCAAAAGAAGAGAACAGAACTGACGTTACCAGAGGTGGGAAAGCAGGACAGGGAGGTAGGTAAGGATGGAAGTGGTAAAGGGCCATGAAAATCAATTATATTGTATAATACTGAGTATAATAATCATCCTGATCAGAGCACCACATATTGCACGCAGTTGTTGATATTCAATGCTGTACCCCACAGATATGTATAATCAACTATGTTTCAATAAACATAAAACAAAATAAATACATAAGAAAGAGATACTAAGAAATTGTTGTACCCATAAAAAAATAAAATAAAAATAAAAACTTTCAGACCATAAAAAATTTAGTAAGAATGAGATTTCACAAAGTCTGCTGGGGCCAACAAATCACAGAAGATTGTTCTGGTCTAAACTACATCCAGTGATTGTTCATTCTACTTCAATTTACAGATTTAGTCTTAGTGAGATTTTGGCTTACACTTAAATGAGATTGAATAGTTTGACTATTCAAATTGCACAAATGTACAAATTATTTGCCTCCTAAAATTCAGTTTGAAATTACGTCCTAAAACACACAAATGAAAAAAAGAAAGTTGGATTTACAAATTTTAAGTAAAGACATAAGGTTTCCAACAAAAGGTTTAGTTAAATCCGACCCATGTATGTGTGTATGCGTGTGTGTGTATGTGTATGTGGGTGTGTTTACTTTTTGATTATACCACATCCTTTCAACAAACGTTGATTAACTGACAGAATGTTTTTCAAATATTTGTCTCCAAATTCTAAACCAGGATAAAGTATCTATCTGACTTCTGAGATACACATCAGGAAAGAGTTCACTGTCTGTATAAACTGTGACTCATTGACTGTGTTTTCTGTTTCAAAACTCATCAAGAAGTACAGTATCTAGTTGTGCCATATCTGACTAGTGTCTGTCAGCAAATGGAACTTTTAGGATAATTGGAAAGAGAAGCTAGAACACAGTGACTAGGCCCTTGAAACAAGATTTCAAGAGTCTCTTTTTTGCATTCTTTATCCCTTGCTTGCTTACTCTTTGCTCTCTTCCATTCTTTATTCCTTTCTTACAATATTGAAACTCACAGAGAACATCATTTCAAGAACAGAATTTAGTCGTGTCCCATGTTTGCACATAGCTTTAACGTGATTGTCTCTGATTCCATAGGCAAACACATGAACACTGGATTGCACGCAGAGTCTGTAGTCATATCATCTGTAGCTACAGATGGAAAACAGCCTGCACAAACAGGAGGGATTGTTAACCAGGTGGATTTCCAGTTTCAATATATTTGAACAAATCTAGGGGTAACACAAGATATTATTAGCTACCGGGCAGTGCTGAAGAGGTGTCAGAAGGCAATCTCAACTCCTATCCTAATCATTTTTTCAGAAAATTCAGAATTATTTGAAGACTCTTAGTGTATGGGAGCCACCTGTTTGTGTTTACTTAGCGTATGTTTTCATTTCCCACAACAGCAGCTTATACTCATTTTCTCAGGCTGCCACCTGCCCCTCCCCTCTCTGAGCTTGGTATTACCTGTGATATGACCTGTAATTCAAAGAAACAAAATCCAAATTAGCTGGATGCTCTGTCAACCTCTAGATAATTTAGAATCAGGAAACATTACTATTTATGCCGTGTCTATTCTTATTTCGGTTGCCTTTATTTTCTTAAAAAATTTCTGACTCTTGCACATTTAATGCCATGATCAGCAGTGAAGGCAGAATAATTTTTCCTGTGATTGTTTTTCTCTTTTCCCCACCATTTCTCACATAAGTGACCATAGTGACCCCTGACGCTCTTTGACAATGAAGCTACTCAACTGTGGCCTGATACATGCCAAGGCTGCTTAACACGCACAGGCCCTCCCTATTTCGAGGTAGTACTGTCCTTCCCAGAACCCCTAACACACAACATTCAGTAGAACACCCCGTTTCAACTTTCACCTTCAGGACCACTTCCCTGCTAAGTGAGTCATTCACCAGGAAAAGGAAATCTGTGTTGGGGTGTGGAGTTTCCCCCTCAGATTAACCTGCTTCTGGCTGCTGGCAAAATTAGAAAAACAGCTTCAAGGATAAAATGGCTTTATTTTACTTCATGCCAGCAGTAGGGAAAATTTTTAACAACACTCTGCAAGCATGACCCTTTAGGCTTCAGCAGTCACACACACCCCCTTCTTATATAATGCATATAGCACTTTACCTCTGTAAATGATTTCTGACGACGACCCGGTTATTAAAATTAGGAAACAGCCAAAAAGCATTTCCTTTCTTTTATGTTTGTGTCAGTTGCCCTCCCTGAGTCTTTTCATTTATCCTGGCAGAGATTTGTCTCTTTGCCTTTAAAAGTTAAATCCACCTTCATTGCACAACGTAAACGAAGTGAAATTAAACTGCAGTGTGTTCCAGAAGAGAAAATCTACTTTATTCATCTCTCAGCCCTACTTTAACTTACACTGACCTAATTACAGCCCACACCAGGAGAGGAGGAAGAGCTGAAGGAGCGCTTCTGCCACCTAGTGGTCGGCGTCCTGAACTGTGCACTGAGACCTCCACGTTTTTATTGTTGAAATGTCTGGCATACAAGGCAAATGACCTTCTCCAGTCTCTGCATGAATACTAAGGGTATGCATCACACGCTGCTCTGTTCTTTTGGAGATTCAACGTGTAATAGTCTTTTAAAGAACTCTTTTTAGAGAAGGTTGAATTAATGGCTGTTAAGATGAACTATAGCTTGAAAACTATTTTAAGACTGACATTTCATGAAAGTTAAATTGAAAATAATAATGCAAATATTAATACGTTTTAAAGCAATATTTTGAATATTATTCAGTGAACTTAATATTTAGGGATATTAGCACCCTCTCCACTAAATCAATTATCCTTCCTCCTACAACTGCACAATCAAGCTAACTGATTTCTTCGGTGCAGCTCCTGACTTTATATTTGTTTGCTTTGGGGAGTGGTAGTGGACATTTAAGAATGCTGCTTCATTCCCTTTTTCTGGCATCATTAACGAGTTATTGATCAGTGACTTGAAAGAAAAACTTGGATGAAAAATGTAGTCAGCCCCGAATCACCAATGCTAATTAAAACCAGGGAAAGTGAGGAAATTGAAAGGCACTCACAGTGCCCAAATCTCAAGGTAACTGATCTCCTCCACCAAAGCATTAGGCAGCAGCTATGAGCTGCTCAGCCTGGCATTCCTGCCTGTATCATCGAGCAAGAAAACGCCCCGTGCAAAAATCACCATGGATATAAAGTGAAGGAATCAGCTGTGTACAGAGTGGGTAATCAATTTTGGAATCATTAGGGTAAGTAATGTGTAGGGTCACATTTGCACCCCTTTCAATAAAGCATTCAAAGTGATGTGAGAATTTGCAATGTTATATTA
The DNA here is from genome assembly GCF_000696425.1 of Galeopterus variegatus. Classification (NCBI taxonomy): domain Eukaryota; kingdom Metazoa; phylum Chordata; class Mammalia; order Dermoptera; family Cynocephalidae; genus Galeopterus; species Galeopterus variegatus. The sequence continues at coordinate 1,289,594 of NW_007726160.1, forward strand.
AGATGCTCTTCAATGTCATGGCTACAGATTGCTTATCATATTAAATCTGCAGATAAAATCAGTTAAGAATTTTTGTTTTTATTTATAAGGACCCCTTAATACCTACTGTTTTCAATATCTTGTTTAGAGTCTTGGTGATACAGGAGTATCTATATGATTTACGACTTAACATACCTGTTTCATTTTATAAAAACTTAGAGTGTATTCAAAATGATATGGTCATGTATTCACCAAGTATTAATTGGAGAGTGAAGTATGAGCTGGTCCCTGTTATAGGCACAAGGTATAAACACAAGCAAAAATCCAGATGGCTGGGCTCTGGTACAGGATAATTTGATTTTTCTTCAACTCTCTGCACCATATAGACTAAAATAAAAATTATGTGTACGTATGGCACAGTCTCTAAATATCAGGCCACTCTTTTCAATTTCACTGCCTTGTCTTAATTCAGACCTTCTTTATTTTTAGGCTAGATTATTTCTATGACTTCCTAACAGGTCAACCTGTTCTCAATCTGTGTCTACTGAAATTCAGAGTCACTATTTCCACTGTTGTAAGAATCATGCTGTCCCTAGTTAAAAGCAGGCATTAATTGGTTGGTAAATAAAGAACACAAACTCAAAATCTTTCAAAATTTAGCCAACTGAACCTATTTACTTCATAATACTCCTTCTATACCCTGATCAGTGCCATTTCTTCCACATAAGTTGCATCTGTAGAAAAGCATTTAATGATTCTCTCCTCAAAAGTGTTTTATTTTTCCTAACCTTTTCTAGCATGGTATTATACCATTCTCTGCACTATGTCACTTAGTGCTTTTTTTCTCCTTAAATAAATTTTATACTCAAAAAAGCAGAGACCATGTTTTTCTGAACCTTGCCACCAGTAATGCAAAATTCCAGTACAGTTCCATAAAATTCCAGTAGATAAAATTTTAATGTTATTTCTAGAGTTATTTTTGCCACACTCTGTTTTGCTTACTAAGGTTAGAGTGTCAGCATAATGGGATGGGGGGGGAGAGAGAGAGAGAGAGAGAGAGAGCTGGGAGAGAATATTGAAAGCAGAATAAGAGAGAGGAAATGATGGGAAGTATTATTTGTAGACATAGTGATCGAAGAAGGTATTTCCCACAGGAAAGGGAAAGAGGAGGTTAAGAAAAGAAGAAAAAGGGAAAGCAGAATGAAAAGTAGGAGGAGAGGTTAGTAAACAGAGGGAAAGGATCAGAAAGGAAGAGGCGAGGTTTAATCTTTACTGAAATTTCCTCTGACTGGGCATTACACTGGCCACACCACACAGATCCCATAAGGTGCCTCTCAAAAAGGTGACATACCCATCACGTCCATTGTTCACATTAACAGTCTGAAGATTAGGAGGCCCTCGGTCACACGAAGAACTGCACCAAAATTAAATCCCATGTCATTCATGCTTCAAAATCCAAGCTGTTTCTTGAATAGAAGTTCTGGGACTAGAGGTTGCTAGAAAATCAGGTGGCATAATGGGATGACACTAAGGGAATGGTGTTTCTCGGTAATATTTGCTCCTTTCCACTCTGTGGGTTGTAGAGTCAGTTATTGGAAGAGTATGGGGGAGGGCAGTGTAGTTTCTAGCAAAAGGGGTAAAATCAGAAATATTTTCTATGAGGTGAGTTAGAAATTTTGAGAATGTCCTCACCTTTCCTTTGAATGAAGAAAAGTTCTGCATATGAAAACAATGGGTCCAGTAGAATAGATAAATATTAAATAATCAATGTATATTATCTCTATTTTCAAATGCTAGTGTAGTAGTTACTTTTTTTATTTAAAAATATTTCCCAAGCACCTACCATTTTCCACACCCTCTTTTTTTGTGCTGGTGAAGAACACAAAGTCATGAAGTTCCTGCATGATTGCATTTTAGGGGAGGGGAAGATACAAGTGGAAAAATAATTAATGTATAATATGAAGATGTTTTGTAAGGAGTCCTATCAAAAAATGAAAAGCACAGGATTAGAACAGGGAGAGGAAGGACGTATTGTTTTAGACACAGTCACCAGGAAGGCAGTGAGGTGAGGGAGTAAACCACATGGATAACTGTTGAACGAGCAGCATAGGCAGAGGGAGCAAGTGCAAAGCTCCTGGGGCAAGGGGATGACTGATGTGTCCAAGGGCTAGCAAAGGCAGGAGTGCAAGGAGCAAGGGACACGGTGGCAGGAGAAGGAATTTGAAAGGTAGAGAGGGGCCCAATCATAGCAAGTTCTTAGACTAGGACTCCTCTTCCACTAGACAGAGAGGCACAGTGCTTAGGACCCATAATAATTTTATGGGACCACAAAAATGTTTTAGTTTCTCCTAAATCAGAAAACAAAAATAGACTTTTAAATCAAAGAACATATTTCAATATATTTATTTCTACACCAGAGCAGTCATGAAGGACAATTTTGAACATTTTTTATAGAGGAAGGAACCCACGGAAGAAAAATTTCCTAAGACCCATGAACATGGCAGTGTGCCTCTGCTTTGGATCTTACACTAAGGAGTGACGGGGATGCCAATGGGATTTGTAATTAAGAAGAGGAGGGGATAGTTTGAGAAGAGAGGCACCTTGGCTTGAGAATTAGGAAGTAGAGGGGTGATCCATCAGAGGGGGAAAAAAAGGAGTAGTCAGGAAAGGAGGAGAAAACGGGAACCCTATGTCCTGGGAATCAAGTGAATAAAGCATTGCATTCACTTGTTCCTTTTCTTTGCCTTGGATAAGAAACTGAGGAGGTCTGGTGGAAAGAATCCTGAAATTTTCTCTCTAGTTGCTAATTAATAGATGTCATTTTTTCCCCAAATTATTTTTCCTCACTAAGATTCTGGATTTTCACTGAAACCCTCCAAATAATATCTTTGCTACAAAATATTTTGCTTTTACCGGGAAATTTTTCCCAAATAAGATCAGGCACTATTGTTACTTTTTAATATAAACAAATTCACTTAATAAATTATATAGTATTACTTAACATATCAACAACCTCCTTAAATACCATTTTCATTGCTCTTTCCTATTTTAGTTTGTCCTATTTTAATTTAATATGATTTATACTATTGTTTAAAATTCTTGAGTTTTCTTTTGCTTCCCTTCAGGATATATCTATTCCTTCAAACTTAAATTCTCTTTATTTCTTCCCATCAGGTTCTTAGCTGAGAAAAATAATACCAGCATATTCTTCATAGAGTTTTCACAACAAAGTGAAATATTGTAGAGAAAGAATAATGCCTAGCACACAGGAACTGCTCAATAGTTTCTATTTTTTATTTTTCTTATTTTTTTCTTTATTATTTATTTTAACAAATTATTTATCTATCTAGATAAATAGGTATAGATATAAATATCTGTAATGTGGGATAGGCCCTGTTCTAGGTTCTTGAAAATAGTAAGTGAATAAGCCAATCCAAAATTTTTTCCTTGATAGAACAATGAACATCAAACTTAAGAGTATAAGAAAAATTTCAAGGGTTGGGTAGGAATTATTGCAAGTTTAAAAACAAAACTTTGTCACAGTTAATTAAAGGATTGATCTGTGCATATATGGGAAGAGTATTGCATGCAGAGGGAACTGCCAGAGCAGTGAGCTTGAGCTTGGCCCCTGACTGATGTGCTCCAAGGGGTTAAGAGGCCAGTGAGGCTGGAAGATAGCGGGAGAAAGAAAGCAGGAGATATTGAGGGAAAGAGCATTCACATGCTCTACGTGATGTAGAATCCCACCAGCATTTATAAAAACACTGGCTTATCCTCTTAGGGAATTAGAGGTATCAGAAGATTTTGAGCAAAAGGGGGACATTACCTGTATAAAGTAAAATCACTAGGGCTACTGTGTTGAGAAGTCACATTTTGAGGACAAACATTTGGAAGCTACCGGGGAGATACAGTTAGGGTACAGAAATGGCTTGGACTGAAATGGTAGCATGGGCAGTAGTTTGGTTCTAGCTATATTTGATGACCCATTAGTATTTCTGAAAGAAATGTATTTGGAATGTAGAAAGAGGACAGATGTAAAGGGGATGACTTTAAGGTTTTTGATCTTTAAAACTGGAAGGAGGGATTGCCCGTAATGGTAAAGAGAGAGTGGAGCACATTTTGGGGAAATGATCAGAAGTTCTGTTATGGACATATGAGTTTAAGATGTCTATTTCAAATGCAAATGGAGATGATGAGTAAGCAGTTGCATATCTGAGTCTACAGTTTAGGTGGAGAGATCTGGAGATACATTTGGAGTAGTCAGAGTACAAATGGTATTTCAAGTCATGTTACTGCGTGAGGTCACCGAGAGACAATGTAGATAGCAAAGAGCAGAGTTTTAAAGACATTCTCAATTCTGGGGTACTCATCATTAAGAAATCAGGAAGAAGAGGGGAAACTTGCAATGGAGACTGAAAGCTATGTTCACAGAGAAAGGCAAAAAGCAAGAGAATGTTGTTCTGGAAGCCCATTGAAAAGTCATTATAGCAGGGAGAAGCAGTGAATAGGGCAGTGCTGCTTATAAATCAAACAAGATGAATGTTGAGAACTGACCACTTGATTTATCAGCATGGAGATCGTTAATGACCTTGACAAGAGTAATGGTAGAATGTGAGGGACAAAACATGATTGGAGTGGGTTCAAGAGTGAAGAGGAGGAGAGACGGTAAAGAAAGTAAATATATAGTACAAACAAATATATCAGTATAGAGCATTCACTGTTATTTGTGTTCATATAATTGCAAGCGTTTACAAATCAGTCATGAGTACTACAAGCCTCAAGACAAAGCATAACAAATTCCTGAGCTTCTTCGGAATTAAGGAGATGATAAATTGACAGAATTTAAGTTATGCAAAAGACCTCTACTAAGAAAATACTTGTGTTGTTATTATCATTATTATTATTATTATTATTATTTGGGGGGTTAACAAGAGCTAATGTAAGAATTTCTTGCAACTGAAGGAATACTTTTAACAAATAGTAAGAAGTACTCTGAAGCCACTAAGCCCAGGTGACATCAAGACTAAGCTCAAGTCATATGAACAAGGTTAAAGTGAACCCCTTACTACTTTCAGAATCAGAGTACTGCTTGTACATTCCCCCCTAGCTGCAGCTCAGATTTTTTATTTTTATTCTTCCAACTGCAAAATTAGATATACTTTAGATGCAGATTTTCAGTGGTGATCTTTTAAAGTCCAGGTACACAAGTGTCTTGTAACTTGCAAAGTTAGTACTATTAAAGGAGAAAAATATACAATGTACATATTCCTTTCTAAAGAAAACAACTGAGTTCCAAAAATAGTTGAAGACAAATGACTTAATATTCTTTCAGGTGATAAATTGTTAGAGGTTTAATAAAATTTTCTATATTAAAGGACAGTTTAATGCAAAACAAATATAGACCTTGATGTATCCTTTACCTGCAATCAATCTCCTTAGAAATTCTTTTGTCTTCAGTGTCTCTACTTAACAGAGCACAATCCCTAACTAAGGAGAGTAAAATTTTATGCAGGGAAAATGAATATGTGATTTTAGAAGCATTTCACAAGATATAAACATAAATAATAAAAGCACAAATTGCACAAATGATGTATTATAAACTCTGCTACGTCTAAAGTATTGAGGGCAAATGAATAAAGACAGAAATACTCAATAAAACCAGAGAGGACCATCTTTATGGAAAGCAGGCCTATAATATCTGGATCAGTCTCCCAAAACATGGCATCACAGAAGAGCCCTCTCTATGTAGTTCAAATAAGTATGCCTAAAAACAGATTAATTCATGATCTTATTATGAAATGGCATTATGATTTTGGCCAGATACTTTATATACTCTTTAATTCTATTTTACAGGTTGAAGTTGAGTTTTGCCAGGAAGGAATATAGATTTCACTTGAGTATCTTAATCCTTCAACAAGAAAGCTTTCCACTGAAGAAGACAAAGCATTGGACGATGTGACTTTCCTAGTTGTTGACCTGTAAAAATATGAGTTCTTTTTCCAAATCCTCCTTTCATTTGAAGTCTGCAAAGCCAGGATTGTGTATTTCACCTATATGGAAAAAAAAAATGTATGTCTACCATAAGGTTTCTTATGAGTTATAAATAGCCTCTGTTGTAATAAACTTCAATCCTTAACAGACAGCCTTTGTAGGGTGGACTAAAACACATGAATTGAAAAAAAAGAAATGAAATAGAACATTTGTTTTGTATTAAAAATGTATTAGTACATTTGAGGGAATAAAATATATTCATATGCTGTTTTAAATATTTAAAATGAAAGATTTTACTACCAAATAAATTCATTAAAGAGTAATATTAAATTTATGTGTTTTTTCCCTTAATAAATATGTCAGGTTTAATTATCCCAATCTAAATAGGAAGAATATAGTGAACATTAAATCCACTGTAATATTATTTTTGTTGTATTACCTTCATCAATATCAATTTAATTCAAGTATACATTGGCAAGGACCTAAGTGACTTAATTATTTAAAACTAAACTTTACTTAATCATTGCCAAACCTAAAAATTAAACTCTCCCAAATCACCCTTTCTTTAGTTTTCTACAAAACTATTGCATGGACATAAATTAGGAAAAAACATAATACATTTTTAAATTGTTTTTATCTAATAAATAGAAAATTTAAATCAACCATTTAAGAAAATGTTGTTTTCAAATGCTCAACATCACTAGTCATCAGGGAAATGCAAATTAAAACTATTGAGATACCACCTCACCCCAGTTAGACTGGCTATAAACAAAAAGACAGTAAATAACAAATGCTGACAAGTGTGTGGAGAGAAGGGAACAGTCCTACACTGTTGGTGGGACTGTTAGTACAACCACTATGGAAAATAGTATGGAGGTTTCTCAAACAACTACAGATAGATTCTCCATATAATCCAGCAATCCCACTCATGGGTATATACCCAGAAGAATGGAAATCATCATGATGAAGGGACACCTGCACTCCCATGTTCATCACAGCTCTGTTTACAATAGCCACGACCTGAAACCAACCTAAATGTCCATCAATGGATGATTGGATAAGGAAACTGTGGTATATATACAATATGGAATACTACTCTGCCATAAAAAAGAATGAAATACATTCATTTGCAACAACATGGTTGAGTGAAATAAGCAAAGCACAGAGGGATAAATACCACATGATCTCACTCATAAGTGGGAGCTAAGAGAGAAAGAAGGAAGGAAAGAAAGACCACAGTAGTATGTTGGACTTGCAGAGGGAGAGAACACTCCTTGGGCTACAATGTAGGGAGGGGGGAGGGGGATAATTAGAGGGGAAGTGGGAGGGGGAGGGAGGTGGGGATAATTGAGTTGGGGACACGGGGTACAAACACAATTTCTGTTAATTGGTAGGCTGCCAGTATGAATCTGGCCCTCACATCATGGCACAAGGGGTGACAATCAGTTTTGTATCTCATGAATATTCATAATAAAATAAATTTTAAAAAAAAGAAAATGCTTTTTTCAGATAGACAAAGAATAAAGTTCTAAATGAGGTCTAAGGAAACCCTATTTTCACTATTCTGTTTCAGTTTCACGCTGTAGATTGGATGCCCCCCAACCTCATTGAGACTTAATCCCCCCTACAACTTTTGAGAGTAAGAAATCCTATTATGGTAATTGAAAGGTGGGGCCTTGAAGAGGCGATTAGATTGTAGTAGTATGCCATAGTGAATGGATTAATAATGGTAGTCGGCAGTGTGGTTCAGTGGGCTTTCAAAAGTAAGCACATGAAGAGTTTTTATTTCTCTGCTCTGCCATTTTGCAATGTGATACTCTCCCTTCACTGCAGTCACCACCAAAGAAAGCCTTCAGCAGATATGTTCCCCGGACTTTGGACTTCCAGTCTCTGCAACTGTATGCAGTAAATTTTGTTTTCTTACAAAGTACTCAGTTATAAGCAACAAAAATGGAGTAATACATTTCATATATTAATAACAAACTTTTCTTGAACTACTATCTTTGCATTCATTTGCTTTCTGTTTGATTTGCTTTTAATTAGAAGCACACGAATGTGAGAGATCAGACACATTGCTTACAGTAAGAATCAGATGAATATATTTTTCAGTTTTGCATGTCATGTTCGTAGTTGAGTCACTAGAAATCAGTAAGCAATAAATAAATATTTATCGAATATGTGTATGATTAAATGAATAAACGGCTTGAAGAATGAATGAATAAAATATCACTTTCTCCCATTTTAAAAATGAAGACATTCAGCCTTGAGACATTAAGTAATTTGCATAAAGAATTATTAATGGAAACCCTGAAGTCCTATTGCCAAGCCGAGGACTCTTCACTATAGCATATCTGCTTTTAGTATCAGTGGGAACACAAAGTAAGAAAGAGTTGATGTAGCATTTTGGAGAGTGACAATTGCTATATAAGGACAAGATAATAGTATATAGTATCTTAATATCTGCTTAGACACTGACTAAAATGAACTATGAGACAGGCAGATCATAAATGAAATAATTACTGAATTAGTATGGTAGATGAAGAGTCTAAGAGAAAGAAAAGAATATTTTACTTACTCTATGAGAGCAAGCTATAAAACTTGGTGACTAAAAGGGTAAATTAGACAAGAATGTTAATAAATTAAAGGAAAGCCCAAAAATTGTTTGTGTGAGTGGTATGGTCAATGTTTGTATCCCCCAAAATTTGTATGTTGAAACCTAATCTCCAGTGTAATGGTATTAAGAAGGAGGGTCTTTCAGAGGCAATTAGGTCATGAGGGTTCTGCCCTCATGAATGGGGTTAGTGCCCTTATAGAAGAGGCCCAGGGGAGCTTGTTTGTCCCTTCCACCACATGAGGACAAACAGAAAGTGACATCTATGAAACAGAGAGCAAGCCCTCACCAGACATTGAATTGGCTGGTGCCTTGATTTTAGACTTCCTAGTTTACAAATTACCCAGTCTAGTGTATCAGACTGAGACAGTGGGGCACCTAAAGAGTAATGTCTCCATTCTGATGGAAGAAGGAACAAGGTGACATGTGGAGGAAAATATGATGATTCCAAGTTTCAAAATACTATGTTTTGAAGAGAGTAAAGACAACAAAATAAACATGTCTTGTAGAAGTTAATTAAAAAGCACAAGATTTTTTTTAAAATGCTAAAATAATAGTTCTGATCATGCAACATTAACCTAACCACATTTAGGAAATGCTTGAAGTACTCAAGAGTGTCAAGACCTTTTTTATCTTGGGCCTGATATTGCTGCATAGAATGTTCTTGCACATATCTCCTTAGCAGGTATGTTTTTATCATTCACCTATCAGCTGAAATATCACCTCCTCCAAGAGGCCTATGCTTAACATAGTACTTGTCATATGCGAAGGGTCATCTTATTCATTTTGCATATGTCAATTCATTTAATACTGATGAAAACCCTATGAACTAGGTACTATTATAATTTTATTTTACTTATAGGAGAAAAAAAGGAGACAAAAAGTTTAAGAAGATTGTAGTAATAGCTAGAAAGTAGTAAACTTAGTGAGAAAAATAAGACTTTAACCAGGGCAGTTTGTATTTTAGTACATGCTCTTAACCATCAATCAATGCTGCCTAACTAAGTACATATTAGTCCTTATCTATGTTATCTGAGAGTATATAACCCTCTGAAATTATCTTATTCATTCATTTTCTAGTAGATTTTCTTCTCTTTCCAGAGAGTCTCTGTCCATAAAGATGAAAAGCCATCTGCCTATACCTTCAACGATAGTATGAAATTAAACAAATCTGCATGAGCCAAGCAGGTAAAGTGAAAGTTATCATCGATTGTGTTAACTTACACATTCACATCCTTTGTACTCTGTGATTTGCAGTCTCTCCCACTAAAGAGGTGAAAATATATTTCCCTGTTCCTTGGCTCTGTATTTTGGCCACTGGGATACTAATGGTAAGAAGTTGATAAACATTTGGAAAAGCATGTACATTTTTACCATGAGAAAAACATGGCTAGCTCACTGGTTCAAGGAATAGATCCAACTGAGATGAGCCTAGTTTATCTGCAAACTCGGGAGCTGAATAATGATTATTATTTTATGTCTCTGGACTTTTGTGCTTGTTTGTAATGCAGCACTTTTTATAGTAAGAGATGATTGATACAGAAGTTGTTACCAGAAAAGGGATACTGCCATTATAAAAACCCAAATTTTCTGGCATCATCTTTGCAACAAGCAGCAGGAAACAGCTGAAAGAGACTGGCAAAATGCCAAGAGAAATGTTTTAGGAGGATGAAAATTGGAGATGTGTTTTGTAGTGATGGAATATTTGATAAAACTCTCACGTGAGGTTATTTAGAAGATCAAAAATATACCTAATGAATTTTTTGGAACTGTACAAAGGAGAACTCTAGAGAAAATTAAATGTCGACAGCTTGGGCTTTGCCCTTTTAGATGCAGAAAATAAAAACTAAAAGTAAGAGATGAGCCCAAAAAAGACTGCTATCAGAATTTAGAAGACATATACAGTCCAGAACTTACTTGGTTGGAAAACAAGTTTGTCTCATTTCTAAAATGTCTAACAAACAAAATATTCTCAAAATAAAATACAGCCAAGGTCAAGAGCCTTTCTTCAGTATTATGTTCATGCAGGAGCATGAAACATGTACACGGCCCTGTCAGGTACTAAAATATATTATAAAACTGAGTTATTTAAAATGTGTGGCACTGAATGAGTAGGTTAACAGAATATAACAGGGAAAATAATAAAACATACTTTTGGAGAATCCCAGAACCATTCTATCTAGGTGGTTGTGAATCTGCAGTTTAAAAGGCAGGTGCTCCACCAAGGAGTCGGGGGGACTGTGGCAAATTAAATACAGCCAAAAGTCTTTTGCCACTCTTGTTTTTGAGAGGATGAGACTTATTCCTCTAATTTAGTTTTAGTTTTAGTTTTAGTTTTGATGACTTTTATGTTCAAAGGAAAGAAATGGTGACATACACAATCAACGAAATGTTGCTGAGCTCAGAGCTGACAACCAGCTTCTCTAGCCCTGTGGGAGAACCACCTTGGACAGGCAGCCTGTGGAGTCTTCAGGTGACGACATATGCAGTAGAGAATCCAAACAGGCACCAAGCCACTGAGCCCAGTCAACCCACAGAAATGTGAGAGATAATAACAAACTGTGGGATTATGCTACTAATTTGGAGGGTACTCTGTTGTAAAGCAATAGAGAGGCACAAAATGATTGCTTGAAAATAAAAAAAGTCAAGCGATGGTAAGTTCTATTGAGATTGGAGGTGCTCAGTTTCCCAGAGTCTGGTTCTCAGGCCACTCTTCTAAGAAGTCTCAAACCATTCCAGAGTCTGAGATCCTTCCCTGGGGCCCTGAGCTAGAAGAAAGTTACTGTTGCATGTTGTACCTATTTTCCAGCACAGCATGGAAAGATAGAGGCAAGTTTGATCAATTTCAGGGTTCACGCATGCTCAGTAGAAAGGAGTTTGTGAATGATCTTCCACTGGAGGCATCAGAACGCACCAATCTATTTTAGACATATTCAGCGTATATATGCTGGAATTTGATCACTGAGCATGTGCCAAAAGAAACAAACAAAGCATGCATAAGGGTAGAACTTACATAAATGGGAACCACCCCCTTAGTTGAATATTCATAGATAACATGAATATGTATAGAAAGCCAACCCTAAAAGGTGGAAGCCAGGATAAATGCGGCTGCTACTCACTCTCGAGTCAGCCTACACTTTGCCTGAAGTGTATATTCCTTACTCTTTACGTTCAACTTGCTTTCACTTTTTACTCTGACTCTGCTCTTGTATTCTTTCCTGTGGCAGAATCAAGAAAACTGTAGGGCACAGGAATGAGGTCACTATGAAGGACAAAAAAAAAAAAATTAATGAGTTCAAGAGCTATATACATGCATTAATTGATTCAATATTCAGAACAGTATCATTTTACAGTTAGTAAAAGCTAGAACCTGGAATTTAGCCTGAATATCCCTGGGCTGGGATTAAATAAGTATGAATGACTTATCAATAAACGATTTTGGGATAAGTGGTTAACTAATAATTAATACTGTATGTCCTCAAATACAAAGAGAGAGATCATAGGAAATAGTCAAACGTAAAACATTTTCAATTAAAAAGATAAAAGTAGTTAAAAGAAATATGAGAGTAATTCAAATAGTTAACGAATATATGTCAAAAATATCAGATTATTTAAGGACTATATAAAATATTGCATTATATGACATATAACAAAATATTTTACATAATATCAGATGAAAAAATATTGGTTTATGTAAGGAACTCATAAAAATCAATAAATGGCAAGTAAGAATCATAAATGTAAAATGCACAATATAAACGAATGAATAAATTTTTAAAGGAAGTACAAATTGCAAAGAATAAATAAAAATGTAGTCAATCTCATAATTATTATTAAAATGCAAATTAAAATTATTGATATATTTTAAACTTTTTGTCCTTAATAAACAAATGTTTGAAAAATAGAATTAGGCAGCCTATTGGTGAGGGTCAAAAAATGAGCACCTGATATCCTGCTACTAGGCAAGTATGTAGTTACAATACTTTTTGAGTCCACTGTGGTATTAATTATCACAAAACTGGATACGGCTCAAACACCTTAACACCTTAAAGGAATATATTTAAGAAAATTATCAGCAATATATGAAAATATAAGCATATTAAAATATCCATTGCTTCTTTATTTATAGTATAATTTGGAAACAATATGAGTAACAAATAATAAAAGATCCTCATACAGTAAATAAGTAATAATCTTTAAATATTAATTTCAGGAGAATGGTTAGTGTTCATGACAAACGTTTTTGAAATATATTTTTTGAAATAAGTTTTTGAAACATTTTCAAATGTTTCTAAAATATTGCCTCATAGAAAATCAAACAAGGGAGAAATGGTATGGCTGCATTTTTTTGCACCTAGGTATAGAGTGAGAGGTGAAGATAGAGTTTGAAATCAATATAGAAACAAAGATGAGAATTAAAGATAGAGAAGGGAAACTTGATACAGTAAAAACAAAATGAGAGAACATTGACTAAAATGTTAACATAATCCAATGGGAAGCATGCTTGTGTATGATTTTTATAATCAACTTTCTTGAGTTATAATTTATAGAAAATAAAACACACTTATTATAAGTGTAGTTAATGATATTTGACAGAAATATGCATCCTTGTTACCACCTGTACCTTCAATTTATAAAAATATTCTCATGACTCCAAAAAATTTCCTCCTGATCCTTAGTCATTTTACTTAATGGTACAATAGGACCTTATTGATTTTTTTAAATCAACTTTATTGTTGTATAACTTACACAAAGTAATATGCCATTATTAATAGAGTACAGTTTGATGAATTTTGACAAGCATATTATTTAGCCATCTAATAATCACCCCACTCATTTTCTTACCCAAAAAGCCTTATATGCCTTCCCAATTTACCCTTCAAACCTAGAAAAAATAACCACTAATTGGCTTATTTTATATATATATAGTTTACAAAAGCATAGTCATTTTTATTTACCCACATATACACCATTTCTTGTACTCATCTTTGCTTCATGTAAATTTATTTCCATTGGGCTTTTTTGTTCTTTTGACTCACAACCTTTAACATTTCTTACAGAACAAGTTTGCTGGAGATAAGTTTTCTCAGCCTACATTTTTTCCTGAAAACATCTTTGATTTTTTTTTTTTTTTTGAAAGATGTGTTTACTGGACTTAAGAATCTAAGTTGATTGTTACTTTATTTCAGCACTTTAAAGATAATCGGGGGGGTTTTGTCTTCTTGCTAACAACATTTCTGAAGAGAATTATGGGGTCATTCTTTTTTTTTTTTTTTTTATTTTCCCTTTGTGGTAATACATCTTTTATTCTCTGGATGCTTTTTATGATTTTCTCTTTATCACTGTTGTTTGTTTTGTTAGTTTCTTTTAGGAATTTGAGTATGATGTACCGTGTATGGTTTTATTTTTAGACTGTTTGGAGTTTATTGCACTTCTTCAAACTGTGGGACATCTGGGTTTACAGTTTTCATCAAATTTGGAAATTTATGGCTACTATTTCTCTAAATGTTTTTTTCAAATAATGATTCTACTTTCTTTCTGAGACTCCAATTATTCATATAAGTATGTGTATTAGACAACTTGCTATGAGGTAGCAGGTATAGGCATACAAAGCATCCAAGGAACCACATTCACCAACAAAGTTTTAAGAATAATAAAAAAAAATCCTTTTTACTCTTGACATAGAATCATTAGTTCTTAACATTTTGCCTCATTTGCTTTATCACTTTCTCATTTTTCCCTCTCTCTTGCTCTAAATGTATATTCTCTCTATTTCTATGTATCAATCTATCTGTATAACCTGTTTATTTATTAATAATTATACATATTTTTCAATCCATTTTAGTATAATTTGTCCCTCTACTTATAAACGCTTTAAAGTAAATTTTATAAGAATAAGGAATCAGGAGATGTAACATTATTACAAAAACAGTTTATTTTCAAATTTCCCCAATTGACCAATAAGTTCCTTTATAGGCTTTTTTTTCTCTTCTCTGTAATGCAATCCAGTATCACCCGTAAGATTAATTGCCATGTCCCTTTTAACTGCTTTAATCAGAAACAGTTTCATTTTACTGTATATTTTTAAACAGCTAAATAAAAGAATCATGAATGTAAAAAAAAAATGATAAATGTCTAGGTGACAGATATGCTCTCTGCCCTAAGTGAATTATTGTACAATGTATTCATGTATTGAAACAACACACTGTACTCCACAGATATGCACAATTAAAATTAATTTACAAAATGAAACAGTTTCTCAGCCTTTGTAATTTTTTTTTTTTCATTTTGGCATTTTTTTTTTAAGGAACAGGGCAATTATTTTGTAGATTGTCGTACAATTCGGGATTACCTGAAGTTTTCTCATGGTTAGATTTATGTTATTCATACTTTTGTCAGGGGTATCAGAGAAAGGAGGTTGTATTCTCTTCAGGCTATCATACGAGAAGGCACATAATGAAAAGGTGTCCCCTTAATGGTGAAATTAACTTTGATTGCTTGATTAAGAACAAGGTAACACAGTTAATTTTTTGAGGAACCTCCATAAATGCTGTACTAGTTTACACTGGTCTTGATTGCAAAGTTTATCCACTATAAAAATAGTTTTTCCATTTGTAGTCAATAAGTATTTTTGTGGAAAGAAACTTTGAAACTCTGTAAGCATATTGTTTCTCTTTAAACTTTCACACACTAGTTTTACCATACATTGTTCTTGGTTTGTCTTGGCTAAATTAATTATTAATATGATGATTGCAAAATGTTGATTTTCTAACTTCACTCTGTTGCAAATTTAATAATTTCTATTCCACTCAAAGGGGGAGATTTTTCTAATGTAGTCATTTAAATATTTACCTATAAATAGATACATAGATAGATTAATATCCACACACATAATGAGACATTACTTTCTATAATTTACATTCAGATTTTATTTGATAGATGTACTTACATCATTTAACTAACAATATATAAACCATTCAAGAAAAATCATTCCAAGATGGCAGTAATAAGGGTATAATAGTGTAAAAGAATTTTTTTTCAAATTTCCTTCTAAATATTCATGTACATTTTCCAAGATAAACTTATGATGAAATTTTCAAGCTCTCTCATTTTTCCTGAAAAAGAATATTATACTTTCAAATTAAAAAATTACTTGTCTCAAAGTTCTGTTATATTCCTTTAAAATTCTGATAAAATTAACTGTAAAATGTACAGTTATATTTTGTTCAATCAGTTAAGTTTTATCTCTTTAATAATGAATGATGATGGATTATCAAGGCAATGGTCCATGGCACCGTGACAAACTGAGATAAATAAAAAAAAAAATTGCTATAAGAATTTAATCCTAATGTATAAGAGATTGAGTAGTAAGTTTTTCCATTTATAATTTAGAGATTATAAGACCTATTTTATAGGTCGGTTGTAAAAAGTAAACGAGGGAGTAAATGAGAGAAAGCCATAAAGTGCTTAGAACAGTATCTGGCATATAAAAGTCATTTAAAAACTATTATTATGATGATGATGGTGTGATCGCTATCGATTAAATACTAAATATTCCTTATCAGTTAAGAAAAAGTAGAAGATTGGGAACAGGATAAAAAGATATTTGGTATGATGCAAATATCTTGAAATTTAACATCTATCATTTCAGATTTGAATTCTAGCTGTGTTACAAGCTTGCTATGTGACCATACATGAAATTATTTAACTATTCTGCACTGTTCAGTCTCTTTAACCAAAAAAATGGAGATTAATGATGATGATTATAATACAGTTTGCCCTATGTAAGCATTCTTTTGAAATCACTTAATAAAAATTATATTATAAAATGTTATAGAATTGAACATCCCAAAAATGTCCCGACCCGTGGGATATTCAACGCAGACCCTGGAGGGGGGAGTGGGAATTGGATGGGACAAGAGACGAGAGAGATGGGAGACAAGACAGTATTCTGATCAAGTCTCGTTTATTGATTCTTAGGTTACATCTTATATAGGAGAAGGCAGGCATGCTGCAAAGGGTCTGGAATGTAAAGATATGATAATATCTTGAGGAGAGACAAAGACAGGACATTCAAAGTAAAGGTTGCCACCCAGAATGTTTATGGTTAAACAGTTTCTAGAGAAGGATAAAAGGTCACTTGCAAATTAACTTGCATAGCCAGGAGCAATCAGTTTCTGGCATAAAGATTTCGAGGCAGTTATCATGTAAAGCACGGCCATCTGAGCAGATTGTCAAGGAGAAGCGGTCTCACAAGAAGGGGTGTGGAGCTTCAGGCCCCCAACAATTAGAAAGACTCACAGAACTCACTGAAGCTTATTATATGAATGGTTATACTTATTACAGAGAAAGGATACATTAAACATCAGCCAACGGAAGAAACACAAAGGGCAGAATCTGGGAGGAAGCTCAAAGCAAAGTTTCCTTCATTCTCAAGATGCATTATCCTCCTTCCATAGACTAAGACAATACAAATATTTCTAAATCGGAAAATCTAATGCACACCCATATACTTATTATGTAGATTTAGCAAATATTAACATGTTGACAGATCTATTTATTTTCCTTTTAAATGCAAAGTTATGGAAACTCTTTAACCACCCAGTATTCCTCTTCTCCTCGAAACCACTTTGCTACACAGAGGTAAGCAATACTTTGAAAGTGGTGTATCTCTTTTCTGTCCATTTACTACTTATATTAATTCTGTAGTGCATCATTTTGAATGCTTTAAAAGTTGCATAAGTGACATTATTTTATAAATGATTTACCAAACAATATTTTATCCAGATTTATAGAGATGAATAAATCTAGTTCACTTATTTTTACCTTCATGAATTTAAGTGTACTTTATTATTATTATTATTGCTTCCAAACATTTGTAGTTATTATGCTAGTTTTCTGCAATATAAGATCACATTCTTTGGCATTTTAAGATGTCCTATTACCTATGAAGTGATTAATTTGGGGAGAAGTTCCTTGCATGTTTGAAAAAAATGTGTACTCTAAGTAGGAGTCCCAGGCTCCAATTAGAACAAACTCTTTTCTTGTTATTCGAAATTTTTTATATCCACACTCTTTGAAATCTATTCTAATAAAATTCTGAGCTACTGTGATATAATTTCCCAAAGTTCTTCTGATTTTGTTCACTATTCTTTGTATTGGTAAGCTTTTATTTGAGATATTTTTAGTATTATTTGTACAAAAAGATCGAAGATTATTTTATTTTTCTTTGGTAGTATTTTTTTTAGCATCAAGTAATGGTCCTAATAACCAAATTGCCATCAGTTTTTCTGCTATTAATATTATTACAACAACTTTTATTTAGTTGTTCTTGCAGTTATGGTGGTGGTTTTGGTTATTATTATTATTTTTATCATCTCAGAACATGTATTGTTTGTTTTTACTTTCAGTTTGTGTGTGACATGTTTTAGATTTCTCTTTCAAATCTAATCTTATATATGTTTTTTATCTTGTGACTTTACATACATCTGTTGCTATATGTTTGAATTAATGTCCACTATCTTGTTATTTGTTTTCTATTTACCTTTCTTACCTATTTGTTTCTTTTCCTTTTTTCAATTTTTCTATTGGATTTATTTAAGCTTTTTGTCCCCATGTTCCCCACTTCCCCCCACACACACTCTCACACAGTTCTCAAAAAATTCTATTTTTCCCTAACTGATAGATTGGAAGTTGTATCTTCCTTAAAATAAAATGCAGTCATAATGGGTATGCATACTTTAAAAAAGAATATTAGTATGGCTTTTTTGTTATTGTATCTGAGAGTATGAGAATCTCTGTTAACAAGTAAGTTTTGCTCAGTTACAGCTTTTGTTGTCTCCTTCAGAAAACTGCAAGGAACTTAAAATATTTAACTTATATTATATCCATTTTTCATATTGTTTTCAAATAATGTTAATTATTTAATTATACATTCATATAATTTTAATGTTTTTAAAACCTTTAATATTATTAATTAGGTTTATCAAGATATCTGTTTAATATTGCATTATCCATTCTTTTTTTCCTGTGGTCACTTATATTTTTTAATAAATATATTTAAAACTAATTCCTCAATAGAAATCTCTAGATGGTGACTTTTTTTTAATGCATTAAGTCATCTTTATTTTACCCAATAATGAATATATACATTTCTAGGCATATGTTTAATGATTATTTTTCCCTCCCCGTTTACATGTATTATTTGTCTTCTTACTGATAGATCTTTCTAATAAGATTTCTGTTAAGTTTACCATTCCTTTGTAGATAATCTCTTTCCTCTGGTTAATTTTCAATTTTTTTTTTTTTTTTTTTTTTTTTTTTTTTTGAAGCTCACTCTGATATTTATAGACATAAAATCATGTTTATTAATCCCAATAAACACATTATGCTTTCAAATCAAAACATTTCTGTTTTCTTTTTAATTCTGAAAAATTTGCATCTCTTATCTTTGTGAATATTCTCTCTTTTCTTTTCCTCTAATCTTATCTTATGCACTCATATCAGCGATAAAATGTGTTCATTATCTACTCTTTCATTTTCTTTCTCTTTATATATTGTACATACTTTCCTCAGATTCATATTAAACTTTAACTTTAAACTTTGTCTTTTTATCTATATTTAATGTATGTTTCAGCTGTTCAACTGTCCACCCATTATTTAATATCAATTACTTATATCTATAGATATGGATATATGAATGTAGATATAGATACATACACAAATACAGATATATACATATGGATAATTTTCTAGAAGATTTATATGGTTTTGATTAATTGCTTTTGCTCTTTTTGTTTACATAATTTATATTCCATTTATTATAATTTCTTCATTTTTATTATAATTTTTACTATAATTTTATGTGTTTTCATTTCTTTAATCATCTTATAAACACTTATTTTAATATTTTTTATAAATTTTTTCATTGTGTCAATTTTGGGGTTGCTAATTCTTCTGTTTGTAATTTCTATTGACTTCTTTCTAGCATTAATTGTTAACCCTATGATTGCAAAATTTTAGTGAGATCATCTTTAGAAAAGGCTTAATTTGGGTTATATGTTTCCCTGTCAGAGTTCTGTATGACCTACTTTGTGAGACTGCTTCTAGAGAGTGGTTTAAGTTTACTTCGACCAGAATCCAAGAGCTCACTGAAACTGTTTTTATTTTAACATTAATTTATAGTGATGGGATTACTGTATATCTTGGATAATATAATATAAATTTTGACAATTGGATTCCACATCTTCATCTTATTAGAGATCACCACTCCTTGCCCACAGACCCTAAACCTCTCCTGTCAGAGTCCTGGAGAGACAGATTTTTCACTCTTTCCCTGTGTTGAATGGAGTTTCCTTATTCATTTTCTTTTAATGAGGGAAATTCCTTTATGTAGGGGTTTCAGTTTCCGCTCTTAAGGGATAAGACTGCATGCCTGTGTCCTTCTTAAAAACCCAGTCTCTTCCTAGTATGGCAATTCCAATTTCATTACATTATTCAGGTCACTTCCTTGTTAAGTCATGAGTTTTTCATCCCCACATTGAGTTAATTCTTTATAGCTAGAGATTTTTTTTTTTTTTTTTTTTTTTTTTTTCCGTGTCCGGCAACGGATCGCAACCCTCAGTGTTGCCCCCGTACCGGACCGGGGACCGGCAACGGGATCGCAACCCTCGGTGTTGCTCCCGCGCCTCGCTCAGCCAGTGAGCGGGAACCGGTCTGTATGTGGGATCCGAACCCTTGGGCGGGAGCGCCGCTGCGCTTCACAAGCAGCGCACTTATCCAGTGCGCCACCGGGCCGGCCCCTATAGCTAGAGATTTTTGTTTTCTCTTGAACTCAACTCTGATTTTTAGAATGGCGATTTATATTTTGCCCAGCATTTCTGTATATTTTAAGCAATAAGTTTTTGATCCGGTCAGTCATCCATACTGTTGGAAGGCATACCTATATATTTTTCACTTTGTCAATTACTATTATGAAAAAACTATATAAGCAGGATCAGAAGCAGTAGAATTACAGCAGGAAGAGATTTTGATGCTTTTTCAGAATGGAATATGAGAATATGTTCAAATTTGATTCAGGGAATAGATTTGAGCACATCAAGATCTTTCTATTTTTGTACCAGCATGACTTTAAGAATTCACTTGACTTTGCTGACTGTGTAAGAAAGAAAGAAATAGAGACACAGCAGCATAAAATGTATCTTGCCTAAAAGCTTTTACAAAATTCTACAATAAATTTACTACAGAAAGCGGCCTACAATTTTTCTATTCCAATGTCCTAGTTTAACAAGTGAAGAAGTCCACAAAGCTTAAGTACCTATAGTGTCAGATTCTCATCTAGAAATTGATCTGCTTTTTTTCGTACACCAGTGTCCTTTCTAGTTTGTGGCTCCTTAAATCTAATTTGAAAAACATTAAGTCCGTAGGAGTAAAAGTATTTCAACTTTCAGGAGGTAACTTTCAATTTGGGTAAGTTTATTGAAAGCTAGATTTCATTCATTTATTGTTAATATATTTCCATCTATAGGGAGCAATTCATAAATAAAATGATAAGCATTATGTCATTCAAAATTTGTAATTCCCATATAAAATTAAATGTCATGTTTTTTAAATTACTAATTTCCCTCCAACTCCTAAATTTTCCCTCCAACTGCTCTGTGTGTGTGTGTGTGTGTGTGTGTGTGATAATGCCATGGAAGACTATACAGCTTTGATCACTTAAACAAACAAAAAAATAAGGTTGAAAGCTCTAGATTTTGCGAATCATAATTCCTGTTAAAGCCGAAAGAATTATGTTGGAGGCAGAAAATCATGAAAAGAACTAAAGCCAATCCAAATG
The DNA here is from genome assembly GCF_000696425.1 of Galeopterus variegatus. Lineage (NCBI taxonomy): Eukaryota > Metazoa > Chordata > Mammalia > Dermoptera > Cynocephalidae > Galeopterus > Galeopterus variegatus. The sequence goes on from NW_007726160.1 coordinate 1,311,013, forward strand.
TCAGATATGAAAACACTGCTAAGATATGGAAAAATAGTCTAAGAAGAATAAAAATTGTGAAATTTTGTAAATGGACTTTTAATACTTTTAATATTTAATATGAAGATTCCTGGGGTCCAGTTTACTGTTTCTATTTTCTCCAAATTACACTATCACTCTTACCCTCTAAAAGTGGACTAAATTTGTTTTCCTAAGAAAATCATGGACCTCCTAAGAATTTGAAAAGTATAAGTATCAGTGTTGCCACATAGAGGAAAGAATTTTACCACACTAATTTGCTGTACCTAGATAAGAAATTGTGTGTGTGTGTGTGTGTGTGTGTGTAGAGGAACAATTTAATCATATAAAGATATCTTTGGAAAAATTGGGTAAATTCGATAGACTATAGCATAATAGATAAAAGTAATGTACCTTTACACTTCTTGATTCATTTGATAATTATAGTTCTATTGTAAAATGTGTTCTCAGGGGATATATGCTGAAGTATTTGGGGCTGAAGTGTAGTGATATCTACAACTTTCAAATGTTTGTGTGTGTCTGTGTGTGGGTAGAGAGACAGAGGAGAGAGAGAGAGATATGGCGGTGGCGGAGGGAATGACAAACTGTTAATTGGTGGATCTAGATAAAAGTTATACGGATGCACTTTTCACTTATTAAACAAATCCACAGGAATCTCAAAGTGAACATATCTTCTGTTTTTCTAGCTCAAGAAATAATCTCTCACTCATTTATCAAATTGAGAAACACTGCTTTCTCTTTCCATAAACATATTTAATCAGCTCCCAATTAATACTGATTTTTAGCTCCTAAATATATTCAAATATATCTGCTCCTTTCCAAACCTGTATCATGGTTTACACTAACATCACCTTTGAAAAATACATAATCTTGCTCAACTGTGATTAATTTTCCCCATGAAAGCCAGAATATTCTCACCAAAATATAAAATAAAAAAATGTCAACACCTTTTCAATGCTTTCAGTAGCGTCCTATTACCCTCGGTACAAATCCTTGAAGGCAAATTTCAGGGGCTCTGTTCTTTACCTTACCTTTGGGCTTCAGCTGAATGTTTGGCTCCTGGCTGTTGCTCAAACTCTTTATTCTGATTCAAATTATTTTCCTGCCATCTTCACCTGAGTATTCTGCAATTTCTTTAGGTCTCAGGTGAGATGTCACTCTCTTCAGAACTTCTTATATGAGCCCCAAGGCTGTACTGAGTATTCCCACAAGTCCCTGTACTTACTCATCTCTCTGTGTTATAATCGCCAGCTATGCTTGTGTCTTTTAGCAGATAGTACATCCTTCCTAACTTTGTCCACCAGCATTTGGTAGAGTGCCTGAAACATGGTATACTCTCAAAAGATAATTTTCAAATGACTACTGTTTGGGCTACACAGTTAAACCACTTTATAATTCATTCACAATGTTATAATAGGGCCACTCAAAGTTGTTAGATGACCAGTGGGAAAGAAGTAAGCATTCAATAATTTCATATAAAAAGAAAAAATAGGTCATTTAGTTTACCTGGATAGCAGGTATAACTTTGGTGGATTTTCTTATCCTTAGATGAGAGTTTTACTGGGTGAGAGGAAAATAGTTTGGAAAAATATAAAACTAATCCATAGGGATAGAATCGATAGGAACAGAAAGCACATCAGTGGTTGCCTGCATCTGGGGGAGGGAACAGTGCACAGGGCTAGCAGAAATATTCTTTTTCTTAACTGGGGATTAAATGAGTGTATAAATATGTCAAAACTCATCAAAATGTGTACTTTAAAGTGGTGCAGTAGACTTCAATTGAGTTGTTTTTTTAAGTGCCTCAGTAATTTAAACAGCTCCTCAATAACATTTCCAGCAGAGAAAGTGCTCACCAGTTTTGTTATTGGAGAAAAATGCTATGAGATAATATTATTAAAAATTTCTAAATAGTGGTAATAAGGCTAAAATCAGTTAAAAGAGCCTTTTTATGGTAGTTTGTATATAAAAGGATATTAATGGGTCCCACACTAATTTTATTCAGTGATTAAATCACCAAACTACTGATCTTTCCCTTGCTTATTCATAGACCATCAGGTAATTAGGACTCTCTACAGCATCTGCCAGCTGTGAGGAGGATGTGAACAATGGTTATTCAGTTCAGTGGGATCATTATCATTCATATAAGAAAACAGGACCTTTGTAACTGTTCACAACAGGGCTAGATATATTTTTTCTCCATTTTCTCTGTACTTATTGAATAAAAAGCCATTAGCCAACTGAGAACTTAGATGTCTATGTGCATCTACAATTATTTAATTCTAATTTATTTAATAAGTCCATCTAACATTATTGTAGCATCAGGGTAATTTTAAGGAATAATAAAAAAAATCAAGCAGGCTTCAATTTTAGTATCTAGATATCTTACAGAGATAGCTGTTTTAAACATACATCAACCCTTATCTAAAAATTCACATCTAGTATCTAATAAATACCATGTCAAGCTAAACTGAGTAAAGCATAGTCAATCACAGTTTGCAGTTTCTTAAACTGGAAATAATCTTCCCTCCATTGCCTCAACATCAACTCTACTGAAAACACACACACACACACACACATTCTCTCTCTCTCTCTCTCTCTCTCTCTCTCTCTCACACACACACACACACACACTTGAGAAATACTAATAAAATAATAGAGTATAGGAATGTTAATAACTATGAAACTAATGAGACGTGGCATCTAATGGTAGAAAGTGAGGTGGAATTAACTAAAAACACTCTTTCTTTTAGTTGAGATAAAGTTTATGTAAAATGCAAAGATCTTAAATGTTCCTGTCAAAGAGTTTTAATACTTGAATAATAATACATTCCCATCATCTCAGAAAGTCCTCTTGTGCCACTTTTCAGTAAACTCCTCAATCGGAGGTGACAAATTTCTGATTACTGTCACGACAGATTAGCTTTCCTTAATGTTAGAATTGTATAAATGCAATCTCATGGTACAAATTCTTTTGTGTCTGCCTCTTTTCACTCAGCAAACTGTGTGTGAGATCTATAGCAAATTGTGGTTGTATCAGTAGTAGTCCTAGAGCTTATAATATCCTTATATCATCTTTTCAATGTCTGTAGAGTCTTTTGATCCTAATATATGTATTGTCTTACTCTTGTCATCATTAATAGTCCTACTATGGACTTATCAATTTTATTAATGTCATCAAATATCAATGTTGACTTAATTTCAAAAAGTGTTTCTCAATTTTTATGTCGTTGGTATCCACCCTATTTTTATGATTGCTTCATTTTTCATTGAATTTGCTTTTCTGTTCCTATCTTCTTATTTTGGCAGCTTAGATAAATAATTTCTTCTTTTCTAATATAAGGCATTCATGTTCAAAGTTACTTATTAGTTAATACTATAAATTACCAATATTCACTGATTAACTTCAACCCACAAATTTATGTTGTGTTTCCCTAATCATTCAGTTCAAAATATTTTCTAAATTCTCTCATAATTTTTTGAGTCATGGTGTTTTACTAGCATAGTTAAAATTTTTCACATAATTAAGGATTTTATCAATATCTTATTTTAAATGACTTCTAATTTAATATCATCATCACCACAGAATGTGTATTTTTATTTCTTATGCTGACTGTTTGCATAACATCTCTTTTCCATGCTCTTATTTCCTTCTGTGTCATACACACGTACAATCACACACACACATACAAACACAAACATTTATTTTTCTAATGCATTTCATTTTTTCTTACAAATTGGAGCTTTTGTGTAGTATCACTTCCAATCAACCTCAAGAATTTCTTTTAACATGTCATTCAGGGCTGGTTGGAGAATAAGTTATACTGCTTTCTATGCTATGAAAATGTTTTAATTTTTCCTTTACTTCTTTGAATTTTTAAAATTAATAGAGCAGTTTTAGCTTTGTAGAAATAATGACTGAAAAGTACAGATACCCACTTCCTACCCCTGACTCCCCCAAACACAGTTTCCCTTATTATTAACATATTTCATAGTGTGGTACATTTGTTACAATTGATAAGCCAATACTGATACATTGTTATTACTAAAATGGCAAGTTTACATTAGGGGTCACTCTTTTTGTTGTACACACTGTGGGTTTTGATAAATGTAAATGACATGTGTCCACCATTACAGTATCATGGAAATAGTTTCACTGTCCTTAAAATCCCCTGTTCTCCACCTTTTGTATTTTCCATTTTTTCTGCTTTTTCTACCTGTCTTTTTCTCCCTCCTTCCAAATCCCTGGAAAATTTTACTGTCTCCACACTTTTGATTTTTCATAATGTCATAAAATTGAAATTAGACAATGTGTTGTCTTTCCACATTGGCTTCTTTCACTTAGCCCCTATGCATTTCACTTAGTCTCCATGCATTTTCATGGTTTGATATTTCGTTTTCTTAGTGCGCAGAATAATAGTCCATTGTCTGGATGTTACACAATTTATTTATCTAATCGCTTACTAAAGGACATCTTACTTGCTTCCAAGTTTGGGCAATTATGAATAAATCTTTCATAAACATTAATGTGTAGGTTTTTGTGTGGACACAAATGTTCAGCTCATTTGAAGAAATGCCAAGGAGTGTAATTGTTGGATCAAACGGTGAGAATATATTTGGGTTTGTAAGAAACTGTCAAACTGTCTTACAAAATGTCTGTACAATTTTTCATCCCTACTAGCAATGAGTGAGAGTTTCTACTGATCCATATCCTACCCAGTATTTGTTATGGTTAGTGTTTTTATTGGTCATTATAATATATGTCTAGTGGTATATCATTGTTGCTTCGGTTTGTAATTCCCTAAGGATATATGATGTTGGGCATGTTTCACATGCTAACTTGCCATCTGTATATTGTTTTTGGTGAGGTACCTGCCATTTCTTAATTGGGTTGCTTGTTTTCTTATTGTCAAATTTTTAAAGTTCTCTATATTTTGGATTCAGTCCTTGATAAAATATGTGTTTTCCCTTCATTTTTAAATATTATTTTCCATGGATATCACATCTTTTATTGAGGACAAAGAATCTATTGTTCTTTTCTTCAGCATTTTAAAGATGCCATATGTCCTTGATGGAAAGACAACCGTCATTTTTATAATTGTCCCCCTCTCTGTGATGTGTTTTTAACTCTTCTCTCAATTTTTAGTACTTTGTATCATTGGTTTTCAGCATTTAGACTCTGATATTCCTAGTTGTTCTTGTTGTTGTTGTTTTATTATTTCTTCCTGGAGTTCACTAAATATCTTTTATTTCTAGCTTGATATCTTCAATCATTTTTAGAAATCCTCCTCCATTTTTACTTCAATTTAATCTGGTCTACTTTCTTTATATTCACTTTCCAGAGCTCTAGAAACATATACTGTATGGTTTGATATAGTCCCACATATCTTGTGCATCTTATTTATTTTTAAGTTCCTTTTCCTTAGTGTTTTATTTTGGATCATTTTAAATGATCTGTATTCAAGTTCATTGCACTCTGTGTCTGCTGAGTCTATTTTGCTGCTAATTTTATTAATTAATTTTTTTCATTTCTGATATTGCAATTTTCTTTTCTAACATTTCTATTCAACTTTTTTCATAATTTCCTTTTATCTGCTGATATTCCCTATGTCATCATGCATGTTGCCTACTTTTTCCATCACATCCTTTGATGTTATTTTTATAGTTGTCGTAAAGTTCCTCTCTGATTGTTCACTATCTGGGTCATTTCTGTGCTTGCTTGTATTGACTGTTTTGTCATTTGACAACAGACTACTTATTATAGCTTTTTCATTCTTCCCTTAATGTTTTATTGCAAGCATGGAATTTTATGTAACAAAACTCTTTAACTTATAATAGAAACATTTACCACCAGAAAATACCACGCTTTTCTTCAGGCCACTAGTATTAGAGTTTGAGTTTAGACTTTAGTTAGATTCACTTCACCACTGGATACTAATAATTGAGTATGAGATCAGGTGTTTCTTTGTGTTTTTAAGTCTCTGAGGAGTTCTTCATTCTTAAGGTGATCTCATGTCACCCTGCTATCATGTTCAAGTCTTCAGAGGACCATTACAGTATACTCAGTAGAGGCCTGAAGAGATTTATCTCATCTTAGGCCCTGCCCCCACCTTTCCGTGGATGGCTTTTCTGTACTCAGTGAAGGCACAGAATATCCCTGACTATTTCAATCAGCCTTTAGAGGATGTCAGGAAAACATCTGGTAAAGGTCTGAAGTGACTTCAAGAAGTTTATCTCTTTATATCAGTTCTTCTTACCTTCCCTCTTTTCAGTAGAAAGATACAACACTCTCATCGAAGAACTGGAATGCTTCAAAGACATTTCTTTCAGCTAGTCTGCCACACAGTCAGCCTTCATCAGGCCCATTCTTTTCTTGAGGAATGCACTATGCCCTCAGTCAAGACCTGTCTCAGGTATCTTGCCTTGCCCTCATTCTTAAGAAGGCCATAACTATGCACTCAGAGAAGGCCTCTGGGACAGAACTGAACAATGTGTGCAGACTTTCTTTGGCTGGTTGTTGAGCTTTTTTACTTGCCCATAATCCTGCTGACTACACCAATTGTAGCGCACTCTTACCTGCCCGTGATCCTGATGACTGGGCCAATTGTCGAGCTAGGGCTGGGTCTGGAGCTCACAGACTCCTCAAGCCTATTCACAGACTGGGTCACAAACCCTTCACATGGTAGGTTGGGTCACCAGACCCCTCACATGCCAGGCTGGGTCACCAGACCCCTCACACACCAGGCTAGATAACCAGACCCTTTACACATAGGTCTATGAGCTAGGTAACCAACAAAAAGGTCCTTGGAAGCCATAAGTTGGAAAGTATGGTCACACATGGTGGACGCCCAAGGCAGTTGCCAGCCAAGTCGCAGTGCCACCATGCACATTAACTCTACCAATACACACAGACAATTTGCTTACAAAGAATGTGCTGCACCACCCCCAACCAGACAGGCAGGTGAGGGGGCCTGATTAAATTATTCTCTTTTCCCTGCACTGGTCCTTTTTGGGATTCTATTCTTGTATTAGAGTTCTCCAGAGAGATGGAACCAGTAGGATATGTACATAGATAAACGAGAGAGGATTTATTAGGGGATGGCTCACGTGATTATGGAAGATGAGAAGTCTTACAATAGGCCATCTACAAGCTGAAGATCCTGGGATGCTAGTAGCATGGATTGATTCAAGTCCAGAAGCCTCAGAACCAGGGAAGCCAATGGTGTAATTCTCAGTCCAAGGCCAAAGGCCTGAGAGCCCAAAAATGTTGTTGTGTAAGTCTTAGAACCCAAAAGCAGAAGAGCCTGGAGTTCAGATGTCCATGGACAGGAGAAAAGAGTGTATCCCAGCTCTAGTAGATAGAGAGAGATTTTCACCTTTCTCTCTGTTTTTACTCTGTCTGGGCCACAAGCAAATTGGAAGGTGCCCATCTGTATTGAGGACAGATCTTTCCCACTTAGTCTGCTTAGGATCACATGCTAATCTTCTCTAGAAATACCCTAACAGATACACCCCAAAATAATGCTTCACTAGGATTCTGTATATTCCTTAATCTAGTCACGATGATACCTAAAATTAGCCATTAAGATTGTGTTCTGTCAAATCAACTTAAACATGTCAATTAAAAGATTGTTATATTTCTGCTGGTTTCTCCTTAATCCCACTTATTGTTGATTCTTCTCCCTCTAGCTGCTCTGCCAAGAAAAAAAGTTACTCTTTTGTAGATTCATTAATTTCTGGAATATAAGTTATTTCAAATTCTTGTCCTCAGCTCTCTGATGGTTTTTAAAAACCAAAGACCATAGAACTTAACGTATTCTCATTGTTAGAGTGGGAGAAATCATCATTTGCAACTTCTAACACCTTAAGTAGAAATCAACTCAGACACATCCCCTTCAATTAGATTGTTGCATCTTTTAGTAGTTTTTCACTGTAGTTGCAAGTGGATGCATAATGGCATGATATGTAGCCAGGCTACCTTTGCTTTCAGCTGTGTATCATAGTAAGTATAATCCCATATTCTCTTTATAAGAAGATTAAATATAATTTTTCTACGAAGATAAAATATCTTCTGCTTCCAAGATGTATGTCGACTAGATGCTCTGATGAGCATTTCCAGGTGAAGAATACTTTAGAATACATTGCTGTTCTCCTAATAAGCAAAGAAAACACAAAAGACTATTTCTGACTAAAAACTAAGCAATTTATGAGCAGAAATACTGATCTGGGAAGACATAATTTGCTTATTACCCTTTGAAATGAGGGTATTTATATTGGCTGCTCCTTCGACCCCCATAATTTTATAATACTTAGATTTATCTATATGTTTACTTTTAATTTCTACCTTTTCTTCATTATAAAGTAAAAATACAGAGGAATTATTAGAGAGATGTGCAGGTCACAAATCTCCATAGAAGAGAAGAGATTAACTTCCGAGATATACACTTAAAACATGAAGTATAAAGAGAAATATTTCAACTAAGTGGTTGGGGAAGACCTGCCTGGGGAGGTGACATACTTATAGAAATTTTTTTCTATTTTTTCTTTATTTATATAGTATTTATATGCAATCAATTTTACCACTTTCAAATGTACAGTTTGAAAATTTTTTTTTTTTTTTTTTTTTTTTTTTTTTTTTTTTGTCTTTTGTCTTTTTTCCGTGCCCGGCAACGGATCGCAACCCTCACCTCAGTGTCGCCCCCGTACCGGACCGGGGACCGGCAACGGGATCGCAACCCTCAGTGTTGCTCCCACGCCTCGCTCAGCCAGTGAGCGGGAACCGGTCTGTATGTGGGATCCGAACCCTCGGGCGGGAGTGCCGCCGTGCTTCCCAAGCGGCGCACTATCCAGTGCGCCACCGGGCCGGCCTGAAAAATTTTGATAATTGTGTATAATTGTGGAATTACGACAAAGATCAAAACCCTAAAATGTTTTCTAGTGTTCCTGTGCATTCAACCCTCTCCCATAACCACTACCCCAGACAACAACCTATCTGTTCTCTTTCACAAAGTTACACCTTTTCTAGAATTTCACCTAAGTGGGTTCATACATAATATTTTCTGTTTGGCTTCTTTAATTTGGTATGATTTGTTGAGGTTGATTCATATTGCTATGTTATTTCTGTGTTGTAGTTTATGGTAAAGACATACACAATATGTTTATGCATTCCAGTGGATGGACATTTAGGTTGCCTCCAGATTTAGATGACTGTGAATTATGCTGCTGTAAACCTATATTTTTATGTTTTTCTGTGGACATATATTTCCATTTCTCTTAGATAAATACCTAAAAGTAAGATTTATTTTTCATATGTTAAATGTATGTTTAACTTTATAAGATAATGCTATATTGTTTTCTGAAGAGAAGCTACAATTTTGTCTTCCCACCAGCAATGTATGAGATTTCCAGTTAAAACAAATTCTCTGCAACACTAGCTACTCTTGTCTTTTTTAACTTTAGTCATTTTAGTGGTTGTGTAGTGGTATCCACTTATGATAAATTTGCATCTTTCTGATATGTCACATTATTTGTACATTTTCACTTGCGTTGTTTTATGTCTTATTGTTGATTGTAGGAGTTACTTCTGTATTCTGGATGTAAGCTCTTTATTGGAACACATTCTCTGTAAAACTGTTTTCCCCACATCTGGCTTGCATTTTTTGCTTTCATAAGTGTGTATTTTCCTAGCAAATATATTTATCTTTCTGAAGTCCATTTTATTGTTTTCACTTCTGTTTGTGTATTTAGTGGCCTGTTTAAGGAATATAAAGGGTCTCAAAAAGTTTATGGAAAGATTTATATGATCTTTTAATTCTATTATTCCATGAACTTTTTGAAGTACCCTCGTGTGTTTATAATCAAATGTAACAGAAGTTTTTTCTTCTGTATTTTCAAATAAAATTTGAATGCTTTGATCTTATTAAATTAGATCAATGTACTTGTTATGATAATTTTTCAGTATAGAGTGAGATATAAATTGATGTTCTTACCCCTCATGTAGATATCTAGTTGTTCAAGTACCATTGTTTGAAAAGATGATCTTTCTCCATTGAATCACTTTGGCATGTTTGTCAAAATTCAATTGACCATTAATTGCATGACTGTAGGTTTATTTATGAAATCTGTATTCTGTTTCATTAATCTATATAAATACGATTATGACTACATTTTTATTCCTGTAGTTTTTATGTCTTGAAATTAGATCAAGTACTCCAACTTTATTGTTCTTGTTCAAAAGTGTTTTAGCTATTGTATTTCCTTTGAACTTTCATGTACATTTTAAAATCAGTCTGAGAATTTCATCAGAAAAACCTATTAATGTTTGATAGTTTATTTTTTCATTGATTTGGTCCATGTAATGTAGCATATTCTCTTTATTGGCATAGAATTGTGTTGTAATAGTCCAATATTATCCTTCTAATTTCTGAATGATCTGAAATCATGTTACCTCTTCCATCTCTGATATAGGTAATTGGTGTTTCTGACTTCCTTTTGATCAGAGAGGTCGTATGTTGTCAATGTTAGTGATTTTTTAAAAAAGAAAAAGCTTTTGATTTCAATGATTTTATCTGTTGCTTTTCTCTTCACCATTTCAATGATTTCTGCTCTTTACTATTTCTTTCTTTCTATTTACTTTAGGTGTAATTTGCTGAGGGTTTTTTTTTCTAGTTTCTTACAGCTTCAATGCACCTCGTTAGATTTAAGAACTCTTCTTTTTAACAAAGAATGTAAAGCAATAGTGTTTCTCTTACAACTTTAGTTATGTGATACTTTCATCATCATTCAGTTCATAATATTTGTGAGATTCTCTTGTAATTTTTTCCAACAAATTTTTAGAAGTCTATTAATAATTTCCAAGTGTTAAGGGATTTCTTATTTATCTTACTGTTAGTGATATCTAATTTTATTTTGCTATGATTAGAGAAAAAATTTATGTTATTTCATGTTTCTATTTTAATTTGGTTAAATACTGTATTATTTCCATATTTATTTCTTCTTTGACCCATAGATTATTTAGAAATGCATTATTGAGTTTCCAAATATTTAGGGAATTTTCTAGATTTTTTTATTTTATCGACTTCTAATTTTATTTTTTTATTTTTGGTCAGAGACTATATTTTGCATAACTTGAATCCTTTTACATTTATAAGATTTATTACTCAGAATATAATGTAGCTTGATAAATGTTCTGCATGTACTTGAGAAGAATGTTATTCCGCTATTGTAAAATGAAATCTTCTATAAATATCAATTAGCACAGGTGAGTGATAATATTTTTCAACTCTTCTACTCATTTTCTGATTTTTTGGCTTCATGTTTTTATCAATTATTGAGAGAAAGTTGCTTAAAACATCTATTATAATTGTTAATTTGGCCATTTCTCCAGTTAATTCCATTAGTTTTGCTTCATGTATTCTGAAGCTCTGTTATGAGGTGCATGAAATTTTAAGATTATAATGTCTTCTGTATAAATTAAACTCACTATGAAATTACACTCTTGAACCCTGATACAAATCTTTGCTCTAGAACCTACTTTATTGGATTTTTATATGACAATTCCAGTTTTAGTTTTAACAGTTTACTGTTAACATAGTATATCTTTTCAATTTTAAAAATTTTATCCCATTTATATCTTTATATTTTAAATATTTCATGGGCAGTATACATTTGGTTCTTAATCCAATCTAAAATTTCTGCCTTTTAATTGGGGTTTCTAGATCACTTACATTTATTATGATCACCTGATTGTATTTAAATCTCCTATCTTGATATTAGTTGATAAACATTATGTTTTTAGATTGCTTATATATTATATTCAACAAGTCTAAAGCAAATGAATGAAATGATCCTTTATAAATTCTAAGACTCCATTGATCTTTAGTTATCTCAAATAAATGAATATCTACTTTACTCATTTTAATATTAACATTATCTATGCTGGTAATTATCTTGCTTGTACATATATACTAATTTTGCTCACATAATCCTATGCACTTTGATGTAAAAAATGTGTATTTCTCCTAGCATTCAGTTCCAATAGTTATCACAAACTATACTCCTTGGCCTTTTCTGCCAATCAAAGCAGCTTCAATGTCAGTGGCTAGAATTCACTGAGGAACTGGTTTCTAGACTGGGTGATTCTTGCAGCGAAAATGTTACAAATAAAAGAAATGTTTGCAGGATTTGTCTGAATACCTAAGCAGATAACTTTTCCAGGAAAAAAGTACTGTATTAATTCATGATAAAATTCATTTGACGTTAGTAATTTCTTCATATAAATGTTTTAACTACATTAATACTCAATTTAGTTTGCACAAACCAAAAACCTAAAAATCATTTTTGATTTTTCTTTCTCACTGTCAAAATAAACACATCTGTAATCTGTCTCTTTCCCTGTATATCACTTACTCCACCCTGTCCTAAACTCCAATTAACTCTTACATGGATTTTTGCAATAGCCTTTTCTCCTTTTTCTCTTGGACTCCTTTATATTTGGTTGAGACCTTTAAATGACTTCCTGTAGTGTTTGGAATAAAATTTAAAATACTTACATAGGCCTGTAAGTATCTGCAGGTATTCAGTGTCCCATGTATTCTCCAATATTCTTACAAATCCTTCCTACCTTTCATTTTTTTCATTCCACCATCCTTTTACCTAACTATGATTCCAAAACACTGTTATTTTTATTACAGTACAATAATAACATTATTCAAATCTTAAAACTGCTTCTTATCTAGTTCTTTACTCAAATGTCACATTCTTTACAGGAGCTTTCCTAGTAACCAATCTAAAGTAGCTTCTACCCAACCAATTCATTTACTTTTCCTCTACTCTCTTTATTTTCTCCAATCGCTTACAATTGTTGAAGTATCTTATTTATGAAGTTATTACCTCTAGTAGAATGATATTCCATGAGAATAGGAATATCTCTTTGTGTCTTCACCCTGTTCCAGACAGAGCCACTTAGTAAAACTACACTTTTAGTTGCAAAACTTAGAGCCTATGTATTTGTCTATATACCTATTTATCTATCTACATAATTTAAAAATTAATAGGACTAATATGCAAGTAAATGCTTTCACATATATTATATAAGATAATTCTCACAAAATTCTGTGAAGTAGGAGGGCAATGTTGTCACTAATTATTTTGAAAATGAGAAAACCAAAGCTCTTGAAAAGATATATGACTATCATGTTTACATAGATATAGAAGTGGAGCTGATACTTAAACCCAAGTCTTCTGATACTAAGTCTTGCACTAATTTATCTTATCCTATATCCCACAGGAATTAGCTTTTATATTGTAAGTTTTTAATACATTTAAAATATTCATTTGATAAGATGTTAGGTGTGATTGTAAATACAGTAAATGAAATGATTTTACATGTAAATTTTTATATACCTGTAAAAGTCTAAGACTTTAATTAGCTTAGCACTTGTTAAATTATCAAAGGACCCACTGCTTTAGAAGACATAGAAATGTAAAGATGAATATATGCATAAGCATGAATTGAACTTTACTAAAACAGAATCTATAGTATGGCAATGACTAATTTAATAATAAAACTGCAAATGAAATATTTAAGGATGATAAAGACTAATCCCAATGGTCATAATAATTTTATGACCTTAATAATGCAGGCACCAAACTATCAAATATGTTAAAATACTCAGATACAAATCTATAGCAAGGGCAGTTCACTGCCCAAAACTGTTTAGGGATGCTGACTTAGATACCAGTCTAAACAAGTGTACAGACTCAACAAAACTGATTTTTAAGATCTTTTTTTTAGACTGCTAATGTTTATCTCCTTTTAAATATACTTTCCTTATGGCCAGCCCAGTGGCGCACTGCTACAGTGCGCCGCTTGGGAGCGCGGTGGTGCTCCCGCCGAGGGTTCGGATCCCACATACAGACCGGTTCCCGCTCACTGGCTGAGCGAGGTATGGGTGCGACACCAAGGGTTGCGATCCCGTTGCCGGTCCCGGTCCGGTACGGGCGCGACACTGAGGGTTGCAATCCGTTGCCGGACACGAAAAAAGACAAAAAATAAATAAATAAAAATAAAATAAATATACTTTCCATTTGATTACAGATTGAAAGTAAACTACAACACACCTATGTCACACACACACACGCGCACACACACAGACACATACACAAAGACAGACACAACCTGAGAGAGACAACATCAGAAATAAAACCTTGACTAATTCACATAAATTTAATAAACTCACTAGATGCATTTGCTTTAAAATGAATTACATTATATCAGGTACATTATAGAGGTAACTTTCACTACAGTGAAATTGAAGTTTCCTGGAGATTGAATGTCTTCCCAAAATTTATTGTAGCTTGATCTCCATTGTAACAGTGTTAAGAGGGTGGGAATTCAGACTACGGCAGTATTAAAAGTTGCGGCCTTTAAGAAGTGATGGCATGGTGAGGACTATGCCCTTCCATCATGAATGGATTGATCCACTCATGGATTATGATTTAGGGGGTTGGCACAGTAGTGGCATTTGTGGCTTTAAAAGGAGAGAAAAGAGCTCTTATGATTCTCATCAGATGATATCCTGCATTGCTTCTGCATAGAGAGTTTCCACCCAGAACAAGGGAACAAGGCCCTAACCAGATACACCACCTGGATCATGAACTTCCCAGCCTCTAAAACTGCAAGAAATAAACCTCTTTTCTTTATAAATTAACCAGTTTCAAGTATTCTGTTATGAGCAACAGAAAATGGACTAATACAAGGTTTTTAATATTTTGGCAAGAAATTGAAAAAAGACAGAAACAAGCAAGAAAAAAGTGGGATATACTTTGACCTCCAATTTGTCACTCCATTGCTCTAAATGCCACTTTAGAAGCTGAAAATCTGTATCATAACTTTTTAAACTGAGATTTTACTTGCTGGATATCAACAAAACCCTGAAACAACTGGTTCTTAATTTCATGAAAAACAATGCACAAGAAGGTAGACGAGGAGTATATCTTATCTGTATTTGCTGGCAATTTTATATTGGTAGGAATTAAACTGGATCATAGTTGAAAAGTAAACATTATCTCTGTATTTGATTACCTAGTGCAATGCTAATGTGTAGGCAGTGGATGGTTAAATTTACAATTGTCCTTTGGTACTCAGGAAATGGAAATTTAGATTCAGAGCAAGACAATCAGAGGGCTGGTGTCCCAGTTTAATGTTGGGTAAAACTGTAAAAATAGAAACTGCCTTAGGACAATAATGAAAGCATCCAACACTGTCTCTCAAGGTGACCAGGATCTGCTTCTAAATACGGGATCCTATGAGAGAAAAATGATGCTAAATGAGCTATATGGATGAGGAATTTATCTCTCATGCCAATGACTCACTCATTCAGTTCCTTTCTCAGTTTCAAAGGGAACAACAGGCATCAGTTAACCTTACTAGCAATACAAGGTTATCATTTATAAATAACCACAGTGCAATCAATTATTATAATTACAAATAACAAGGATTGGGGCATAGTATTTTGTAGTCACTAGTGGAAATTCTATATTTCAAAATTATAGAAAATATGGGAAGTTATATTTTAATCTTTATTTCTCTTCCCAGGTTCTATAAAGCACCAAATTCCTCTTCTTTTTCACTTCTTTTTTTTTGTTTGTTTGTCTTCTAAATGACCTTAATATTATCAATGTATCAAGTTAAGTAGTACTGTAATTTTTTTAAAAGACAATTTATGAACACTATCAAAATATATAACGAAACTCAGAGATGTAAAGAGCTATAAAGAGTGTGCGCCCTACCCTCAAGACAAGAAAAACTTGGAGAAACTACAAATTAATATTTTTTCAAATCCACCAGAGAATTGAGGCCTTAGGGTAACCAAGTAACCAGAAGTCTAGAAAGATACAGCTGCTTTTTGGGTGACACAGGACCTAAACATTTGTTCAAATGGGGTGGATTATCACTGGACTTCATGTTAAGTCAATAAGAAGGTACAACTGAATTTTTTTTTAAAAATTGTCAAACACTGATAATAAAGCCATTAGAGACCACGGATAAAAGGGGGTCTGTGTCTTCTTGTGGGCCTTTTCTCCATGAGCCCCACCAGGTACTCAAGGAATATGAGGGAGAACTTTTAGGGGGCTTTTCTGGTATTAGTTGAAGGAGGGAACAGAAGCAGTACCCATACCCAACACAGACCTGTCTCCCTTATTCTCTGTGGACCACATGTCTTTACCTGCAGCAGGAAAATTTTTTTAAAAATGAAAAGCCTCCTTAAGGCACAGGTACAAACTGATGGTAGTGGGAGAAGGAAAGTGAAAAAAAAATTACCTTCTTGGGGAAGAGGGAGGGATATTTACTATGCCTAGCACTACAGCTGAAGGAGGGACATGTGTGAAAGTGCCCTGAGGTCCAGAGACACGGTGCCTGACTAAGACAGAGGCTTAATTAGAACATAGCTGAACACTCTCGCCCAGCCACAGCATGAGGCTAACTAGCATTGCATAAAAGTAATAACAGAATACAGCTAGGAGAACTGAAAGAAGCTGACTGTCCCTGGGGAAAAGGAAGACCCACATTCAGGGTGGAAGTAGAGATTGAAAAAATGATCACAGGGAAACTAGACACCGCCCTAAACACAAGGTGCCAGGTATCAGAGGAACTTGAGTCCTGTGGTGCACTGAGGACATTCATAAGAACAACACATCTCAACTCAGCCCAGCTACTAAAGGTCTAGCAGAAGGAACAGTATATTCACTCATCTCCAAGCACAAAAAACATTTGCATCAGTATCTGCTGTCTTACACAAGACATCTCGCTTTCAATTAAAAGAAAATAGCAAGAAATAGTATACTCTGAAGAGATAAAGCACCAGTCAGAACCAGTTTCAGATATGATGCATATAGTGGAACAATCAGACAAGTGATTAAAAATAAATATAACTTTAAAAAGAAACAAAGAACAAATGCAAGAAAAAAAAGACATTTAACAAGATGATAGATTTTAATTCTACCATGGCAATAATAACTTTAAATGTCAATGGTCTCAACAAGCCAGTTAAAAGACAGAGATTATTATATAATATAAAAAGTAAAACTCACCTGTATGATACAGGGATCCACTGTAAATATAAAGAATATAGGTTAAAAGTGAAAGGAGAAACATATAACAGGCAAGTACTTATTAAAATAAAGCTATATCTTTATAGAACAACAAATAAATAGGCTTCAGAAAAAGGAATATTGTCAGTGTTGAAGCAGGCCATTACATAATGATAAAGGGATAAAATGTCCAAGAAGACATAATAGTGTTAAAAATGTATGTACTTGGGCCGAGCCCGTGGCGCACTCGGGAGAGTACGGTGCTGGGAGTGCAGCGACGCTCCCGCCACGGGTTCGGATCCTATATAGGACTGGCTGAGTGCGGTGCAGGCAACACCACACCAAGGGTTGCGATCCCCTTGCCGGTCTCGAAAAAAGACAAAAAAATGTATGTACTTAACAACAGAGCTTTGAAATGCATTAGGTAAAAACAATCTGTTTCTATTTTCTATCAAAAAAGAAAAAATCAAGACCTAGGAGGTTTCACTGGCAAAAACTACCAAACATTTTTTTTTTTTAATTACCAGTTTTATAAATCAATTCCAGAAAATAAAAAACGAGATAACACTTCCCAACACAATTGTTGATGCCAGCATTAATCTAATACTAAAATCAGGAAAAGACATTACAAGAATAGACCAATAGCCCTCATGAACATAGATGCAAAAATATTCAACAAAACATTAGTTAATTGAATCCAGCAATATATAAAAATAATAATAAATTCTGAACACATGGGGTTCCTCTCAGGGACATAAGATTGACTCAGTGTTAGTGTATGAAAACCAAACAATAATATTCACCATGTTTATAAACTTTATGATAAAAATGCCACATGATTATCTCACTAGATACAGAAAAAGCCTTCAACAAAATTCAACATCTATTTGTGAGAAAGAAAAACAAAACAAAAGAAACTTAACCTAGGAAGAAAAACAAACTTTCATAACCTAATAAACTAGATCTCTAGAAAACCTACAGCTAATATAATTAATGGTGAGAGAATGAATGTTTTACACATAAGATAGGAACAAGGTAAGGATGTCCTCTCTCACCACTTCTACTTAACATCACACTGGAAATCATAATCTACGCAATAAGGAAAGAAAAAGATAAAAGGCATACAGATTGGAAAGAAAAAATTAACTTCTTTATTCAAATGTGGCATGATAATCTAGGTAAAACATCACTAGAGATCTATTTTAAAAGTTCTAAAAGTGATGTGTGCTTAATAGGGACATAGGATAAAATGTCAATATAAGTAAGCCAACCAAATGCTTATATACCAAAAATGATTAACTGGAATTTAGAAATTAAGAAGAAATACCATTTGCAAATCACTATTAATGTGAAACATACAAGAGGTCATCAAAAAATTCATGGAAAGTTTGGTAATGTCTTTTAATTTAATTGTCCACAAATTTTTGAAGTACCTTATATACATCTGATAAAATTCTTCTATATTATTCTTTAACAAGGGTGTCTTTTCATATTTATACCTACATCTATTTTGTTATATTATTACATAAATATTTTATGCTTTTTAGCATGGAAGAGAATAAAAAATTAAATAAAAATCAGTCAAATTCCTATCTATCACCTAGAGTCAAATTGCCATTTTAAAAATATTGAGTGTGCCAACACAGGAACATGGTAAAAATATCCACTTACTTAGGCTTTCCTTAATTGCTTTCAGTAATGTTTTATAGTTTCCACTGTAAAATTATTAAATCTATATTCTATTAAACATATCCAAAAATACTTCATGTTTTGAGGGCTTTAATATGTTATTTTTTAATTTTTAAAAATTGTATATAGTCATACAAATGATTTTTAAAATTGACCCTGTATTCTGTGGGCTTGCTAAAGTCAGTTATTAGTTCTAGTAACTTTTATTAGGTCCCTTAGAATTTCTACATATACAATTATTTCTTCTGCAAATAAAGGCAGTTTACTTCTTTCTTTTCAAGCTGTATGCCCAGATTTATTTTCTTACTTTATTTCACTAGCTAGAAAGTTCAGTTCAATATTGACTAGAAATTACAAAAGTGAATATTCTTTCCTTTTTCCTAATAATAGAGGGAAAGAATTCAGTTAGTTCATTTTCTATATTCCATGTCTATTTTTCTATGCTCCTGTTATCATTTAAATATCTGTACAAAAGCATAATAGCTCCTTCAAAGTTCTTGTCTGCAAATTCCATCATCTTTGACATTTTGGGGTCTATATCTATTGACTTTTTAAAAATGCCTGGTTTTGAGTCACAATTTTCTGCTTCTTGGTATGTGGCATGTTTAGAGATTTTTTATTGCTAAACTTTGTGAAAATTGCTTTGTTAAGAATCTTTTTTTAAGAAAATATTTTTCTATGAAGAATGTTAGGCTTTGCTTTGGAAGGAGTTATCAGCAGATGAGGTTAATCCTTTTTAGATCTGTTTTAAAAACATTTCTAGAGAGAACCTAGAGCAGCATCCATGCCGGGGTTATTTCAGTTCTACTGCTACGGGATAATCCATTTGAAGTTTTAGTTCCAAGTGATCAGTGAGGAAGGATTCTCTCCTTTGGCCGACTGGGGCTCAAACTTCTCCTCGACATCATGAGTTCTGAAAATTATTGAATTTACAAGCCTAGCGGCTTGTTGCTGGCTTGTGAACTTTCACTAAGCACATGTAAGACATGCTATTTAGAAGGACACAAAGAGATCCCTACTCTGTTTACTGGACCTTAATTTTCTGCATAGCTTTGTCCATTCTGTCATGCTGCCCTGTAAAGTCTGCTGCCTCAGTTCCCCCAAGATGCAATCTTCATCTCCTCACTTCATTGAGGTAATAGGGTTCTGTCTGGGTTTCTTCTTCATGTGCCTGGGATCCAGAGGAAAACTCACACATATCTCACACTTAATTTTCCCTGTTGTTAACATTATTATGGTGCATTTGACACACATAATGAACCAGTATTGGTACTTTTCTATTAATTAAAGTCCATATTTTACTAAAACTTCATTTATTTTTCCTAATGTCCTTTTTCTGTTCCAGGACCTCATCCAGGATGACATGTTACCTTTATCCATCATGTCTCCTTAGGCTCCTCTAGACTGTGACAATTTCTCAAACTTTCCTTGTTTTCGATGGCCTCAACCATTTGCTTTAATTTTTTTTTTTTTTTGCTTTCCTTTAACTTTGTTAAAAATTTTTGTGTATTAATGAAATAGTGATTTTTTTTCATCTACCAAATTAATGTAATAATTAAAAATTATAAGAGAACTGTGGTTCCTAGAAGTGGAAAGGGGGAAGAGGAGGGAGCAGGAGGGGGGTTAATGAGAAATTAATGAGAAATCGGCTAACAGACACAAAGAATGATTACATATTGTAATGATGAATAAGCTAAGTATCCTGATTTGACCATAACATATTGTACACCACTATTGAAAGTCAACTTTCTACCCCACGAATACGTATAATCAATTATGCTTCAATTAAAAATTAAAAGGACATTATTACCAAAAAATAAAAAGACAAATAAAATTTAATTTTGATGATTACAATATAATACCACCTAAATATTGCTTAACCCTTTAGAGTAGTTTGTATTTGTACTTTATATGTTCCAAACATACCTGAATTACTTTACTGCATTATTTTTCACTTTTACATATTATTTTATATCTAATTTCTGGGGGGGGAATAAAGCTCATTTTTTCAGATTTCAAAAAATGTCAGTCATCATGGATGTCTTAAGAAAGCAGGCAAAGTGGTGGAATGTGCTGTGCTCAGCCACAATAGTGAGGATAGTCAAACTTCAAAGAAATCTGAGCAGGCAGAGGTAAAGTTCTGTCCAAATAACCCTAGCAATAAACTTCACACCTGAAAGTGATGACACTGTAATAACAAAAATCCCATCTGTGACAGTTAATTTTATGTCACCACCTGGCTAGATTATGGTGCCCAGTCGTTTGGTCAAACACTAACCAGTCTGGATGTTGTTGTGAAGGTATTTTGGGGGATGCAATTAACATTTACAATCAGTAGACATTGAATAAAGCAGATTACCCTCCATAATGTGTGTGGGTTTTATCCAATCCATTGAAGGCCTTAAGGGAAAAGACTGAAGTGCCCCAACGAGGAGGGAATTCTTCCTCCAGACTGCTTTCATATTCAAGACTGCAGAGTCAACTCTTGCCGGAATTTTTGGTCTGCCAGCCATCCCTGCAGATTTCAGACTTGCCAGTCCCCACAATCATGTGAACCAATTCCTTAAAATCTCTCTTTCTCTCTGTAACTCTTTGTGTGTGTGTGTGTGTGTGTGTGTGTGTGTGTGTGTACATATATATACCCTACCCTTAATCACATATGAGTATATACATATATATGTGTGTGTGTGTGTGTGTGTGTGTGTGTGTGTGTATAGATATATATACACACACACACACACTGATGTACATAAATCTGTGTTTCTCTGGAGAACCCAGCTAAGATACAGTCTGATGAAATTAAGAGTAATTAGTGGTAGGGCTGCAAATGGTAGCCCTATGTACAAATGGTGCAATTGGTAGGGTTACAGACCTTTGATGAGGAGAAAATGATCTGTGTTACAGAGAAGAAAAGTCCTCTCAAGAGTAGAGATGCTCTGAAAAGGAAGCATATTACTTATGAATAAAACTTTGAGCCTGGGTTCTTCAGGGACTTTCTGCTGCCCTGCAGCTCCTCTCATTTATTCTATTCAAATATGTGTAAGCAATAACTTCTATGGTCACACAGTCTTGTTTATCCAGTTCGACTCACTATGAAATCCCGCTTGAATTCTAGCAATAACAGCCCCGGATCTGGCAGATGGCCAAGTTTTTGTTGCCTGTCTACAGTGAAGAATGAATGAGTAAGGAATTAAATGGTGTCAACAAAAAACAAAACAAAAAGGGAGATATAAATATTAGAAAAAATGCAATCTAAGGTTTAAAAAAGTCAGTAAATAGGACAAAGACGATCACTGTATTGATGAAGTGTACAATCTGTGTTAAGTCTAAAACTGCCTTAATTTTTTTCTCAATATTCTTTAAAATCATATTCTTTAAAATCATATTCTTTGCCATCACACATGTAGCAGTACCATTTTAAGCTCATTATGTGTGTTAATTAATTTACTCCCAAGCCAACTCTAAAAGTTAGATGCTATTATACAACCCATTTTAGAGTTGAAAGAAGGAATACAGAAGGTGATGAAATAACTTTTTCAAAGTTCTAGAGCTGGAAAGTAGAAAAAAATGAGATTTTGAACCTAGACAGTCTATATCCACAGGCCGTATTCATAAATACAATATAGTACAGTTTATTCTCTCTTTCTTTATCATAACCACCAATGAAAAAAGAAAAATTATAAAAACTACAAAGACAATTTTAGAAAAATGATATAGCTGTTTGAGGTTGTCAAACTTTTTTCATTTCTAGAAAAAATAAGAAACAAAGACAACCAAATACACTAGCTAAAAAAAACCATCAACAAAACTATTTTTATAGCTTTCCTAATCAAGTAGAAATTTAGGAATGAGAACAAGCCAAGCACATAATCAATGTACAGACAAAATAAATAAAAACTTATTGAATGTGTTATATAAACTAACACTCATGCATTAAAATCTAGATAAAATAGCTGATTTTTAAAAGATTATGTAATAGCATAACTCAATGAAATTTAGGAAATATAAACAAAACATAATTGTGGAAGAAATTGTTGCAATTTTCAAAGAAATACTTTCAATGCCTCAGACCCCTATACTGTGTCACTTGCAAGCTATTGCAACTTTGAAGGCAATAGTAATTATTTTGTCAATAAAACTTTTACAGACATAGGAAGGAAGAATTCTTATTTTGTAAAACTAGAAAATAAGATAACCTTCATACTTAAAACCATAAACTAGTGTACATTAAGAGAAAAAAAATTGTAGACCAATGTTTTATATTAATATAAATCCTAAACATAAAATGCTAGTAACTGAGGTGCATTTGTAGAATAATACACCATGATTAGTACGTAGCTGTCCAACAAATTATTAGATTATTCAATGAAAAAAAATCTATTAGCTTTCATTTCTAAAAGAACAAAAACATGATAAATAGAGGAGAAAACTTGCAAAACTATATGATAGGTATAAAAAAAGTAATAAAATTTAACTTTCATACCTAATTTTAAAAACTTAAACCCTCTCATTAAGAAAAATTTTGTTTTAAATGGGAAAATATATCAACCAGACATCTCATGTTCAGATGTAAAAAAGCAGAAGCACCATAATATCACCACTGTTTTGTAACACTGTCCTAAATTTGTTAACCTAGTTTCATGTGGTCAGGGAAACTAAATAAGAACTATAAATACTTGAAGTAGGAAACAAACTTATAACTACTCACAGACGCAATAATGGCAGACTCCCTATGACGTGGTTGCATTGTCCCTTCTTCTTGCATGAAACACTCCTGTTCTTGGAAAAAGACAGCTTCCCTCCCAGCTACAAGGAATGAATTATGATTATCCAAAACCGATCCCTGTGATTCATTGCCCTCACTGATGATGGATTTAGGCATGGACAGGTGAGACCGCCAGAGAGTATTCAGAGGGCCCAGTGTGTGTTCTAGGAGCGCTGCCAGCCCCTGGAGTACCCTAATGAGGAAAGCTCATTCTAGCCCAGACACAGACTGACCCAACTTACCTTGGCAGATTCACAGGACCAGAATCCTTGAAATGTTATGAATTCAATGTTGCCAGCCATAAAAATCTCACAGAAGGACCTCTATGAATATCTCCAAAAGCAAACCTTGGTGGATAAATGTCTTCCTCCACATTATGGGTTGCCTGTCTTTAGATTTGATTCTCTGTTTTATTCTTCTTTCCAATCCAGAGTTTCTGCTCTCAAGTGCCACTGAGTAATCCTCTAGGACACTTAGCAAGCTAGTCATGACGTCTTTCTCCCTGGCTCCTGCCTTCCTCAGAGGAGAAAGGAGTTGTGATACAATGTCCTACACACTCCTTATTTTCCCCACATCCAATCTTAAAACCATCAGAATATATCTACAGAATTTGACACTCATATCTAGAACTCTGGTTGTATAATTCACGTTTAGGGTTTTCCATTGCATATTTTATAAACCATTAAATTATATTATAAATATTTCTTTCTACATATCTGTACTATTCACTACCCAGAATAAATAATACTGAAAAACTTTAGTTCCTAGTCCATCCATGTGGGGCAATCACTCTCAACTATTTTAAGATTTGTCTCTTAAGCCAATAAGTTTCTCCACTGAATCCTTCACACTCTTCAGTTTCTTACCTAGGGGGGAAGAGCCTGGACTCAGTAGAGTAATGAAACTAATGTTCTCACCATTCCGCATCCAGAATTTCACTTAATCCACCCACATGTCTGTGCACGACAGAGTGGAGGTGAAGGTGTGTACAGTGCAAGTTTGCTTCTATAAAAAGGATGGTCAGAAATGGCCTGTCTGTTGTCAATCTCTTCACTATATTTTGACAGAAATAATATTTAGCACATGAAACAAAAATGGTAAAAGGACAAATAATTACAACAAATGAGAAATATTTTATCAATCAGCCTTTGGAAAGAATAGTTAAGGAGACTCCTTGGTAAATACTAACTTAAATAATTAATATTTTAAAAATAAACTCTGTTAAAACCACTGCCAAAATGAAACACCCAACTCAAATAAGTTTAAAAATTGAGGAAATGTTCACAGCAATTGTTAATTTTGCCAAACTACTAAATTCAGGCAAGTATGCAGACTTACTAAGATAAGAGATCTTGTTACACTGACTAATTATTAAACTATAATTTCCATTTCCTAAAGAGATTAAAGCTTAAATCCTATAGTCACCAAATAAAAGTTCATTACAATGAAATGCATTGTATGCTTTAAAGATTTTTTAAATTATCTGAGTAGTATTAACTAAATAAAAAAATTGATTTTTTTCAGCTCTTGCTTTATTTCAACTCTTGCTTTATATAAGAATAGCAAGTTCATTATTTGCCAGTAAATGGAATATTCAGCTAATTAGCAGTGCTTGTTAGGTGATGAATATTCAATTACTATAATGGAAAAGAGAAAAGTTGCATCATACCTTAGTAAATTAATTTCTTTTTGTAGAGTGAATTTGCATCCACCTGGCAGAAAACATAAGCACTCTTTTTGTAAAAGCCTTGGGAGATTTGCCAAATTCAAGAAATTAAGGGACGTTTAACCCTTTCACTCGGTCAGGCTTGTCCCTCACAGATGTTTTCTTTATAATGCCACTAAAATTAATCACATCTGTCTAAAGCAAGTATATTTTACAATGCTGAGAACATTAATTAAATGTATTTCCTGTCATATTAAAAGATTCCTTTTCTTCATGTAAAGGAAAACTTTAAGGAACCTATAAACTATATAATTAAACATATATAAGAGTAGATGATGTTTTCATATAATCACAATGATTTTTTAAAAATATTGTAAAGCCTAATCCTATACAAGGCATTTTCAGTAAATAGTAAACTTTTCTTTTTTCCTCCAACTGCAATTTCTGCTTCTCTTTTTATGGATATTTTTTCCCCTTGTTGAGTGGCTTCTCCCCATAATTTTAGGCCTGAAAACTGAGGTATCTATCTCCTAATGATTAACCAAAACAGGTGTGGAAAGTATATTGTTTCAGGGAGTTCCAAATCTTCTTACAGTTGGTAGCAGGAGAAAAGATTAGTGGCCCAGGATAGAATCGAGACTTTATCTAGATTTTGTAGACATTACCATCTTTCACAGTACTCTACAGGGGTTAGAACGGTTGTGCTTCTATGTCAGTAAATGTTAAATCCCAACATCAAAGGTGGAGCTTGCTTGGCTGTATTGGAAAATAGGAAGCTAACTTGTAAGTCAGTTAAATGTGATAATATAAAGAGGGTTGAATGATGCATTCCTAAAAGCACAAGTTAAGAGTTAGGAATTATGAATTTTGCCTCAGCTCAACTGCTTAGTCTTTGATCTCAGGCAATCTATAGTAGTTAGGGGCCTTAGTGTAGTCACATGGAAAATATAAGCATTTCATTCAAAGTTGCTAAGGATATTATTAGCAGCTCTAATATTCTTGAATTGTGTGTTTCCTGAATAGGGAATGCCAAGCCTCAATTTGCAACCCTCCCAGATCATAAAACAAAGTGGTACCATTTCAATTGTTATCCTGATTTTCCTGGCTTGTCTGATCCATATTCACAAAACTATATTGCAGCTACTGAACTGTGTTGGCAACATCTTATAAAACCTTTCCATTTACTATGAGCTCTCTCTCCATTGCAGTGAAATTAAAAAATAGGAATCTTTTAATATATTCAATCTTCAAATTAAATTTCATCAGGAAATTTGTTCTCACAATACAAATAAAAATCAGGAGTACTTAATTGGTGCCTATTTTAATTAACTAATGGTCCAATTTAGGATTGATTAAGGTAGAGTGCCACTACTAGATAAATTTAATGCACCAACATTATTTATAAATGATTGCACATTCTTGTTCTACTGAAATATAATTGATTATGGATGGTTTTCCAATATGTTTACAATGATGCACGTGTTTTTCTTGCCTATTGCTTATTTTCTTAATTGATGTTGTTTTTTAATGATGGATTTATTGGACAGCTATTATGGCAGTGCATGTAAGGACAGATAGTAATAAAATGGACTTCACAATTTACCTTGTCCACAACTCTAGGGTATTGTCTCTTTGCATTTTCACTCTAGAAGTGAGAGTTGCAGAGAAGTTAAACACTGGGCCATTTCTTCATGTCAAAAGTTACTCGCCCTTCTTGCTGTATTTTGAATATCTCAGTACAAGGGTCCTTTACAAACACATCATCTGTCTCTCTCCTGTCTGAACTCACTAACTAATATCATTCCTCTTTCCTAAGATGGGGCTAGATTAATATATTACCTGTAGAAATCTCAAATTTAACTAAATATACACTAACTGGTTCACATATTAGAAATAATATTTTAAACTATAGGTCCTCTTTAAGAAAATTGCATATACAAATCTGCTAGGCCCATGGATTTGTAGGTCCTCTTTAAGAAAATTGCATATACAAACCTGCTAGGCCCATGGAATATGTATAAGCGAGTGAGGGGTTGCTATGGGCAGAGACTGAATGTTTTATCCCTCTAAATTCATATGCAGAAGCGCTATTCTCCAGTGCAACAGTATGTGGAGGTGGGGCCTTTGGGAGGTAATTAGGGTTAGGTCACGAGGGAAAAGCCCTCATGATGGGATTTCTACCCTTATAAATAGAAAAAGAAACTTGAGATGTTTCAGTGTGCAAGTACTATAGAAAGACCATGTTAGAACATAAGGAGAAGACAGCCATCTGCAAACCAGGAAGAAGGTCCTCACAAGACACCAAATTTGCCCGCACCTTGATCTTGGATTTCCGAGACTCAAGAATTGTGAGAAATAAACGTCTGTTGTTTAAGCCACCCAATCTATGGCATTTTGTTACAGTAGTCTTAGCTGAGTTAAGACAGGGGTCCTGAAGATAAAGTTTTTTACATTTCTTGTTTCCTTACCTATAATTTTAAATTGCCAGAAAACCAGGCCCATGGGGTTTATAGCAGAACTTGGAATAGATGATAGAAAATATGACAGCTGGTAGTGCTGAATTACAGGAAGCATCATAGTCTGCTTGTTTCATGAACAGATAATTAATAAAATGGTGAAATGGAAATGCTCCTAGGCCTAGCTCTGTCTTCTGAACCATTTCTTCAAGGTCCAGTGTCCTCTGCATCTTTTTATCACTGCACATACTACATTGCTTTGTAATTAGCCAATTCTTCATTTGTGTCCCCAGCTACACCGCACACTACTTGAAATCATGGATGCTTTTTTATTCACCTTTTTCTTATCCCCAGGGCAATTTACAGATATAATACAAACTGCATAAATATTTGATTCATTGGTTAATTAATTAATTAATGCTTAACACCTAGTTAACTTAAAGAAGAGTAAAGGCCCTGGATCACTTGCTTATGTCTCTCATGTGAAATTCTAGTCTAAAATTGCATTTTGATTCCATTATTTTTTATAAGTAATCATGCCTTTTGGAATAATTATTGGTTTTTTAATTTAAAGTTCTGTAGTTTAGATTTAACATGGAAAAACATATCTAGAAAATGCACTTTCTCTTTTTAGTTCAATATAATGCTCCATATTCTCAATCTCACATATGGCAGATGTGGAATTTACAATGAAATTATTTGGGTCAGGGAAATAATGCATGCCAATTATTTTATCATATTCTATAAAACAATCCATATCCCATTGTTTAATTTTGCCTTACTATTGAACATACAACAGTCTTTCTCTTCATAGAATTACAATGATATTTATGGTGATATTTATAAAGAACTGTGGGATACTCGGAGAAAGTTATGAAGTCAAAAATCTACTACTCTAAGTTAAACATACATGATAATATTTTAAATATACCATTTTCAACTTGAGGAAAAGAGATAATTATTAACCCTGTAATTATTGTTTTATCTGCTTCCTAATGCTACAGTACCCCAAATAACTCATATTCATCATTTAATTCTTAAAAACCTTTTTCATTTTTTCACATTTGTAATCTTCATATTTTACAGCAGAGAATACCATAGTATCCTCCCCTTCCCAGCTTTATCAACATTGTGATTTCTTGCCAACTTGATACTCTTGAATCCAACTTCAGGTTGAAGTGTACACTAATGCAGTTAAAATCTCTCTACAAATTTGACATGAATTGATGAAGTTTCCAAATGTTTTGTCAACTAGATATAATGATGTAATAAATTTAGACAGTCATTTCCTCACGACACCAAGTCTCTTGTTATGAGGGTGGTAGAAGGTTTTATAAGATTAAATATAAATGCATTACTTCCAATGGTTGATGATATATAGTCTGTATTTTATAAAATTATTTTTCAATTATTGGGCTACTCATATTCATATTTTGAATTACTGAGGAATATGACCCTTTCCATGGGGTTAAAAAAATCTGTAAAGCATATACTGGTTTAATTATACTCAACAATGAAGAGTATTTATTAGATTGGAGAAAATAATTTTAAAACAATTCTATATAAACAAAAGGAATTTCAGGAACTGAGTACTGTACACAAATCACAGTAATCACAGTAATCATCTTTAAGTAATAAAGATGTTCTTACACTATGGAGGTAGCAGGCGTTATGAATTAGGTTTTAAGTTTTGTGTAGGAAATGTGAAAAGACAACAGTACATTTCCATTCCTAATTGAGTCTATGATGCCCTGCATTAGAAATCATCTAGATTAAATCAGAAGTGCTTGCTTATAAGCAACCATCTGCAATGAGATGATAGTGAATCATAAAAGAGGTGTTAAAAATGCAAACCTATTACTGAAAGGAAAGAACAGATTATTCTCTCTGCCTTGTAGAGTTGTTATTTTCTACCATTGAAACTTTTAGGTTTCCTTTTGAAAAATACTCAGAAGGAAATACTCTCCCTCTATCTCCTTAATATCTAGATATTCTTCAAAACTTCATTTTATCACTGGCCTAAAGAATATAACAGCAGTGAAATAAAATTAAATTTTATTTCAGAATGAAGAATATTTGACAATAATGGAATAATGGTAAATGGGCATTATGGTTTCTAGCAATTAACACTATTTACTTCAAGATTCTTGGACATCAAAAAGGGATCCGTAAAATCCACTTTTGTTAAGAAATGGAAAGTTATCAGGTGGTCAACAGAAAATAAAGCTTAAAAGTCAGATTTCTTTGCCATAGTATGCAACAGCAGGGTTAAGTAGTTGGTCACAGAGATCTTATGTTCTGCAAAGCCTAGAATATTTAGCTCCTAAAGCTTTTACAGAGACAATAGATCTAAACAAAAATTTTATCATATTCCTTGTTTTAGGGACTCAAAACATGCAATCATCTTTAATAGTTCTCTCTCTCTCTCTCTCCTTCTATTTTGTGTGGGTGTGTTTCTGTGTGTTTCTGAGTGTCTCCCATTCTGTGTGTGTCTCTGTCTCTGTCCTTTTCTGTCTCTTTCTCTCTCAGTCTCATTTTGCCTATCTCTTTTTCATCAGCAATTCCTGACATTTTCTCTCTCCTGAATACTTCCAGGCTCTCTTCCAATACCACTCCCAGAACCACATTTTTTGTAGAGATTAACTTAACTAACTAACTATTCTTAACTAACTCACTATTTCTTAACTAACTTTTCAGGTGATTCTAGACCAATTCTGTAGCCCACTTTCTGTACACTCTTTGTTCCGATTCTTCATTCTGTCCCCCAAGCCCCTCGAAGTTCGATCCCCTGTAGTGGACTGCGTATGACATAGTCTTCCACACTTAGTCCTCCCAGGCTTATTAAACAATAGTTCCAAAGTCACTCCCCCCATTCTTAGACTGGTCTCCTAATTGCTTCTTGTTTATATCACATCCTATTCTAACCTTTGGGCGTGGGCTCACGTGATTTCTCTCTCTTTATTTGCTCTCACTTTTTTTTCTTTCTGCATATTATGAAATATCACTTGTCTTTTGTGAACCAACTTAAGATTGCTGCCTCCTTGGAAACTTCCCTGTTTCAGGACTCTCTTCTCTGAGGCCTACAGTCTCGTGAGAGCAGACTACTGATTTTCAGGTTTGAAAGGCACTTAACTAGTTTCCCGGTGCTGCCATAAAAATATACTACAAACTAAGGCTGGCCCGTGGCTCACTCGGTAGAGTGCGGTGCTGATAACACCAAGGCCACGGGTTCGGATCCTATATAGGGATGGCCGGTTTGCTCACTAGCTGAGCGTGGTGCTGACAACACCAAGCCAAGGGTTGAGATCCCCTTACCGGCCATCTTTATATAGGAAAAAAAAAATATATATATATACTACAAACTAGATGGATTAAAACAAGAAAAATATTCTTTTACATTTCTGGAATTAAGGTGTCATCAGGGCCATGCTTCTTCTGGTGGCTCAAAGGAGAATCCGTTCTTGACCCTTCCTAACTTCTGGTAATTGCTGGAAATCCTTAGCATCTCTTGGCCTGTTGCTGCATCTCTCCAATTTTGCCTCTATTTTTCCATGGCCATCTTTCTTCTGCATATCTGTGTGCCTCCAAATCTCTATCTTCTTATTAGAATACCAGTCATTGGATTTAAGACGCATCCTAATCCAGTGTGACTTCATCTTAACTTGGTTACATTTGCAAAGACCCTCTTTCCACATAAGGGAACATTCACAGATAAGGATGATTAGGATCTCCACATATCTTTTTGAGGGACAGAATTCGACCTGTCATAGGGACACTCTTGTGGAGAGTTGTAGGAATGTTAAGACTGAGAAAGAACAGGGAGGAAACTTACACAGGGCAAAAGCCTTTAGTGTAGATAAGAGATTTGAGGCAGAACAGGGATTGTTCAAAGGACAAAAGTCCTTAGCACAGCAAAGATCCTCAAGGATGTTCTGCTAGATTAGGTAAGAACATTAAGGTCATTTCTTACCTGGCTTCACTCCTTTTCCTTTGTTTCTTAAGATGTTTTCCAGAGAATGCCCCATAGCCAATTTCTTTTCATTCCTTTGATAAATGATTAAGTTGTTTTTTCTCTTGTATTTCTTTGTCTTTACAATAAAAGCTGAAGCAAATACCAACTCAGGGCTACACCATGTTTCTCCCTTCTTGAGGGAGTTTTTCTTGGTGCAGTCCCTTCAGGCTTCCCATGCTCTCAATATTTGGTCTCTGAGGAATCTTCGCATCTCTGTCACACAGCAAGAAGTGACACACTCAAATGCATCTAGACCAACCATTCATTACTATAACATATAGAAATGCCAAGTAACTCTGTTTAAATACTTTTACTAACATTTAAAACTCACACTTAGGATGCTTCCAGTTTTATCAGTGGATAGCTTGGAAATATAGAAAAAACAAACACTTCCTTGTAACATCAATCTATTGACCTTGTTTCCCTAGTTTTCTTCTTGAGCCCATATGAAATGAAGAGTACTGCCTGTCGATATTAAAGACTATTAAGTGATTAAAGACAGTTTATTTTCCCCTAAGACCTTCCCCAGGATACACATTCCTATTTTACTTGATTGCCTTTTTAAAATATGTCATGAATAGAGTGAAAACCATGACATGTGTCTCTCAGGAAACCTGATTTAAGCTCCAATTGTCTGATTTTTAAGAGAATGTCTCTTAATTGCCTACTTACATGTATAATTAGAGTTCATCATATAATAACGGCTTTGATGTCAGGCAGACGTAGCTATGAATCCCAAATTTGCCTCTAAATAACTGTGTTGTCATTAAAATTAAATAATTTCTCTAAAACTCAATGTTCTACTTGGTAAGATGAGGGTGTAACATTTATCATAAAGAGATATTAAAAGTAATAATTAGATAATAGATAATTAGAACAGTGCTTGATAGACTTAATAACTGGTGACTTGTAATACCATAATTTTTATTGGTCTAGTACATGGAAATCTCATTTAACACATCAGAACCTATATTATATTGAGCATGGCTTAGAGCCCTTAGTGTTAATTCACGCCCTGACAGCATGGCTAATACAGATTTGCACATTATTTTATAGACTTAGCTATTCTTTTGCTGATTATCAGAATGTAGCTTTTCCACTAAAATCAAAAACTAGACAAGGATGCCCATTCTCACACTTCTATTCAACATAGCACTGGAAGTTCCATACAGAGCATTAGAAAAGTAAAAGAAATAAGAGGCATTAAATTGAAAAGAAACAGGTAAAATTATCTCTGCAGATGACATGATCTTGTATGTACCAAACCTAATAACTCCACACACACACAAAATATTAGAACTAATAAATTCAGTAAAGATTCTGGGATGGCGACGGGTCTGGAGTGGCCGTGACAGGAGACAGCGCGATCCTGTGA
This sequence comes from Galeopterus variegatus, assembly GCF_000696425.1. Taxonomy (NCBI): domain Eukaryota; kingdom Metazoa; phylum Chordata; class Mammalia; order Dermoptera; family Cynocephalidae; genus Galeopterus; species Galeopterus variegatus. Next base: position 1,344,085 of record NW_007726160.1, read on the forward strand.
GCCATGCGCTGCGATACCAGAGTATTGATTGCATTTCCAAGAGCAACAAAAAGCGAATAATGCTTTCAACAACGATCCTACATCGACAAACAAGTGGCAGCAGGTTCGAGGTTTTGGGGCCGACACAGAGGAGGACTCCTGAGAGCACCCAAGCCCGGCGGCGGGAACAAACGATCAGCCCAGACAGCAAAGGCCAGGAAAGCCAGCGCGCCAGACCGGCCAAACTCTGCGACCTCTGTGAGTCACCCCCAGCCCAGCCCCACTTGCGGGGCGAAGCCTGACT
>NW_007726161.1:0-25821 GCF_000696425.1 Galeopterus variegatus
GCGGGAGCCGGTCTGTATGTGGGATCCGAACCCTCGGACAGGAGCGCCGCCGCGCTTCCCAGGCGGTGCACTATCCAGTGCGCCACCGGGCCGGCCCAGAATTTCTTTCCTTTTTAAGGCTGAATAATATCCCATTGTACGTCTGTACCACATTTTGTTTACCCATCCATTGATGGATGCTTGGGTTGCTTCCCCATTTTGGCTATTGTGAATAGTGCTGCTATGAACATGGGTGTACACATATCTCTTCGAGGCCCTGCTTTCAGTTCTTTGGGACATATACCCAGCATTGCTGGATCCTATGGTAATTCTATTTTTAATTTTTTGAAGAACTGTCACACTGTTTTCCGTAGCGGCTGCACCATCTTACCTCCTTACCAACCGTGCACGAGGGTTCCAATTTCGCCACATCCTCACCAACACTTGTGATCTTGTGTGTGTGTGTGTTTTATGGGTCGACTTTTTACTCTGAGAGTGTGGTTTATTTCCAAATCACTGATGCCTGGCTGGCAACCAGTGCAGAAGCCTTCCCACTCAACTCTCCCACGTCCTGGTATTCCCTGAAGTGGGACCCAGGCCAGCCCATGAGCCCCCTGCCTTAGGCGGGGTCAGGGGGAGCAGCAAGAACAGCAGGGCAGAGGGAGTCCGTGGATCAGGCAGTCACTCAGCAAGCACCAGTGCAGCAGGGGCCGCTGAAGGATTTGAGGCGGTAGCAAGACATGGTCTGGTTCATAGATTAGAAAGATCTTCTAGCAGCTTATGTGGAAGCTGGACTTGGGACCTCCTCCAGCAAGTCCCCCAGCTCTGGGAATGACAGGACTAGCCATATAGAAATGAGGTCAGAGCTTTGGCATCAGACAGGCCTAAGCTCCAGTCCATGCGCCATCACTGGCTAGCTATGTTTCCTCATCTGTAAAAAGTCGGTGAATAACACTTGCCCAGGAGGATCATGGCCCTCTGCAAGATCACATCTTCAGGGTGCCTGGCATCCAGAGATATGCAATCCACTAGATGGTCAGCTCCTTAGTCTTCTTCCCCAGGACTCCCCAGCACAATGCACATGGCTTGTGGCATGGTGATTAGCAAAAGAGGGCGAGGTGCTGACTTTCCTTTAGCGAGCTGTGTTCTCTCTTTCCACAGTGGGACTCCATCAACGAGGTGGACGAGTCCTTCCAGCCCATCCACACGTACCAGGTGTGCAACGTCATGAGCCCCAACCAGAACAACTGGCTGCGCACCAGCTGGGTGCCCCGCGATGGTGCCCGGCGCGTCTACGCTGAGATCAAGTTTACCCTGCGTGACTGCAACAGCATGCCTGGTGTGCTGGGCACCTGCAAAGAGACTTTCAATCTCTACTACCTGGAGTCAGACCGCGACCTGGGTGCCAGCACACAAGAAAGCCAGTTCCTCAAAATCGACACCATTGCGGCCGACGAGAGCTTCACCGGCGCCGACCTAGGTGTGCGGCGTCTCAAGCTCAACACAGAGGTGCGCGGTGTGGGTCCCCTCAGCAAGCGCGGCTTCTACCTGGCCTTCCAGGACATTGGTGCCTGCCTTGCCATCCTCTCTCTCCGCATCTACTACAAGAAGTGCCCTGCCATGGTGCGCAATCTGGCTGCCTTCTCGGAGGCAGTGACAGGGGCCGACTCGTCCTCGCTGGTGGAGGTGCGGGGCCAGTGCGTGCGGCACTCAGAGGAGCGGGACACACCCAAGATGTACTGCAGCGCCGAGGGCGAGTGGCTGGTGCCCATTGGCAAGTGCGTGTGCAGCGCCGGCTACGAGGAGCGGCGGGATGCCTGTGTGGGTGAGCGCACCACGCGTGGGCACGTGGCAGGTGGGCTCGGTCTGGACAGGGCTGCTGGGGTGTGGGGGGGGTTGCGGGGGAACATCATGGTCAACAGGCATCTGGGTGGTGCACACATCACCTGGGAAGATGGGGAAATCTCCAGTGTTCCTGCGTCAGCAAATACACCAGGCCACCTATGTGCATGCGTGCGTGTGTGTGTGTGTGTGTGTGTGTGTGTGTGTGTGTATGTATGTGATTGTGTGTGTGTTGGGGAATGGTGGGGAGGGAGAAGGGAGCAAAACAGACTGCAGCCAGGTGGTACCCTCGGTGGGCATTGTGGAGGGTACAGCCAAGGGCATCTGTGTGACTGGGTATGCTATGGGGGACGTAGGAGGGTTAAAGAATGATGCTGCGGGCTCACTCTTGTCAGGCATTTTTCTAAGCATTTTCCATATATTAACTCATTTAATCTCCACCACTACCCTGTGATAAAGGAATGATTATCCTGGTTTTACAGATGAGGAGACTGAGGCACAGAGAGGTGAAGCAACTTTCCCAAGGTCACACAGCTAGGATGTGGCAGAGCTATGATCTGAACCCAGGAGTCTGACTCCAGAGTCTGTGCTGGAAACTACTAAACTTCTAACCTGTGGGGAGAGGAAAATGGAACCAGGGCCTTGGGGGATGAGCACAGTAAGGGGACACTGTGAATGTGGGCAAGGTCACGCCGGAGTACAGGCTGGGCTGGGTCATTGGGCACCTGAACCAGGCTGCCTGTGTTCAGGGACCTGTGGGAGAGGACAGCCAAGATCCTTGTGAAGGAGGCCAGCACAGAGCCCTGGGTCATGGACTAGAGTGGCACCTGTGCCCACAGGTGTCCTGCTGGGGTCCCCGCGTCAGAGCCAGGAGCAGGACACACCCGTGGGGGAGCCCAGGCCCCGGGCAGCATGCGTGCATGCATGCGTGCACGTGTGCATGTGTGTGGTCAGCAGCCCCGTGTGGGCGCTGTGCAGCCAGGCGTCCTGAGAGCACTGGGAGGGCTCGTGTGGATGGACAGCTGGTGCCCCAGCTGGTGCTGGTCTCGGCCTCATTTCCCTCTGCCCTCCTTGGTCTCCCCAGGGGCTGGACACATGGTGGCTCAGCCGCCCAGAGTAGTGAAACCTGGCTGTCGAGACCGTTGGTTCCCCTGGGCTGAGGAGGTGAAGTGTGTGTGTGGGGGGGGTTCCTACACAGGGATCAGGGAGACTAGAGCCTGTCCCCAGACACCTTCAGTGAAAACCGGGACTGGGCCCCTATCAGCCACTGGGAATATCTTCCTGGCCTTTTGCTGCTACCACACAGGCCCTAGGCCACAATCAGGGGGACCTTCTGTCCCTCTATCCCCCTCAGCACCCATCCCTCTGCCTCTAACAGGCAGGAAGGGCCTCTCTGTGCTAACAGAACCAAGCAGGGCACAGGCTGACAATTTCAGGTGATACCCAGGTAGTTACAGAGTCCAGCCTGGTCCAGCTTAGGAGTCGTCTTGCCCAGGGATCTCAGGGACCAGGATCTTCCCCCAGCCACCAGACTTTTTCCAGCCCTTCCCCGAGGGCCTCTGGTTGTTTTAAATCTTTCTTCATGCTCCAAACTGCCATGAGTCTTCACCTGTCCTACACCCTGAGCCCCAAAGCACCTTCTGTGACATTTGTCTTCCGGATTTGTTCTGCCCTCTGCAGCCACCAGCCTCTTGTGGTTCCCATCACAGACACCCCTGTACCTCTCAACTTTGCCCTGGGTAATACAAACAACAAGCACCCTATTGCTTGTACGCTTACAAAACTGCCATGAGTCTTCACCTGTCCTACACCCTGAGCCCCAAAGCACCTTCTGTGACATTTGTCTTTTTCCGGATTTGTTCTGCCCTCTGCAGCCACCAGCCTCTTGTGGTTCCCATCACAGACACCCCTATACCTCTCAACTTTGCCCTGGGTAATACAAACAACAAGCACCCTATTGCTTGTACGCTTACAAGGGGGTGCCTCACACATTGCAGCAAGGCAGGTATTATAATTTCATTTTACAACTGGGGAAACTGAGACGCAAGAGGTAGTGTCACCTGCTTAGGTCTCACAGCTGGTGAGACTTGGGACGTGAAGTCAGGTCTGTATTGCTCTGAGCCAGGTATTGGCTTCTACCCTATCCCTGGCCTTCCCTGCCAGAGCTGGCTTGCAACGTCCCCTCTGATGGGGATAATAAAGTGCCTTAGCTTAAATTTTTCAAGTGTTTGCCACGTGCCACACTTTAATAAGTCCTCTTGCATGTTACATCAGTTATTCATCCTCTTGAGCATCTGCTGTGTCCCTGGTGCCCAGGACACAGTAGATGCTCAATAGATATAGGCACAGGGAGTCCCTGCCTTCAGTGAGTTCACATAGTTTCTCATCCTTATGACAGTCCTCTAAGCTAGGTATTATATCCCCATTTTACAGGTGACAAAAGCTGAGGCCCCTCAATTTAAGGAGCAGGGCCAGGATCTGATCCCAGGTTGCCTGACTCCAGAGCTCTGACCTGCTTCCTCTGTCCACAAAGCCCCCTTCAAAGCCCCACTCCCCTCCTCCCTGGGGGAACGTTCAGAGCGTTAGTCACTGGTACAGCATAAGTCATGACAGTCAGGCTGGCTGGCCATTGCATACCCACTAGATGTCAGCCGCTGCCCCCAATCCTTCCAACTCTGAATTTAGCCAGCAAGGGCAAATAAGCCAGGCGTTTGTTTGGTGTTCACTGAGACACACTTGCCTGTAGAGAGGAGAATGCCCTCCTGACTTCAGGGTGGGAAGCTTGTTGGAGGCCTCAGATAATGCTCCAGTCTCCTTGTTTGGCAGAGGTAGGAAGTAGAGCCCAGAGAGGGCATGTGTCTTACCCAAGTTTGCACAGCATACCAAGGGCAGGGGTCTTGGTGGAGATCCCAGGGCCTGAACAGTGGGACCTCCCAGAGCCGGGAGCAGCCAAGGACACTCTCATTTGCTGGCGCTGCTAGCAAATTAATAAGAAATAATAAAGAAATGCCAAAGCAGGGTTAGGGAATGGGAGCATATTTTGAATTTTACACGTAAATCATAACACAACATAATTATGCCAGTTGCAAGATAATTACAGGTTTTATAAAAAATATTAATTCATAGTGCACTGCAGGCACTGAGATTTGGGAACAGGATGCCAGTTTAAGTCACACGAGGAGAGAGATTTCTCCACCCTGCTGGTGGCCTTTTGTGATTGTCTGGGTAATGTCATTTGGGAAGAGCAGCACAGGTCCCAAACTGGGCACCTTCACGGATGGGAGCAGGGCCCAGCAGCCCTGCCAGTGTCCCCCTTCCCCACCCATGAGAAGCCCTTGTCCTCCTTGGAACCCCACTGCCTCCTTGGTGGACAGCCTGGGGCCAAGCAGGAGCTGGACACAAAGTGGGGACGCCTTTCCTGGGCTATGTGAGACGTCCTTTCAAAGCTGCGGCTGCCCCTGCCCAGCCTGAGCGGGTCTTCAAGAAACCTCTTGAGGTCCGTGGGGCCCTGGCCAGTCTGAGGACCTCCTGTTCTCTGCTGGCCAGTTCTCTCGGAGCAAACAGGCGAGGAAAGGAAGGGCAGGGAGAGGGGGTCCCAGCTTGCCCAGCCCTGAGCCCCCTTCCTTCTAGAGATAGGGGAAGGGGTCCAGAGCCTGAGGCCTGAGGCAGGGACCAGGCGCAGGTTTCCTGTCTTGCTGGTTTTGCCCTCAGTGATCCCCTTAAAAGGTGGTCAGGTGGCACTCGATTTTGCAGGGGGAGACAATAAAGCCCAGGAGAAGAAGGGACCTAGTCGTCACATGGCTTTGTAGAGGCCATGCTAAGATTGCACTTGGCCCTCAGAGCCCCATGGGAAAATGTCAGAGCCAAGGGGAGCTAGGCCAGGTTACTAGTGGAGAATTGGAGGCCCGGAGAGGTGAAGTGACCGGCCCAAGGGCACACAGCGAGAAGTGGCTGATGGGATCTCAAATCTCCCAATCCCCCGACCAGAAAGCTCCCCACACTGCACGGTTCCTGACCCAGTGAGCTTCCCCCCTCCTCTGGCTCACTCCAGAAAGGGACAAAGACCCCTCTGAACACCCAGTAGAGCAGCAGCTGGAGTCTGAAGTCCTGGTTGCCATCCTTCCTGTCACCTGGACGCAGAATATAAATCACCCTCCACCCTAATCATCTTTCTATAAATATCAGAGTCTCATTTCGGAGGGGGAGCATGAACAACGAGCTCTTTTGCCTTCCTGACTGTGTTTAAAATCTGATTTAGAATTAATTTCCTTTGGTCGTCCACCGGCGGACACCTTATTTGTCAAATCTCCAGCTCTTTGCAGGGGAGAGCAGAGAGGTGGCCGGGGCTGCAAGCAGCTGCCGGCCTGACAGGCAGCCTGGGCAAGGTGCCCTCGGCAGGGGCAGCAGCCCCTCCTGGCCCACAGCCCGACACCCCAGCACATGCAGGCTCCGGAAGCACCCCAGGTCGGCGGGCAGGGCCGGGCCCCAGCCCAGAGCTGCTCCATCTGTCTCAGCCATTAATTCCCGGCCCAGCCTCCAGATCTCCGGGCTCCCTGAGGCCTGGTGATTAGTATTCTTATTAAAGATTATTTTATTTTCATTGCATGGATTAATCTGGCCTTGACACGTTATAGCCATATGGGTATTAGCCAAACGACTAAGAACCGCCGCCTGGTGAGCGACAGAATGGCGCAGCCATCTCTAAGCTCTAGGATGGGGGTTGCGGGGCCAAAGGCCATGGCCTGGAGGCTCCCTCACCTGGCTTTGCATCCTGGCTCTGCTGGGAACCTGGGGAAAGGCACTGAGGCCTGAGCTCCTGTTTCCCTTCTGTCAAACATTTGTATTCATGTCGACTACACCAAATTGTCATAATAGTAAGTGCCAGGCACTGTCCTGTCATGAATTTACATGGATTCACTCATGTAATCCTCATTGCAGCACTATGGGGCAGATACTATTACTATCCCCATTTTACAGATGAGTAAACTGAGTTCCAGCAACTTTCCCAATGCCATATAGCTGGGGTAAAGAAAGGAACCCAGGCAGCCTGCTCCCAAGTTTCTGTTCTTAACTGATTAGGACTAGGTGAACTCTAAATGGTCAAGGACTTGCCAGGACAGCTGTTGTGTTGTGTTTCCTTCATGCCATAAATCACACCAAGATGATTTACTTGGCTTCCCTTATTGTTCTGAAAGTTCCTTGAGAGCAGGAACAGCTCCTGTTTATCTCAGGATCAACGAGCAAATGGGTGAAGGAGTAAATGAGGAGAAATAAGCAAATGGTCTCAAGAAGCTTGGCTTCCCTTATTGTTCTGAAAGTTCCTTGAGAGCAGGAACAGCTCCTGTTTATCTCGGGATCAACGAGCAAATGGGTGAAGGAGTAAATGAGGAGAAATAAGCAAATGGTCTCAAGAAGCAAATCAACATGGGTCCGATCATTGCAGTGGGGATTACCGTCATTCAGCTCAATGACAGGTTCAACAAATATTTGCTGACAAACTGCAAAGCCCTCTCCTAATACCACCTCTGCGGGCTCCCTGGGCTCAGAAGGCACCTGTGCCCAGGCTGTGCCCCAGGACTGGCTTCCCCAGGGGGCTTCTGGGATGAGTAGGCAGGTTCACAGTGTGTCAACCAGGAGCCCCACAACTCCGAGTTCCCAGCCCTGAGCCCAGCCCCCAGTCAGGCCTGAGCCCTCTTGGGGTCCCCTGGAGGGGACGAGAAGATGCTTAAAAGCTAGGGCATCTTTTCTCTGACCCCACAACCTCTAAGCCCCTTCTAGCTCCACAGCCTCTGTATCTGTGAAGCAACTTAAAGGTACTGCCATTTTTTCTGATTACAGGTTTTCTCTCAAGTTTGTAGAATTTTACAAATGAACCTGGTTTTAGCTATTATAATAGATACGATCAACATCCAAAGAAGAAATGCTCTCTGAAAAGACGTGACATCTTTTCAAATGAAGCTGCTCTCAACACTGAGTTTTCGAGAATGGGATTTAGTGGAGAGAGAGTCCCCGTAAGCTTCCTGGTGGTCCTTGTTGCAGAGAACTTCAGTTCCATGGATGGAGTTGGGAGCTGCCTGGTTGGGTGGCACTTGGTTCACCTGAACCTCTGGGGTTTTTCTCTGCCCAGAGAAAATAATGGTGGGATCCACACAGTTTGAAAACTGTCCTGTCCTGTTCCAGATTCTGGGGACTTTGAGATGAATAAGGCAGCCTTGCCCTTATTCACCAGGATCCGCCCACAAGGACTTCCCAGTCTAGAAGGAGAGTCAGACACGCAGATAAAGAAGTAGCCGTAGTATTACAGGTGATGAGACCCCTGGGGACTGCAGAAGCATAGAGGGGAAGGTCGTTTCTGTGTGTGTGTATATGTGCAGAGGTCCAGAAAGGCCTCATCCAAGGGACAGTTAAAATAAATCTTGAAAGAGGAGTTGAGCAGGTGGACTAAAGAGAAGAGGCAGCCCAGGAAGAAGGCAGAGCATGTGCAAAGGCCCTGAGGCAGGAAACAGCCTGCTGGGTGTGGGCAATGGCTAGTGGTTTAGTTTGGCCCAAGGATGGGGGATGAAGTGTGGCACTAAAGGAGGCTACAGGTGGGTTTTGGTCTGGCAGGGAGGGATTTGAATGCCAGGTTTGTTTAGGCCCTGTGGAGCCCATGACAGGGTTGAATAGGCAGTGACAGAGTGAAGTGCACATTTTAGAGATTCTTGCTGCCTGGAGTGTTGCCACTCCCTGCACAGCTGACTGGTCCTTATCCTTCAGAACACAACTCCCTGGGGAAGGTAGCTCCTCCCCCCGCTTACCCTTCGCCACCTCGTCCTCTGTATTTCTTGTTTACTGTGCATCTGCCCCTCTAAAATGCCAGCTCCCCGAGGGCTCTCATTCATGGCTGTGTCTCCAGGACCCAGAACAGGCCTGGCTCAGAGTCTGCGCTCCTAAAGAGTGGTTGACCGAATGCATGAACACTTCAGCAGCTGGGATTGGGGAGGCAGGGCTGGAGGCCGGGTTCGGAGGCTGCTGTAGTCATCCAAGTGAGAGATAGGTGGTGGTGGCAGCTGGAGAGAGGGTCGGATACGAGAGGAGACAAGGCAGTCCCAGCCACAGTGACTGAGCTGGCACGAGCCTGGGAGGGGAGGAGCCTGCGTTTCCTGCATCGTCAGCCTTGCTCCGGGAGCTTGTAAAACACAGATTCCCAGACCTGTCCCTGGCTCTTCTAACTTGGGAATCTTTGTTTCTATGGGGGTGGTTCCATGTCTGCCCATGTTTGGGAACACGTGTCTCTTTTCCTGTCACGTTCCCACCACCCCCATTTCCTGTCCTGCTTTCACATCCCACCCGTGTCACATCCCTGGGGGTTCGGCCCTTCCTTTGATTCTCATCCCCCTTGCCCCTGCCCCCTAAGGCTGCTGTCTCGCCCAAGGATCAGCATCCCATAAAGGACAAAATCTAAGGCTGGACACAGGGCCTGCATGGCAGGGGTCCACTGGAGGAAGGGCAGGGGAGTTTGGAGAAGCTCAGGGGTGGGGCTGAGTCAGCCCCTTGCTGACTTTGGGGCTGGGACTCCGGTGTCAGTGTCCCAGCCTCAGCTCTGCCCCAACTTGCTGTGCAATCCTATGTAAGTCACAGGCCCTCTCTGTGCGTCAGTCCCTCCTTCAGCACGAAAGAGTAGCACTGAGTGATGCTGAAGGTCTGCACCTCTGTCTCTCTGGGGGACCCACCAGGAAGCTCTGTGTCAGAGTGAAAGCTGTCCCCGAGGCCAGCCAGTGTGGCCTGGCTGGCTCACCTGTAGCAGCCTTCTCCTCCACAGCCTGTGAGCTGGGCTTCTACAAGTCGGCCCCTGGGGACCAGCTGTGTGCCCGCTGCCCCCCACACAGCCACTCTGCAGCCCCCGCCGCCCAGGCCTGCCGCTGTGACCTCAGCTACTACCGTGCAGCCCTGGACCCACCATCTTCAGCCTGCACCCGTGAGTACCGCCCCCAGACCCCAGCACCCTCGAGACCAAGACTGGGCCAGGACCCCGGGCTTGGTCCCATGGGCCTCAGGCAGCCAGTTCTCTGTGGCTGGAGCAGGGGCAGATGGTCCTTTTGGGCCAGGGGCCAGTCTGGGGTGGAGGGGGTGTGACTCTGACCCCTCAATAGTAGCCTTGACCTCTCTAGGCTCCCAGCCTCTTATCATGTGTCACCTGCCATCTCTCCAGGGAAATCATTTTTTCTCCCTTGGTTTCTCCTCTCTGCTTCAGAGGGCACACGAGAGCTGGACCCATGCCCTTCCCAGCACTGGGTGGCGTTGGTCATCTTCCAACCTAGCAGTGATGCCGATGTCCTGGGGCTGGGTGGGTAAGCCAGGGCATTCACCTGTGGGATGAGGCTGGAAGTCAGAGCAGCACCCCCATCCCCACCATCCTTAATGAATTGGTTGGGGCTGCTAGATGCTGGGAGCTGCCTCATGTGTGTGGTGTGTGTGTGTGAGTGTGTGTACGTGGAGTGGTGCTTAGGTCTCTGTGCCCAGATCCTGACACAGTGGTCCCAGTCTGATGGCAGAGACACAACCCCCTGCCCTTGGGGAGCTTCCTGAGGATGGAGTAGACATGACTTATTTTTAAGGAACCCCAACTGTGATGGGGGAACCCTTCCCTTGGGGAACCTCTGGTCTGATGACGGGGAAACTGGACCTGCCTAAATAAACACCCTCCATCCCACCTGTCATCCTCTGCCCCCCAGGGCCACCCTCAGCACCAGTGAATCTGATCTCCAGTGTGAATGGGACATCGGTGACCCTGGAGTGGGCCCCTCCCCTGGACCCAGGTGGCCGCAGTGACATCACCTACAATGCCGTGTGCCGCCGCTGCCCCTGGGCACTGAGCCACTGCGAGGCGTGTGGGAGCGGCACCCGTTTCGTGCCCCAGCAGACGAGCCTGGTGCAGGCCAGCCTGCTGGTGGCCAACCTGCTGGCCCACATGAACTACTCCTTCTGGATTGAGGCTGTCAATGGTGTGTCCGACCTGAGTCCTGAGCCCCGCCGGGCTGCTGTGGTCAACATCACCACTAACCAGGCAGGTAGGCGGAGACACTCCGTGCCCCAGCTTCCCCGGTCCCATTCCCACCCTGGGATCGGAGCAAGGCCACAGACTTGCTGTGGGCTTCTGGGCGAGTGGCTGCCTCTCCTGGCCCTGTGTTCCTCACCAGGACATGGAGCTAGGGGCTCTTTGTGCCCTTAGAAACGTAGAACACGTTCAATGAGTGGGAGGAATCTAAAAAGCACAGAGGCAGGCTAGTGTGGCTGTTAGAGGCTGGGTTCCAGAACGTTCCCTCTCTGCACCCGTTTCCTCCCTGGTGCGATGGGAATAGTAGTACCTACCTGAGGTACTGGCGTGAGGTTTAAATGAGAGAAATGAAAGTGCTTAGCCCAGCACCTGGCCCTTGGTACATGCTCAATAAATGTCATTAAAAAGTAAAACCACTTTGATGATCATTTTTCAGAACAGCTGCCACTGCTGCCCCTGGGATGGGTTTGGTCACACGGCTTTGGACCACAGCCATTTATGTTTCTAGCCAGTTTGGGGGCTGAATTCAGTCCCTGGAACCTCTTTCTTTCCAAACGCTGGTGGGTCCTGCCTATCAAGTGGCAGCCTGACCCCAGAGCCCACCGAGGGCAGCTACCCATTAATAACAACCCTCACGTGTGCCTAGGACCCCCTGGGGCTCCTACCCTGGCCAGCAGACATTATTCCCACCATGTCACCAAGGAAGAAACTGAAGTCCAGAGAGCCGCCCGGTGCCACCCCCTTAGGAAGTGGCAGAACCAGGACTCAAAGCCAGGCCTGCCTCACTCTCAAGTGAAGCAGGGCTTCCAGCGGTGCATCTGGGGCATGCCTCTCCCTGACCCGCTCAGGAGACTCCCTCACCCAGTGGCATTTGTGGAGCACCCACTAAATGCCAAGCACTATGCGAGGTGTGGGCACCACAGTGAGAAACACAGACCTGCATGCCTGGTGCTTAGAGCCCAGCCCTTGCCCGCCCGACCCTAGGGCAACGGAGGCAGGGGACTGGCTGGTCCAAACTGGAGGACAGAGCCGGAACACCCGGCAGCATTGGGAGGGCACCCAGTGTGCCCATTACCAAAAAGAAAACTAAACCCTTGAACTTGTGCTCCTTCCAGCCGTAGAACCCTTTCTCTTCCCGTGAAACCTCTAGGAAGAGCGCCGGTGCCTCATGCTCCGCAGCCATCAGCACATGCGGCCCATCCAGTGGGCACTTCTCTCCCTGTTCTTCCTCCTTTGTGGAACACGTTTCTCTTGCTTCCGTGTCCCAGTCCTCCTCTCCCCCCCACCCATTTTCCATCTCCCTGCCTGGCCTGGCCCTCTCCATGTCTGCCAGCCCCACCTCCTCTAACAACCCCTAGGGCTACAGGTCCCCAGTCACATCCTGGACCCTGCTCTTTCCCGTGTGCTGAGCCCATCTTTCCTGGGTGACCTTATCAGGGCCCACAGCTCCAAATTCCACCTTCAGGCTGACAACCCCCAACTCAGGTCCCCAGTGCACACTTCTCCCCTGGGCTCCAGCTGCCCACTCCCACCTCCACTCACATGTGCGGAAAACCACCCCCCCCCCCACCTGCACCTCCCATGGACCCCTATCTTAGGACACGGCACCACTGGTCCTGGGGGTACTGCAGCCCCAAACCCAAGTTGTCCCCCCCAGCTCTCTCACACACTGGATCCCTGGATCCCCCTTCACCATGAGCACCTCCACCCTCAGCCCCCACTCCATCCACACCCCGCTCACGTGTGGCCAGGATCACCGCAGGAGCTCCCATGAGGCGTTCTCGTGCCACACCCTGAGTGAGCCTTAAAGTGACATCAGGCTGCACGTGAACCCTTGAACAGCTTCAGACTGAGCACATGAGCCCCTCGGCACACAGGGACCCAGGTGATCTTGCCCCTGCCCGTGGGCAGGAGTTCAGGAAGTCCAGGGGGGAGGACCAAGCAGAAGCCCGCGGTGCTGGGGGCCTAGGACAAATGACAGCCGCAGCAAAGCAGGGAGGATTGTGCTCAGAGACCACCCGCCCCTCCTGCCTGCCTGCCCCGCGGCCCGCCGCCCTCCCCCTTGCCTCCTCTCCACGGCCACCGCCTCCCTGGAGCCCTCCCTGATGCCCAGCCCTGTTCCGCTCCCGCCTCTGAGCCCTGGTCTCTGTCTGCCTCACTCCTGCAGCTCCTCCTGCCTTGACTTCCTTGATTTTTAAGAGACACACCATGTGTGTCCCGTGCACGCAGTGGTCTCATGGAATCCTCACCTCCTCCTTGCAGGTGGTGTCCACTAGCTTCACTTTGTAGATGGGGAAACTGATGTCCAGAGACAGCAAACGACTTCGCCAGGGTCCCTACCAAGAGAGGGAGTCAGGTTGTGAACCCACCCTGATTCCCAGCCTGGTGGGATTTTCCCTGCACCATCCCCTTCGACTCAACTCTGGAGTTGCTTCTTAGTTTTTCATGTCAGAGTCATCAGAAGCATTTATTGGGCACCTACTGTGTGCAGTCCCTGCCTTCAAGAGCCTCCAGGCATGCTGGGGCGACAGGATGCCTAGATATAAAGGAGGAACTGGCCATATGGGGTGGGTGGGGGTGTGGGAGGGGGGGCAGAGTGAGAACTCGGGGTGAGGAGAGGGGGCTGGAGGAGGGGTTGCAGCTCTGTGGACAGTTCCCCTGGTTTGGCTGTGGCTGTCTGGCACCTCCCAGCAGACCCACACAGGGATAATCAGACTTGGGTGGGGGAGGGAACGGGTGGATCAGTCAACCGGGGAGTGAGTGAATGAATGGGTGACCTAGTGTGGCTGGGAGAATACTCGAGCTCACATGAGCCCCTGAGCTCAGCTCACATCCCTTCCCTCCGTATCCAGCGCTGTCCCAGCCAGTGAGGAACAGGTTCCTTCCAGCCATCCCCTGCCTTCCCTCCTGTCCTTCCCTCCTTCCTCAAGTGTTCCTGAGCGGCTGCTGCACACCAGGCCCTGGGCTGGGGAGGGAGACACGGAGGTGAGAGAGACAGGCACTAGGTCCCCAGGGCGCACAAGAGCAGCTGCTTGATGGGATTCATGGGGGTCCCAGCACCTTCCCGGTGGGTGGGCCTGACCGGAGAGGAGGAGGAGGAGGAAGAGGCCTGTCTGGGTCAAGCCAACTCCAACAGCTCAGACCAGAGCCAGGGGACCAACCTGGGTGGCAGTCAGTGATTTGCCTGAAAGGCCAGAGGGTGCCGGCTCTCCTGGGGCTGGGACAGGACAAGCAAGCTGAGCACAGCCCAAACCAGGATCCCGGGTGGGGCCTGGGGAAGGGGTGGTGTACAGGTCCCCGTTATTGCCCATCTGATGGGGCGGCCTCCCCAGCCCCGTCCCAGGTGGTGGTGATCCGGCAGGAGCGGGCGGGGCAGACCAGCGTGTCACTGCTGTGGCAGGAGCCCGAGCAGCCCAACGGCATCATCCTGGAGTACGAGGTCAAGTACTACGAGAAGGTGCCCAGGGGGCCGGGCCGAGAGGGAGGGGATCTGGGCCAGGGTGGGGGGGTTCTTGGCTGACCACACTTCCCATGGGCAGGACAAGGAGATGCAGAGCTACTCCACCCTCAAGGCCATCACCACCAGGGCCACCGTCTCTGGCCTCAAGCCGGGCACGCGCTACGTGTTCCAGGTCCGAGCCCGCACCTCGGCAGGCTGTGGCCGCTTCAGCCAGGCCATGGAGGTGGAGACCGGGAAACCCCGTGAGTGCAGGGAGCGGGGAGGGTGAGGGCACAGGACCCTGGCCGGGCAGAGGAGGGGGACTACCGTGTGCTGAGCCGGTGCCAGGGCAGGATTCTTGCCGTCATTATCCTTCCAAGCAGGGCTGTTGTCGGCATTTTCGTAGGTGAAAAACTGAGGCTCAGAGAAGGAAACTTATTTGCCCAAGCGGCAGGGCTGATGGCAGCCCTGTCCACCACTGGTTTTTACTGAGCATCAGTGTGACTCGTGAGCCTCACGATGCCCTCTGCCAGCGGGATAACCTTAGAATCATCCCAGAAACAACTCTAGTGAGTGGATGCAATCCATACCCCCATCTTACAGATGAGGAAAATGAGGGTCCGAGCAGTAAAGCGACTTTCCAAGGTTAGCCAACAAAGCAAGATTTGAGCCTGGTCAGTTTGGGGCCCCCTTCCCTGGTATCATTCTGCTCCCGGCCTCCAGGCCTTCTTGAAATGTAGTCTGGGACCAGCAGCACCAACATTTCCTGAGGGCTGATCAGAAATGCTACTTCTCAGGCCCCACTCCAGCCCTTCTGAATCAGAAGCCCTTGGGGTGGGACTCAGCCATCTGGGTGATTCCCAGACACTTTCACATTGGGGAACCACTGACCTTGAGGCTGACCCTTCCACTCTCCTCCCACCCCGCACTCCAGCCATCGGGTTCTTCTCCCGTAAGTTGGCCCCCTCCAGGAGGTGGTGCTAGAGAGTTAGTGACCGCCCCACCTGGCACTCCCTTGGCACCTGTGTGTCTCAAGTGCTTGTAGGCCTGATGTCACCTTGAGATGGCCTGATGGTAATCTGCCCTCCCTCCATCCCATTTACTGTGTGGCTTCAAGGAAGTTCCTTGAGTTCTCTGGGCCTCAATTTTCTTATCTGAAAATGAAGATAGTAGGGTGTCCCTGGAAGGGTTGTGGGAGGGCTGGTTGAGACTTGAATGTGCAGCTGTCGGCACACCCAGCTTTGTTGTTCTTAGAGGAACAGGAAGGACAGGCATTTTTTGTCTTAGCCATATTTGGCTCAGAGAAGTGAAGTGACTCTCCCCAGGTCTCACAATCCCAGGAAGCAGTGGCACCTGCGTTGGGAAGCCAGGCAGCCGGGGCAGCAGGGTCTTGAAGGGGAAGCTTAGTGGAGGCTGGCCCGTGACTGAGGAGGCTGCCCACTGGACCCCGGGATGCCCAGGCAGGCTGAGAGAGCTGCCACATGCCCCAGGCCAGGGCTGAGAGCCTGGTCCCCCACCCTGGCTTCCCTCTGCAGGGCCCCGCTATGACACCCGAACCATCGTCTGGATCTGCCTGACGCTCATCACGGGCCTGGTCGTGCTCCTGCTCCTGCTCATCTGCAAGAAGAGGTGAGTGATGCAGCACGAACCCCCCCTCTCAAGCTCTGGCCTCCTGCCTGCCCCCAGCCCTCCTGAGCCAGTGGTCCTCATGTGCCTGGGGCTGGCTCACTTGCAAACACACCGTCTCATTTAATCCTAATGACACTCCGGCGATGTAGAGATCCTGACCTCATTTTGCAGGTGAGTAAATTGGAGGATCAGAGAGATTAGGCCACTTGCCAAAGTCACACAGCTGACAGGTGCTAGAGCTGGAACATGAACCTAGGTCTGTCAAACTAAAGGCCATGCTCTCAGTCACTCTTCCCTCTCCCACTCCCTTCCAGAGGGAGGTGGAGGTGGGATAGTGTGCAGAATGTCAGCTTAGGATCCAGACAGTGAGAATTGGAAGGATCATCCAGTAGTTGGAAAAACTGAGGCCCAGGGAAGGGAAGGGGCTTGCCAAGGCCACACAATGAGGTGGCATCAGAAGACTTATCTCCCAACCCCTCCACTAGAGTGGTTTCACGTAAAATGGGGCTAATAATGTCATAGGCTTTGCTGTGAGGGTCAGGTGGATTTGAGGACACTTTGTAGACCATAAAGTGCTTTGTGACTGTCACAGCTGTCACAGTTCAGCTGGGTTGAGAGGTCAGGGATTCTCTGCTGCAGACTTTGTAAGAGGCAGGGGCTGGGGTGATAGGAGCTGGGGAAGGGGAGTAAAAGCGAGGAGCCTTGATGTGTCCCCTGAATGGGGTCAGGCCTGGGGCTAGGTATGGCCTGGCCTCAGGCAGAGCGGTGACCATCCTCCATAGGCACTGTGGCTACAGCAAGGCCTTCCAGGACTCAGACGAGGAAAAGATGCACTATCAGAACGGGCAGGGTGAGTGCAGGGGCCCAGGGGTCTGGGGGCAAAGAGGAGGTCACAGCGAGACCCAGTGCTGGTCTGGGGGTGGCACAGGTGGAAAGGAGAAAGGTGACCACAGAAAAGACCAGAGCCCCAGAAACAGATGCCAGGATGCCACAGAGACCTGACCCCTCAGAGGCACAGTGCTATTCACCTTTCTTGGGCTTACAGACCCCACTGGGGATGCTGGAGACCCTCTCCCAAGGGTACACAAATGTGCATGCTCACCCACAATTTTGTATATGATTTCAGGGGATTCATATACTCTTGAACAAAAACCCCTACTACAGAGAGACTCTCAGGACCCTGTAGAGCCCCGAGAAAACAAGGCACATGTGGGGTGCCCACCTCCACACCCCACGCCTGTGCCCCAGGTGGACATTAATATCAATCATGGTACTGATTTCCACTGAGCCTGAACACAGCCTCAGAATCCTTCTTAACACAGTCTTCTAGGGAACCACTTTCTAGCAGTCTAAGTTGGCACTTGTGATGAAACTGTTTTTGCCACATCCTACCCCAGAACAATTTAGAAAGATCTCAAGTACTCTGGACGTGACCCCAGAAAACGACAGACGTGCTCAGAACTCACTGGAGTCTCAAAGCCCCATAGAGACCGCAGAACTACTCCATAGAGACCCTACTTTCACTTGACAAGCACTTATGGGGCACCTACTGTATGCAACCACATCCACAGATTCCCAGAGATATCCCTCACCCACCCCAGACCCATCGCAGACCCAGGGAATACTGGGAGAGGGTAATTCCTCTTGGACCCCACTGAACACCCTTCTCCCCTGGCCCCTCAGCACTTCCACCTGTCTTCCTGCCCCTGCACCACCCCCCAGGGAAGTTCCCAGAACCCCAGTTCTATGCAGAGCCCCACACCTATGAGGAGCCGGGCCGGACAGGCCGCAGTTTCACCCGAGAGATCGAGGCCTCCAGAATCCACATCGAGAAAATCATCGGGTCCGGTGAGCCTCAGGCGCTGTGAGGGTGGGGACAGCACAGGGGGCACCGGGGAGGGTCACCCAGGGCAGAGGGAGAGGGGGACTGAGGAGCCTGGCATGGCCAGGCCCAAGGGGAGTGGGTGTGTGAGGTTGGGGGAGCACGAGGGTCTCACTGCCTCCCCCTGCCTGCCCCTCTCGGGGTCTGCAGGAGAGTCTGGGGAGGTCTGCTATGGGCGGCTGCGGGTGCCGGGGCAGCAGGATGTGCCCGTGGCCATCAAGGCCCTCAAAGCCGGCTATACGGAGAGACAGCGGCAGGACTTTCTGAGTGAGGCATCCATCATGGGGCAGTTCGACCACCCCAATATCATCCGCCTCGAGGGCGTCGTCACCCGCGGTAGGTGCCAGGCAAGAGAAGCCTCACCTGCAGGGACCCTCCTGCCCAGACTGGGCTGTGGGCCACCCTGCTCTGCACCTGCCCTGACCCTGTCCCCGTGGCTCAGGTCCCTTGAGGATTCTGTGGTGCTCAGAGCTCAGGACCTCAGTGGGAGCCCTAGGTACCCTGGGGCCCTCAGTGCTGGCCCAGCTCCTGGGAAGGGGGCATGCTCCTGTGGTTTCTGATCAGTAGCCCTGACCCCTGACCAAGAGCCACCCTTTCTTCCTCCCCCTCCCCAGGCCGCCTGGCAATGATCGTGACCGAGTACATGGAGAACGGCTCTCTCGACACCTTCCTGAGGGTGTGTGTCCTGGCCCCCACTCACGTGGGCTGGGGGAGGGAAGTTCAGTCTGAGTGTTCAGAGATAAAGCCAAGCCCTCCAACTCCTCCCCCCACCAATCCCCAAAGCTTGGATCCAACAGACTTGGAGAAGGGGAAGGCAGTGTAAAGAGGGGGTCTTCACGGTCAACCAAACTGCTTTCTAGTCTCCCTCACATGGAAGTCCCTCTGCTCCACAGGGTCCTGCTGTCCCGTACCCAGGGTAAGAGGGGTGCCTCTGCAGGGATTTGATGTCGCCTGCACTACCAGCTGGAAGGCATGGTGGGTGTGATGGAAACAGCTGGATTTCCTCCCACCCTGCCATATATTTGCTTGGTGCTCTTAGGCACAGGGCTTGCCATCTCTGGGCCTCTATTTCTCCTTCTGCAAAGTGGATAAGCAGTCATCGCTGCACCGCCTATCTGACAGGGCTGCTGTGAGTGTAAAGGAGACCATGAGAATACACCTTAAACTGCAAGGAGCTTCATAAGCAGTGAAGCACTTTGTAAATTGCAAAGAGCCGCCTCACCTCTCAAGTATCAGTCACACAGATGGGCAGGATTCCTGTTCACAGACCAGGCACCACGCCGGGCTTTCCTGACACCCCCAACATGTCATGCCGTGTCTCTCTGCAGACCCATGACGGACAGTTCACCATCATGCAGCTGGTGGGCATGCTCAGAGGAGTGGGCGCCGGCATGCGCTACCTCTCAGACCTGGGCTACATCCACCGCGACCTGGCTGCCCGCAACATCCTGGTTGACGGCAACCTGGTCTGCAAGGTGTCTGACTTCGGGCTCTCGCGGGTGTTGGAGGACGACCCTGAGGCCGCCTACACCACCACGGTGCGTTGCCCACCCTCTTCCTGCTCAGCCAGAGAGGGGCAAAGTGGTACAGGGGGTGCTCTCCTGGCCCAAGGCCCCATGATTGTTCCACATGTAGTTAAGTGAGGTTGGAAGTTTCAGGGTTGCCTTCAACCTGGGGCAGGTCGGGGCTATTGACTGAAGTTTCCTCTTCTGGGAATGGAAAGAACCTTGACTGACTTTCCTCTATTACCAGGTGGCCTGGGGAAACACCAGGGCTGGTCCCCACGGTCACTCACTCACTGGGAGACTTTTGGAGAGTTGGCACCTCCAAGTCACACACAGACTCCACGTCTGTCTCTAAAACTTGACTAAAAACCCAGCTTTTTCGACTGTGTTTCATGGAGATTTGGGCTCTTCTGGAGGTGCCTTAGGGGCTGCCTGAAAGTCAGGAGGCTGAGTGGGCAGGGGCTCGGGCCCCCTGCCTGGCCCAAGTCAGAGCCTTCCCTTTGGATCTCCCGCTGAGCCCCTGAATAAGGTTTCACGTATAGAAAGGATTGTGCGATGAAGGACAGGAGGAGGGAGAGCTCTCTGAGCGTACTCCACTAGTGCAGTCGTTGCCCCGTTAACTAATACTTACTGGGCATCTACCATGTGCCCGACCCTCCACGCACTTGATCTCCTTCAGTCCTCACAGCAGCTCTGTGAGGCTGGTCTCCCCCATCAGAACAGGGGCTCGTGGAAGGCGGAGGCTTGGAAGGCGGCAGGTCTCCTCCACTAGACTTGGAAACAGGACCCCAGTGTTCAGCTCCCTTACCCCTGCCATCCTTCAGTGCCCAGCCCCTGCCAGTCCGGGGCATCCTCTTGACACTTGTGTGTCATCACAGGGAGGGAAGATCCCGATCCGCTGGACAGCTCCCGAGGCCATTGCCTTCCGGACCTTCTCCTCGGCCAGCGATGTGTGGAGCTTTGGTGTGGTCATGTGGGAGGTGCTGGCCTATGGGGAGAGGCCCTACTGGAACATGACCAACCGTGACGTGAGTGCGGGGCCTGGCTGGGCAGAGGCGCTGTGGGGCTTTGGAGGGAGGGACGGCCCATGCCCAGTGCTGTGCCTGCCTCCAGGTCATCAGCTCTGTGGAGGAGGGATACCGCCTGCCTGCGCCCATGGGCTGCCCCCGTGCCCTGCACCAGCTCATGCTCGACTGTTGGCACAAGGACCGGGCCCAGCGGCCTCGCTTCTCACAAATTGTCAGCGTCCTCGATGCACTGATCCGCAGCCCTGAGAGTCTCAGGGCCACGGCCACTGTCAGCAGGTGCCTGTGCCCACCCCAGCTCAGATGAGGCCTGGCTGCCATCCCAGCATTGCCCCAGACCAGCCCCTGTCCCACACAAGGCCCAGACTTCATCCAGGCCCTGGGACAGCTATGCCCTGTCCCTAGACCAGACCCAGCCTGGGCCCCAACTCCTGCCCTGCCTGGGCCCTTTCTTGGCACCCCCCCTTGCTGGGGTCTAGCCTCTCAGACCCCTGCTCACTGCTGGGCCTGGATGGAGGCTGAGGGTGGCCAGAGCCAGGGTCCCCGTGGAAGGCAGAGTCCCTGGCAGGCCACTTACCAAGGGCCTCTGTGCCTCAGGTGCCCGCCCCCTGCCTTTGCCCAGAGCTGCTTTGACCTCCGAGGGGGTGGTGGCGGTGGAGGGGGCCTCACCGTGGGCGACTGGCTGGACTCCATCCGCATGGGCCGATACCGAGACCACTTTGCTGCTGGCGGTTACTCCTCTCTGGGCATGGTGCTGCGGATGAACGCTCAGTGAGTGGGGGGTTGCGCCTAGTGGCCCCTGTGGGGGTGGGGGCATTGCAGCCAAAGTGCTGGGCTAGAGAGAGGGCGGGGACCCAGAGGCAGGGCCACTGAGGTCATGGCAGTTCCAGGGGATGGGCATGGCCCTGTCTTCATGGCTTCCAACATTCAGCCTCGTCAGTACCACCCTTCCTTTGCAGGGACGTGCGTGCCCTGGGCATCACCCTCATGGGCCACCAGAAGAAGATCCTGGGCAGCATCCAGACCATGAGGGCCCAACTGACCAGCACCCAGGGGCCCCGTCCAACATTCAGCCTCGTCAGTACCACCCTTCCTTTGCAGGGACGTGCGTGCCCTGGGCATCACCCTCATGGGCCACCAAAAGAAGATCCTGGGCAGCATCCAGACCATGAGGGCCCAACTGACCAGCACCCAGGGGCCCCGCCGGCACCTCTGACTTGTAGCCAGTGGGACCCAGACAGCAAACAAGCCAGCGCCAGGCTGTGCCAGTGGTCAGAGGACTTGCAGGAGTGCCAGGGGTTGGGCAGCCCCAGGCCTCTGCGCCTCCTTCGCTGCCATCCTCTCAGGCGCTAGGAGGGCTGAAGGCACCGCTACAGGACCCAGAGTTTTCAGGGGTCAGGTGCCTGCAAAGGGGCTTTTGGTGCCCAGTATGGCTGGGCCACCTGCCCCCCAGGACATAGGACCCTCTCTCTTCCAGAGCCTGGGACCTCAGCACCACAGAGTCCAACAGAGACATTGCTCACCTGCCTCTGTGTGTGTGCATGTGTGTGTGCGTGAACCCACGGGGTGTGTTCCCATGAGGTCGTGGAGCCCGTGCAAACAATGTGTGATCACATGTATGTGTCCACCCAGTCAGGTCTCAGCATGGATGTCTGCACGTTATGATGTGTATACTCATCCATTAAGGCTGGAGGCACTTACGTGCGACCGCGGATGGTGTGTCATGAATGAGGAGGTGTGTCATAACCATGTGAGCAGGGAACTCAGTGTGGCACTACCCAGGTCCCAGCACCACGGGGACTGGGGAGAGGCTTCTGCCCACCTCCCCCCATGCCTGGAGGCTGGAGCTGGGGCCACTCTGAACCGCACCAGCACCAGGCCCACCCTTGACTCTGCCTGGGTGAGCCCACCCCCGGCTGTATCTCAGGTCTGGGCCCTCCCTCTAGCTGGGGGGCCACCTGCAGCCTCCACCAGCTTCCACCGCTGCTTCAACGGGAAAACAGGGTTCCTGGCCAGTCCTGCTGGCCCCTCTTGTGTAGGCATCACTGCAGAGCCCATGAGATGCCTTTGGCTGGACTTGGCTGCCTGGCCAAGGCCAGGCGCCCGTCAGCTTCCCTCCAGTTTCTGACACCTCCCTCCACAGCCCCAGTCTCCTCACCATGAGGTCCCCTTGCCAACCTCTCACTGCACAGCCCTGCCCTGCCCCCTGCCCCCAGCCTGGGATCAGGGATCATAAGATCCTAGCTTCTCAGCCCCAGGTCCATCCCTTCCTGTACCATGTGGGAAGACTGAGGTCTGGAGAGGGGGGATTGCTTGTCTAAGGTCAATGGCAACCAAATTTCAGAGTTGGGGCCTCCTGCCTCCCAGCCCAGCACTCTTCTCCCCATACACCATCTCGGAGGGCTGTGGGTGGGAGGGGGCCCAGGAAGCCCCTCCCCTTTCACAGAGCGACCCTCCCCCTTACGGCCCACCAGGGTATGTAAATATCCTTTTTCTACCATGTCAGAATATTTTTTCCTCACTCCTGACAATGCAAAAATGGTCTTCAAAGCACATAAAAAGCACCCAGGGTGAGAAATCATCCCAGGGGACATTTGGCAGGCAGGGCCCAAGGAACCCCACCGGGTACCCCACAACCCCCACCCCCGCCAGCCCCAGAGGGAGGGGCAAGCGCAGCTCCCCAGCCCTGTCCCATCTCTAACACAGCTATCCCGCGGACACACCAGCACTGAGCCCCCTCTCCCTCCTGCAATAATTTGGGGAGTCTCAGCCCCTTCCAGGTGCCGCGGCCAGCTCTCTCCACCTCTATATATTATATTACTATATAGCTGAGCTGTTCTTCCTTCCTATGGAAGTTGGAAACATGGTCAGGACACGATCAGGGGAGGACCCTGTCTTCCTCCCCACCCCCACCCCACTCTCACCTGGTTTCTGGGCTCTGGATCCTCATAATCACAAGGGGCACGGTGGGTCTGGCACTTGCAAAAGTGTGGTCACTGCTTCAGTGTGGGGTCCCTCTCAAGGTCCCAGGGATCTGCCTCTCTGTGATTGCCATCCTGAGTCTTGAACTTACCCACAATGAGAATAAATACTGCCTCGTTATTGCCTATGTCTCCCATTTTTTTTCCTATGTCCACAACCTTGACATCTGGTGGGGAAGGAGCAACCTTAGTAGTAGTAGTAGTAGTAGCAGTAGCAGTAGCAGCTACTGAGCCCCTACTGTATGCATTCCATTCATTTTATCCCTCTGGTTGTCTCATCTATTCCAGGAGGTAAGATTAGTGTACCCATTTTACATATGGGGAAGCTGAGTCTCATAGAGGTCAACTTGCCTACAGTCAAGTATGGGGGTGGGGGATGAATCAGAACCCAGGTTTGTCCAACTCTAAAGCCCGTGGTCTGCTAGGAAGTGCCCCTGTAGACCCAAATTCTCTTTTCCAAGACATACAGATGGTGCTCCACACTGGAGCACAATCGCTTTCTGCTGGGCACTGCCCTTGCCTTGAGTTTTCTTGGGGTAGAGAGACACCCCCTAGAGGAGGAATACATGAGGAAGGAACATTTCATGGGAACAGCTTCCTCAGGATGAAGGATCCATTGGGAGATCTGGGTGCTGTGGGGCTGGGAGGGGAGACAGGGTGTGAGCATCTTTCATGGTTACATCAAGGAGCTGAGGAACCACCTCTGCTCTGGAGGAGAGGACACAGCAGCAGGAACCAGGGTGGTGGCATCAGGGGACAGAGGCAGAGCAGAACCCAACTATGAGCATTTGAGCCAATGGCTCAGACATTTGGGGAAGGTGCCACTGGGATCTTAGAGATGAGCAGATAAATGATCTCCAGCTATGGGGAGGGTCTTCATTCCTGCATCTCCCTTAAATTGGGAAAATGGGAACAGGGAGAAAAGACCTTTACTGCACTTCCTGCGTTGTCTCACTAACAATCACAATAGCCCTGTGAGACTGGGAATATTATCTCCATCTAACAGAGGGGCAAAAGCATGCTTGGAGAGGCCAATGTCCCACATGGCAGGACCAGCATG
The DNA here is from genome assembly GCF_000696425.1 of Galeopterus variegatus. Classification (NCBI taxonomy): domain Eukaryota; kingdom Metazoa; phylum Chordata; class Mammalia; order Dermoptera; family Cynocephalidae; genus Galeopterus; species Galeopterus variegatus. The sequence goes on from NW_007726161.1 coordinate 24,380, forward strand.
TAAAGCTAGATCTGATTTCAAGCCAGCTGTGTTTCCCCTGAAACTTCTAACTCAGCTCAAGGCCCCCTCCCCATGCACCATCTGTTACCCTAATACTGCACACTTCTTTTCCCTTAAGGACCAATCATCGAATCCTACTGAACACCTACTATGTGCTGGGTGCCACTGGGGCACAACAATGAATGAGATGCAGCCCTTCTCTTCAGAAGCTCAGAGACTAGGTGGAGGCCCAGAGTGTACAAAGGAGGCTCCCTCAATCAGATCCAATGTGATCGAAGTGTCCAGGAAATGAGGCATGCAGAAGGGTTAGAGGAGATCAGAGACAGCCTGGAGGGCCAGGGCTGTCATGGAGGTCTTCCTGGAGGAGGGAGCATTTTGATTTCAGTTGAACGTTAGAGGATGAGAAGGTTTGGAGGTTCATTTTCTAGGCAGCCCCCTGTGCGAGGCATGGAGTGCAGAACAGAGGAAGAATACAGCCCGAGGAGACATAGACCACGCCATGGACGGCGAGCCCCACCCCACAAAGCTGGCTGCTCCCCTCTGATTTAATCTGTACATTTTATTTCCAATAAAAATCACAGTAGGGTTTTCCCTCCAACTTGACAAGATCATTCCAAAATGTACACGGAATAATAAAGAACTCAGAATAGCCAAGAAAATTTTGAAGAAGAGGAGGAAGAGGAAGAGTAAAGGAACCCCACCCTACCAGGTATCACTAGTTACTATGCAGCTTTAACAATTAAAATGAGGGCCGGCCCGGTGGCGCACTGCTACAGTGCGCCGCTTGGGAGCAGAGCGGTGCTCCTGCTGAGGGTTCGGATCCCACATACAGACCGGTTCCCGCTCACTGGCTGAGCGAGGTGCGGGTGCAACACCGAGGGTTGCGATCCCGTTGCCGGTCCCGGTCCAGTACGGCGCGACACTGAGGGTTGCGATCCGTTGCCAGACACGAAAAAAAGACAAAAAGGAAAAAAAAAAAAACAATTAAAATGGGGTGATTTGATCCCAGGAATAGATCAACTGATAAAAAGAACAGAGAAGAATGCCTAGGAACAGATCCAAATAAACCTGAGAGTTTTGAAACATGGCAAAGGGTAACAGATGGTCGAGTCGACGGATGATGCGAGGACAATATGCAAGAAGATGAGATTGGGACCCGCTCACATCACTTGCAAAAGAAGCTCCGGGTTGATTAAAGTCCCAAACATAAAAAGCAAACTATAAAGCTTAAAAAGAAAACAGAGGAAGATAACTTTATGATCTTAGAGTAGAGAATAAATGAGACACAAAAAGCATAAATGATAAAGGAAAACAAAAATAAATTTTATTTTATTAAAATGAAGAACTCCTGGGCCGGCCCGTGGCTCACTCGGGAGAGCGCGGTGCTGATAACACCAAGGCCACAGGTTTGGATCCCTATATAGGGATGGCCGGTTAGTTCA
>NW_007726161.1:27002-27786 GCF_000696425.1 Galeopterus variegatus
AGGGTGGGAGGAAATGCTAAGCAATGATGTGTTCTCAGTTGGAGATTAGCTTCAGTCTGATCCCACTGGATCAGATTGCAGCATTAATAACACCACAGAGTTGATCCACCTTGAGGTAAGGGAGCCAATATTTTGTATCCTCCATGTCAGTGAGTCATCGGCTATGGGTTACCTCATGGGGGGAGGTCGTATAACTTCATGGGCAAGGAAGTTCCCCAAATGGGAGCAGCTGTGAGCCCTTAACATCCAACACTCACAGCAGCTGGCGGATGGATAAAAGGCGTCTGGATGGAGCGCCAACAGTTCTTTCTACAGCATCCTGGAGAAACTCACACTCACATGCAAAAGGATACGTGTCCCACAATATTCATTGCACCTTAGTGTATAATAGGAAAACAAAGGGAAGTCCAAGAGCCTCTCAGCAGGAAAACAGGCAAATAAACTGCTTTCTAAGGACAAGGAGATAATCCACCACAGTTAAAAGAAATAAACCAGATCAACATGCATCAATATGAATGTCTCTAAAATATAATATGAAATGAAAAGTTAAATAACAAAGGAAGATTTACAGTACTATACCGTTTATGTAAACTTTAAAAATATATGTAACAATTAGAATATGCAGGTTTGAACGCATAACTAGTTAATGACAGTACAAAACCATGCACGGGGCAGATGCGTACCAGTTCAGCACTGCTGAATCTATCATGTTTCAATGATTTTTTTTTGAGAGAAGACTCTGAAGCAAATTTGGCAAAACGTTAAGGCCCATTTAATCTTGATG
>NW_007726161.1:28654-54292 GCF_000696425.1 Galeopterus variegatus
TGCACGGGGCAGATGCGTACCAGTTCAGCACTGCTGAATCTATCATGTTTCAATGATTTTTCTTTTTTTTTTTTTTTTTTGAGAGAAGACTCTGAAGCAAATTTGGCAAAACGTTAAGGCCCATTTAATCTTGATGGTGGATACATATGTCTGTTACATTATTTTCTGATTTTTTCTGTATATTGAAATGTTCCCTATTTAAAAATAAAAATCTTTAAAAAGCAAGCGGGAGATGGGGTGTTTGGGAACTCTGTATTTCCCACTCAATTTTGTTGTGAACCTAAAACTCCTCTAAAAAATAAACTTTATTACTTATTTTTTAAAAACCCACAAGGGAGGGATTCTGAGGAAGCTCAGTGTCTCAGAGATGAGAAAAGCCTCCACAAACTGACCCTTCTGGGGTGGGGGTGGGGAAGTGAGCTGTGCTGTCCAGGGTGCTGGACCCCAGTGGAGGGGGCTGGTTGTGCTGCAAATGTCAGCTCTCTCCCCAAAGTATCACAAATCTGGCTGGCCGTTAGCTCACTCAATAAAGCATGGTGCTGATTACACCAAGGTCAAGGGTTCGGATCCCCCATACCAGCCAGCCACCAAAAGAAAAAAATACAATGTATCCCAAATCTAACCCTGTATCTCCACCTGCCCTGGTCCTGCCACCACCACTTGTCACCTGGACAACTGTGGGAGCTTCCCCATTGATCTCCCTGCTTCCTCTCTTGCCCCTGTAACCCATTCTCCACAAGCAGCCAAAGGGATCTTCTAAAAATAAACCAGATCATGCTACGTCCCTGATTGTAACCCTCCAAAAGCTTCCTATCAAGTTTACAATAACATCTAACATGCTCACCCAGCATACAACACCCTATGTAACTGCACCTGCTGGTGTCTCTGACCTCCCTCCGACCCTCCCCTTCCCCACCGCACCCCCACGCCCTGCCTTTTATTTTTTGGACCTGCCAGGCCTTGGCCTTTGCTCATACCTCTGCCTGGGATGTTCTTCCACGTCTGTGAAAGGCTCAGCCAGAGTGTGACGGCCCACCCGAGTCACTTTCTATCATGTTACCCAATATTATTATGTTTATAGCACTTCCCACCAGTGGAAATTATCACATTTACGTGTTTGCTTGTTTACTTTCTGCTCCAACTTTCAGTGCACTCTAAAGAATCAGGTACCTCATCTAATTCGCTCAATGCTTTAATCCCAGCACGTAGCTCAGTGATGGTCCTCATTTGTGTACAGAAGATCTTTTTTAGATGAATGGATGTGTATTTATTTTCTGAACACCTCTTCTGGGATGAACCCTGTGCTTGGCTCTGTGAAGAAATATTTTCTGGGAGAAATAAGGTAATCCTGTCTTCACAATGCTAACAGGCTGGAGAGAACAGAGAAGCCAAATCAGAGAACCTTACAATGTTGAAATAGTCCCTTTGCCCTTACTACAGAATTAGAGGACTTTAAATAATCCAGTTTTTCATTCCCCACATCCCTCCTTGTTTCTTAAGAAACCCAGCCTCACCCAGACAGAGAAAAGGACTCACCCAAGTCCACACAGCATCAGAGGCATGGTCTGGGTCTGAACTCAGTCCACTTAACTCCTCATAGTTTGCATTTGAAGGAAGGCCCCCAAAAGAAGCTTAGGACCTTTGTTCTCCTCCTGGCTCTTGGGTGCCCTTGGGCACCACCCATAGAAGGGAAACAACTTCCGCAGAGAAATGGTTTGAGGAGCGAAAGGAAATCCTCAAGTACAGTGCACCTTAGCCTTTGATCAGACACAATTTCTGTGCTTCCGCTATTAGGATCTCATCTCTTTGGAGGAAGCTTTGCCTTCTTTGGGCTCCCCTGAGCAAACTCAGAAGCTCCCTGGGACTCTCTGGGCCCCTCAGTGCAGACAAAACTGGCCAAACCCTCCCACCCCAGCGAGGGGACTCATTGGGAGAGAACGAACAATACGACTGGGAGGTGCAGGAAGCGTGGAAAACAGATGTCGAGGCTCCAAGCAAACCTGTCATCTGCCCTGCCTGCCTCTCTGGCTTGTCTCCTGTCCTTGCTCCTCAGCAAAGCCATAAGAGACCATCCAGCCAGGAGAAAACACCTGCAGGCTTGTAAATACTCTCGGCCCTCTCCCATGGCTATGCCATGTGTGTTTCCACTAGAGAAATGTTCTTCCTCTCCCTTCCCCCCCTGGCCAATTCCAGCTCATACTGAACATCTCAACCTCTGGCACCCCCCTCTCCCCTAATTTAGGGTTCAATGCGTCCCTTCTCTGACATTCCACAGACCCCTGGGCTTTCCCACTAAAGCACTTATATTGCACTGTGATGGATCTCTCACCTTCATTGTGGATTGATCAAGGCCAGAATCATCCCAATTTAGTCAGAGAGGCCCAGTGCCTGGCCCAGGGCTGGCTCGTGCTAAGATTTCAGTGCACAGCAAATGCACAGGGTAATAATCCTTCACAGGGCCCTGGGCATCTGCCCTACGGCAGTTCGGTTTTTTCATCCCTCCCTTCCGCGTGACCTTGAAGAGGTCACTTCTCCTCTTTGAGCCCCATTTCATCATCTGTAACATGGGGTCACTGAAGCACAGACTTGTCAGAGGATTAAAGGACAATGTGGGGAGAAGATGCAGAGGATAGTGCCTGGCATTTGTCACTGTTGCTGGAGGGGTGGCTGGTGTCTCTGTGAAGGTGGTAAGAGCAAAGCTGTTGGCGAATATGGATGAGGCTCTGGTAGAGGAAGGGTGGGCAGCCCGAGTGGTCTAGAGTCCTGGCCCCAGAGCAGCCCCCCATCACTCCTCTGTCTCTTGCTCCACCTGGACGGATGACCCAGGCCCATGGGCCAGTCGCCTCTCTCACTCCATCCCCAGTGCCCCAGCAACTCATTAGCCCCCCGCCACCTCCCCCACACTATGCGGCTGGGGAAGGGTCAGCTGCTGGCTGAAATTCACAGTCCTTGGAGGGTTTACATTTCCATGTCTCCTGTGTTGGGGCTGGTGGAAGGTGATGAATAAAAGATAGGGATGGGGGGAGCTCCTGTGGCTTTAAGAGAAATGTGATGAGCATTTAGAGTGGGGAGATTAGCGCAAGAACTCTCTGAATACCAAACCGAGGGGTTCAGCATCCAATGCAAGATAAACCAAAATAAACCAGAAAGCCACCTTCCTGCTTTGAGGTGGCAGGAGCTCAAGGACAGAAGAGTGAGACTGGGGGCCTAGGCTGGGGAGGGGGAGGGCAGAGGTGATGCAGGCTCAGGGAGAGGGAGTTGGGAACCATCAGGACAGAAGTTCAAGCGGAGGGATGGCCAAGGTGACCCAAGGGCTAGGGCCACGGTGGGGGAAGGGAGGGGAGCGCAGATGCAGCCCCCTCTCTTCCAGGGCTGACATCTTCTTTGGATGCTAAAAGTAATTATCCCCCCCAACACATACTCATGTGAAAGGGGCTGTGAAGAGTAGCCTGTCTGCATGGCATCTAATGGGAGCCCATGGGTGGCTTATTGTTATTAATAATAATGAGTCACTATTTACTGCATTTCATCTTGTGCCGGACACAGTGCCAAGTGCTTTCCGTGTGATATGCCTTTCAATCCTTGCAGCAACCTCATGAGAGTATTGCTACTGCTACCCATCACCTCTTCACCAGTAAGGAAACTGAGGCATGGGAACGCTAGGTCACTTGCTCCATGTTACATAGCAGGTGAGTGGTGAACCAGGACTCGAACCCAGGGCAGCCTGGATCCCTAGGGGAGGGGCAATGGTGGTGTGCGCTGGGGGATTTCAGGATGTGGCCTAGTTCTAAGCTCAGGAATCGCCTAGCTGGCCAGCAGGTCACACCTGAATCTGTCTCCTAGTCAGTCTCTCCTGGGGGAGCACATCCCAGGCCCACCGGCCAGAGGGGATGAGTGACGGGCCAGGGGTAGAGCCCATTGCTATGGATTTGTGCTTGGAAGTGAGTAAATGACTATGAGAGGTTGTACAGACATTTTTGTGCATGTGGTGGCTTGTGACTGTGCAAAAGTGTACATGTGGCATTATCTCCAAGTTTGTGTGTGACAGCTGGTATATGACCGTATATGTGTGTGTCCATGTGAGTATGGCTGTGACAGGTGAGTATTTGCTGTGAGGGTGAGGGCGAGTGTGGCCGGGGTTAATGGATGGGCAGTTCTTTGTATGTAGAACCCAGTGGAGTGTGTGTGTGTGTGATTGGTGTGGGTACAGTTTGTACATATGATTGTGTGTATGTGTGTGTGTGTCTCTCATGACTATGCCAGTGTGTGTGTGCCTGTGTGTAGAGGGAGGTGTGTGTGTTTGTGTGTTCACATGCCAAGCCGAGATGTCACCTCTGACTCCCTCCTCAACCAGTGTCACCCCAGTAATGATTGTATGTCTGTTGAGATGCTCAGATTAGGAATCATTTTGCCTCTGTATAAGAATCCTCACAGAGACTCCTGGACATGGAGTGTCCTGTTTCAGTTCCTTAGCAAAGCTTCAGAGTCAGGCTTAGCACCTGAATTTGCCTTCTCCTCTGAAATCCCCGCAGTGTCCCTCCAAGGACAGACAGATACTCCTGGTCCCATCCTCAAGAAAGGCCAAGCTTCAGAAGGATTATATACCAGGCACTTTATATATAATATGTATATTATAAAATATATATATAATACATAATATAAAGTGCCTTTCTTATAATATAAAGTCACTTTATATATAATATATATTATAAAAATATACAATATAAAACACATAATTTACATATAAGTATGTAAAATATAAATACAAATATATATTTATATTATATATTATTAAAATATATATATTATATTTATATTTTATATATAACATAAACATATAAATACATATTATATATATATAAACTATATATAAAGGGGCTTTCTTCCAATTTCACAGCTGGGGAAACTGAGGCTTAGACATGTGAAGACTCTTGCCTCCAACTTCAGGTCCTAATTGTTTTTGTTGAATTTTCCCTAATTTTCTGAACTTTTGCTCCATAATTACTCTTGTCCTGGCTGAAACCAAGACACTCAATCAATCATTCATTCAACAGTTCTCTGCACTTCCCTCCTGTAACCAGACAACCTAGTCTGCGAGCCTGTAACCAACTGTCCAAGGAAGAAGCCATCCCCTTCCCCGGACTACACCAGCCTTAAACCCGGGAGGACAGGCTTGCAGCCTTACAGCTCTGCTGAGCTGTCCTTGGTGCTGACACTGCATCAGCAGGCACTTGTCTCCAGGGCCTGGGCTGGGGCCATGTTTGGATTTTTGGGTGTTTGTAAACATTGTTCCACCAGGACCTGGTGCTGGAATATTGGGAGCAGAGAGTCATGGCTGGAGGCAATGATTCTTCTGCCGTGTTCTATGCTGGCCTGGCACATCTAGAATCTTGTTTCTCATCAGGCCTGAAACACCCCTTAAGGAGATTTTCAGGAGCAGGGTGAGGCTGATGCAGCCCAGGGCGTGGCTCAGTAATATCTGATGGTCTAAGCTGAAGGGAAAGAACTCGCCCTTGGTTTGGGTGTGTCCAGGAGAGGATACCATGGCAGAAGGGGTCTGGAAGCCATGGCATGGAGAAATCATGGCAAGACCCAGGTGGGGACATGGGAGCATCTCTAATCATTGTCCCTTGAAGTCTGTACTGGGAAATGAATTCAGGCTAGTTCTTTCCAGAACCAGACAGTGGAGGCCTCAGAAAGACAGATTTCAGCTCTATTTAAGAAACTCTTTCTTTCAGTCAGAGTTTTTCAGTGAGGAATCATTTTGCCTCAGGAAAAGATGAGCTTCTCAACAGTGAGAAAGACAAAACATTCCATTTTTCTAGGGTACTCAGGAGAGCACACCAGCCCTTAGGCACAAAGGTTGCCATTTATTGAACACCTATTATGTTAGTATGTGCCAGCCACAACCCACAGGCATATGTATCATTAGCCCCACATTACAGATGAGGACACTGAGGCTCAGAGAGGGGAAGTGACCTATCCAAGTTCACATGGCTAGGAAATAATTGGGCTGGAATCCCAGCCAGGTATGTCTGACTCCAAACCTGTGCTGTTAACCTCTGTGCTACAAGGGCTCCCTGAACCAATCCAGAATGTGTAGAATTTCTACTCCTCCCCCATAGCCTTCTCTCAGCTCCCCACCCCTTTGCCCTCTGGAGTGAGTTTTAAGGAAGAAATAAATGAAAACGGATGAGGCACCCAGCCCAGGGTGTGGGGCCTGATCCGATTAACACTGATGTTTCTTTCATGAGAGATGGGACAGTGCTTCTCACCTGCAGCAGCTCAGGGCTGTGGAGGAAACTGCCTGTAAGCCACTAAGGCCACCTGCAGTCTGGCTCTGCGGGTTCTCTGTCCCACCCCACCCCATCATCTTCCACCACCTTCCCCCCCTCCACTACTCCCCATGGCCCAGACATGGCTCTCAGAAGCCCCACCAAGCTCTGGCTCCATCTCTGAGACAGCCTGGGCAGCAAAATGAGCCCAGGCTTTAGGATTAGACTGGATTCTAGATCTTGGCTTTTTTTTCTTGCTGTGAGACTTTAGAGAAGCCACTTAAGCTTTGGCTTCCCCTCCAGTAAGATGCGGACGATACCTGCCTCATAGAGTGACTGTGAGGTGTGAGCTAACATACGTAGGGCTTGGGACACTGTTTACTTCCCCTAGGTTAACACTTAATAAGTGGACTAAATGCTGCTCTGCTAATACTACCACTGCCATGATCTTGATGGATGGAAACATTTCTTGCCCTGAGTTCTGACTGCCAATACCCAGAGGTGGCCCCAGGCCCTGGAGGCAGGAGCCTGCAGATGCAACTTCAGCACCAAGGACAGCTCAGCCGCGCTGTGGAGCTGCAAGCCTGTCGTGCTGGGTTAGAGGCTGGGGGAGTCTGGGGAAGGTGGTGGCTGCGTTCTTGGAGAGCTGGTTACAGGCTGGCAGACCAGGTTGTCTGGTCACAGGACGGAAGTGCTGAGCAACTGAGCAAAATGAATGATTGATTGAGTGTCTTGGTTTCAGCCAGGACAAGAGTAGGGAGAAATTATGGAGCAAAATTTCAGAAAATTAGGGGACCTTTGGGGAAACCAAAAAGAGAAATGGATGAAAATCAAGACGGTTGGAGTTTAGGCTCCATTCACTCCTTAGAGAAGCTCCAAATTTCTCCCCATCAGTCATGGCGGTGGTGGTGGGGTATGAACAACAGGAAGCCAACGGACCAGAGCTGCAGCTATGAGGGTTTGCCCCACCTGACTTTACAACCAGCTGAGAGAAAGATGAGAGTCCCTCAGTGGAGGCCAAAGGCATCTTGATCACTGGAAAAGCTGATACTGGGCAATGGAGCTTATATCTGAGGGCGAGTAGGTTTTCTGCAAACTCCAGGGTCTGGGAGACTCAGTGCGCAGCCACAGTGCACTGGATGTGGCAGCCCCATCGGCCACAGAGGAGCAGCCTGGCTCCCAGAAGAAGGGATCCCACCCCTCTCGTGCTGAGAGTCCTCGGCCTGAGTGCTTCCTCGGCCTGAGTGTTTCCCCGCCCTGGGCCCCAGTTTGCTGCTCTGTTCAATGAGGTTACAACAGAGTCTACCACACAGAGTCAAAGTCAAGTCCAGGTCAGATGGTGCAAATGAGGCAGAGGGATGTGGCTGCAGCCCAGCAGGCTCCCCTCAGGGCTTCCCACCCCCAAATCTCCAGGGCTAGGACCCTTACTGGATCTGAGACCCCAGAAAGCTGGGCCCAGATGACCCACAGAGGGGTCCAGGCCCTTACTGCCCAACCATGGAGCAGACCTCAGCGTCACTCTGAGCCTCCTGCCTTGCGTGCCAGACCATGCACATGGCTATGAGGAGGAGGAGAAGGGGGAGGAAGCCGGGAAGCCTGGGGCCCAAGGGAGCACCCCGCACGCCAGTCTCCCTCACGCAAGGGGCTTGACACGCAATGTGCAGGCGTGCCCCAGGTCTCCTCCTCCCACTTAGCTCCCAGCCTCTGCCCCCGACTCCAGCCTCCACTCCCTGCTGCCCGTAGGTCAGCCTGTCCATCTGTCCTCTCTGTGGACAGACTGGCCGCCCGCCTCTCCCTGGATCTGCTTCTTGGCCTGTCATTGTGCCCGTCTGTCTGTGATTCTGTCAGTCTGCCTGTTGGTTGTCAGGCTTCTTGTGGGTCAGACTGGCTGTCCATCTGTCTGTCAGTCTCTCTATCTGTTGGTCCTCCTCTCTGTTTGCTCAGTAAGTCTGTCTGTCTGTCCTCTCCATGGTCAGACTGGTCTGCCTCTCTCAGTCTACCTGTAGCCTGTCATCACATCCGTCTGTCAGTCTGGCTGTTCACTAACTATCCTCTTATTAGTCAGGCTGGCTGCTCATCTGTGTTTCAGCTTGTCTGTCTGTTTTCCTCTGTCTACCTGGCAGTCAGTCAGTCCTTCTGACTTCCTGTATGTCTGCCTGTCCATCCACCTCTTTGCCCATCAATCTCTCTGCCCACTCTCTTGCCCCTTGTTCCCCCTTCACCCCATTTCTCCCCATATTTGGAGTTGGGTTCACTCACCACCCAAACGCACCCCTCTAGGGCCTGGGCCAGGGCTGGCTGTCCCCAGGGAAGCAGAGCCAGCAGCCCCTGAGTCCCTCACGTGCCCGCCCAGTTCACCCTGCCCAGCCCCCAACCCACGGCCTCTCCCTTCTCTCAGCCCCCCTCCTCCTCTCTCCAGCCCTGGAGTGCTAGAAAAAGATTTAGCTAAAGATATTTGAGGGAGACTAGGTTCAAATTAATGGTGAAAATAAGGTTTTATGATTCCATTTCAGTTTTATTCCTCGACTGATTTTCTCCATTACCACTGAGCAGCAATTGAGAATGGCTGTTCTCTGCAGTATTTATGGTAATGCAGGTTAATGTCTGAGTTTGAGGAGCTCAATTAGCAAATTCATGGACAAGGGAGTCTGTTCACACTTCTCTTGTGAGGACCAATGATTCATCAGCCACAGGGAGATGCTGAATTTCATGTCCGCATACAAAATGCCAGCCGCTGTTCCCTTTGGTGTGGTGCCTGACTCAGATTTGGTGTTCAGGGAGCCTGTGAGCCTGGCACAGAGTAGGGCCTTGATATTGTTTGACATTAAGCACAGGGTACATGATGGGTGTCTCTAAATATTGAATAAATCAATCACTTTGTCCCCAGTGCCAGGCACAGAGCCTAGAGCAGAGGAGGTACTTAATGTTTGCTGAAGAAATTGACACACCTCTGATGGCCTGTGCCCAGCACGGGGTTGCCACATGGTAAGTGCTAGATGAGTGTTTGTTGACTGACCAACTAATTGACAATGCATGAATAAAGAATAAATGGATGGATGAATGCTGCTGGTCTTCTCCAACTGCAAGGCTGCCCAGATTCCCAGAATCCCACCCCAAGGGCAACTAAAAGAAAAACAGAATTTCAGGGAGGGAGTCCTAGCCTGGAGGGCCAAAGGCTTGAGGCAGAGCTCCCACCCCCACCCTCAGGGCCAGACTTCAAAAGGTGGAGCAGCTCTTTCCAGATTTGTAGCTTGGGGCTTGCTGGGCTGGGACATCCAAGCTGAGTAGAAGTGATGCAGGTGTCCTCTGCAGATGCCCAGCCCTGATTCTCAGGGAAGGGGAGCTGGGCAGAAGAACCCCACTCTACTAGAGCCTTCCCAAGACTGGCATCCTTGGGGACTTGCCTCCTGGGGATGCAAGGCTGTGTGATTAATCCCTTTTGCAAATGTGGAAACTGAAGCCCAGAGAGGGCAAATGCCTTGCCCAAGGTCACACAGCAAATGAGTGGTTGAGCTAGGTCTTCTGTGTTTTTTCCTCTACTTCCTGCTGCTCTCCAGCCCCAACCTTTGTCCTCTCTGGGCCTCTGATTTCCCTCACTCTGTCCCAGGTCCCCGCTCATCCCCCACTAGAATGGCAGCTTTATGAGGGCAAGGCTCTTTGCTTCCCTGTTCGTGGCTGTCTCCTGTGTGCCTAGAACTAGGCTGGCCAGTTATAGTAAGAGTGCAATGACACCTTATTGAACAAGTGAATGAATGAATAAATGAATATGTGAGTGAATGAACGACTGAATCCCATGCCCACCCATGAGAGCAAGAGTATAACAATACTCCCAGCATCACCCATGTATTTTTATGCTTCTGCTGTATGTGTCTCAAACTAGCATTGATTAAGTCTTCCCAACAGCCCTGTGGGGAGAGCATTCACCGTGCCCCTGTTTTCAGCTGAAGAACCTAAGTCTGGAGAGGTGACTTAGCTTGCCCAGGTTGCACAGCGAGTGAGTGAAGGAGTCAGAGTCAGGATCTCAACCCAGTTCACTCTGCTTCTGAGCCCTGAGCCCTGAGTCCATAGCCACCAGCTGCATTGTTTGCTTGCAGCTGAGCCCACCCAGCTGCCTCCCCGCCAGCTCAAAGGGAAGGCCAGCCCCTGGACTGACAGCTCCCCAGCCCCAGGCAGGTGACCCAAGCAACATGCAGTATCACCTCTCTGGGCTGGAGCCAGAACTTGTGACAGGAAGACCAAGGAAGGCCAAGCCCAGGGGTGACGAGGCCAGGCCCCAGGCCACTCCCTGCCCACTCTGTCCACCAGGGGTCTCATCAGCATTAGCTGTGTCCTCTCAGTGCGGTGAGGCTGACATTTCTGCATAGCCTGCCAGGGTCTGCCTGTCTCTCCCAGGAAGGGGTTGGGAGGGGGCCATGTGAGAGGTGGCAATATGATAACTGGGCCTGGGAGACTGGCCTGGTATGCCTCCTCCTCCAAGAGTCTGAGGAAGAAAACAGACGAGGGCCAGCCCTGCACTGCAGACTCACAGAGAAGCAGAACGGGGCCCCAATGCACCAGGCACTGTGCTCAGCGCTCCACGTGCATCCTGTCCACCCTTGCCACCATGCATGGGAGAGGCCCAGGGAATAGCCCCATTTTACAGCTAGGGAAACTGAGGCTCGGAGATGTAAAATCAATTGCCCGTGGGCAGTGAGCAGAGTGGCAGATGCAGAACCGAGTTCTGTCTGATCCCAGAGCACTCACCCTTAAACTCGACTCTCAAGAGCCTCGGTGGAAAAATGCAGGTCACTTAAACATGGCCCCTTCTTTCTGGGCTTATTGAGGCAGAAGAAAAAGCCCCTGGCTGGGGAGCCAGAAGACACAGATTGAGTAATCCTGCTTCTACCACGGACTCCCTCACTCTGTGACCTTAGGTTAATCATTTAACCTCTCTGATCCTGAGCTGTGACACCCTTCCAATGGAGATTTCATGCATCCATGTCTGAAAGGGATGATACTGCTCGGCTGATCCTCGGAGGCCCCCGCACCATCCCTCTCTGATTTTCCAGGCTGAGGAAGATGTTGTATTCAGCAGACACAAGTCTCGGGGGAAACAAACAGCAAGCACATTCTGTGAGAAGGTCCCACGGTGTGGAGGAGGCAGAACCATGGAACCCTCATCAGGGTATCTGACGACTAGAGAGTGCAATGACTCCCCCAAGGTCACACAGCACATCAGCATCCAGGAAAGGATTCCCATTCCAGCTCCTTTTAATGCACAGCTATGGCAGCAGTAAAAACGTTCAAAGAAATTTAAGAACTTTACCTTTGGCCCTTTTTTTTTCGTTTTTGGGTTTTTTTGTTGTTGTTGTTAAATCTTTATTCCTTTTTCTTTGAAGAGAAAAAGCACATTGGGGTTCTTAGTAACTTATTTTTGTGTGTGTGTGCTTTTAAACAAAAAATAAGCAAACTCGGTCTAAAAGACCCTGAAGACAGAAATGCCACCTTGGCTTCCTCTTACCACCCCTCAGGAGACCCGGTGGCTGTCTCTCTGGGTCCCCAGCGGCTGGCACCATCATGGAAAGGCCCGGTGGGGGGGACTTGCCCGACCAGCTGCTGCATAAACAGCAAGCAACTTCAGACAGACTGGAAAATCAGGCGCCACTTCAAAGGAGCTGTGACAGGCGGCAACGATGGTGGGAGCATGGAGGTGGCCTCCCCTGACGACCAGCCGTGAGCAGGAGGCTGGCCTGGCTGCTGTGTTCTCACTGAGACACAGCAGACAGAAGGACAAGCACCACCTCCCCCACTAGGAGGAAGCTGTTACAATATTTGTCAACCCGTGATCTCCAGGGGGGCTGAGGAGCAGGTTTGGGGGCTGAGCAGAGAGAAGGGAGCACTGGCCTGGGGGCTGGGACAGGCAGACCTGACCTTCCCAAAGCCAAGCTCCACCTGCAGAGCTGTGGGCCTTGGGCAGAGGCCCAGCACAGCCCTGCCTGGCTGAGATGGAGGCGGAGGGAGGGCCCAGCCCACCAGGCCCCTTCTGTGTGCCAGGTAGTGTGAGGGGCCCGACAAAGCTTGGGAGCAGAGGTTCATCTCCCCTTCACAGAGGAGGGAAAGCTGGAAGCACTGGACCCAGCAAAGTGGCAGGGAGCCCCTCTGGAAAGGTCAGAATGAAGCAAAAGTATTGGGATGTGTGTGCATGTGTGTGCGTGTGTGTTTCTGCACCCACACGCTGGTGTCTTTTAGAAGCACCTATTTAATGTCCAGGCCTCACTAGGAATATTCCTGATTCATTCATCCCCCACTCTCTCAGAGGGATGTTGGAGTGAGATGACTCATGTTCCAGAACCAGCTCATCACTCCCTGGCTGCGTGACCTCGGACAAGGAACTGCACCTCTCTGAGCCTCAGCTCCCCGTCTGTAAAATGGGACTCTTTGCTCTGTGTTCACGGAGAGGGGGGATGTGCAAAGCATCGAGCTCTCCCCGGCTCACGGGGGCCCCAGTGTACACAGGCCTGTCCTGGCCCTTCTTCCCCGCCTCCCTCCAGCCTCTTCTCCCGGCTCCTCTCCTTGGTTCCTTCCCAACCCCCCTCTGAGCCTCTGTTCTCCTATCTGTAAAATGGGGATAATGCTACCTATCTCCAAGGCTGGTGGCAAAATCATGAAAGACTTGTCTAAGCAGG
This sequence comes from Galeopterus variegatus, assembly GCF_000696425.1. Lineage (NCBI taxonomy): Eukaryota > Metazoa > Chordata > Mammalia > Dermoptera > Cynocephalidae > Galeopterus > Galeopterus variegatus. The sequence goes on from NW_007726161.1 coordinate 41,595, forward strand.
GCCTGTGGTCGCCTCACTCCCTGGCCGTGTGATCCTCATTATCCTAACATCTCAGTGCCGAACACATCACCGTTCAGTGGTTGTTACTGAACGGGAGAGGGATGTGTGGGTGTTTAACTGCGCTACTCTTAAGTGTACAGCAAAATGGCTTTTTACACAGGTACACACCCATGAAACCAAATCAAAATGTAGAGCACAGCCCAGAATGTTCCCTTTCCCAATCAATGCCTGCCCTCCACCCCCAGCGGTAACCACTATTCTGACCACCGATACAGCCAAAGTTGTAGCTTAGAAAAAGCACGTTAGACTGCAGGGAGGAGAATGAATTGCATAGGCAAGGGGGAGGCAGGGGCCCAGGGTGTCCTATGGTGGAGACTGCACGGAGGTGGGGTGGTGGGATGAGGCTGGCTGTCAGAGAAGGCCCCCGAGTCTGGGATCTCAGGGGACCTCTTCTCTAAGAGCCCTCCACTGGCAGAGGGAGAGGCAGGAAGTTTGCCCTGTGGCTTGAGGTCATGTGCATCTGGGGGCTCTGGTCTGGACTGGCCCAGCAGAGCCTAGACTCGGGCAGCTGCCGCCCCGGCCCTTTGATGTGACAGAGATGGAGACACATACACGCCCGACAATTAATTAATTGTGATTTTCACCGCACAGCGGCTGCTTCCTATTGATCTCCGCCCGTCTGGAGTGAGAGAGACAATTAGGAGAGAGCGCAGCGGCAGCAGCTAATTACCCGCAGAATGAAAACTGTGCCTTCCAATTTATTAAACTTTTATCACAAAAATAACCTGGTCATTCCCTCCTGCTGAGAAGCAAAGGTGGGGTCCTCTGGAGTGGCACCCCCAGTTAGCCCCTCACAGATGCTACAAGCCCCAGGAAGTCACGGCCACCTTATTGCCAAGGAATACCCCGCACATACCTGAGCTTTGGGAAACAGAGCTGGAGCGAGAGGGCTGCCCATCATCCTAGGCTGCTCCTGAGAAAAATCAGGCAGCAGGCCAAATGAAACTGGTCAGAGGCCTTTAAAGAATTCGAAAGGCTCAGATGAAAGCCTGGGAATGTTTAAGCCAAGCTGCAAGGGCTCTTGGAGATCACCCAGGGCAGCCCCTTGTCAGCTCGGTGCGCCTGCAGGGCCAAGGTGTCCAGGTTCAGACCTCCTAATGTTTCCACTTTCTACCATTATTTACTGCCTGCAAGGGAGAGGATGTGGAAACTGAAGCTCAGAGACGCAAGGGTGCTTGCTCAAGGCCACACAGCACTGTATGCCTGGGGCAAGTCATGTCACCTCTAGATGCCCTGTTTTCTTTTTGGTTTGGGGAGGAGTTTTTTGCAACTGGTCCATATGGGGGAGGTCCTGTTTTCTTATTTGTAAACTAGGAGTGATACATATAGCATACTGGGAAGTTGTGACTATTTAGATATAATTTTATTTTTGAAAAACTGCATGGCCCTACATGGGCTCGTAGTATGGCTAAATGACTCCCATCAGTGATAGGGAAACTGAGGCTCCAAGATGGGGCCACTCACTCCGGGCCAGCATGTGGACCGCAGAGGGAGCAGAGGATTCCCAGCCACCTTCTTTGCACTCCACAAACATCTCTAAGTGCAGAGCCAGCTCCACCTCTTGCTGGGTCAGAGGGAGGGACCCTGAGTGAGTCACCCACCTGCAGGAGTTTGAGGGCCTTACTCTCTGCTCAGCACTGCTCTAAAGACATTACCCTGCTGACTCCATTCCTCACCACAACCATGCGGGGTGGCTTCTATTACTATGCTTGTTTCATAGAGAAGTAAATTGCCTGATACCACACAGCCAGGGAGGGGGCAGGGCTGGGATTTGAACCCAGGCTGTCTAGGAGCTCCTCTGGCAAATGAGCTGCCTCATGTAGCTTGAAGAGAGAGTGTTGCGAGACTCAGGAAGCCAGGAGGGCCATTTCTGAAGCCATCACATACCCCATGAAAGGCAGACCTGGTTGCAGATGAGCCCCCGGGGTGGCAGTGCGTGGCCCACATGGGATGCAATCTCCATTTACTGAACACCTACTAAGTGCCAGACTGTGTTAGACACCTCATGCACTGTCCAGCTCTCAGTGCAAGCCTGAAAGGTGTGTATTATTCGATACGCATACAGTGAGAAAACTGAGGCTCAGGAAGGTGAAGCAACTTGCCAAGGTCACCCAGGTGAGGACAGTTGTGTTCAGATTCGGAGCCACAGCCCTGAGCCCCCAGCCTATTTCTCCCTCTGTCCTCCCCTGGTGCTCCACACAGACTACAGACGTGCTGGACACCCTGAAGGTGAGCCCCACCCCTACTCCTATGCTGACCCCCCATCTCCCCTAAACCTGAGGGGCCAGGCTCCCCGCAGCCAGGCCACGTGCCCGGAGCCTGTCCCATTGCAGCAGCCAGCGCTTCTGGCCCTGACAGCCTTTCCCGGGAGTAGCTCGGAGTTCATTTGCATACTACGGGTTCATTTGCATACTACTTAGGAAAAGCCTTTGCTTTTCCCACCTGCAGCAAACTCCAGGCTGATTAGTTCTCCCCACATTGGAGAGTTAATTACTCTCCCGTGTAGACCGGGTGTTTATTTGTAATCAGCAGAGGGCTGGGAAGAGGGGGAGGAAACGGGGCAGAAGCAGCTGTCATTAGCCCAAATTCCAGGCAGCTCTGCGTGTGGAGAAATGAGGACGAGCTCGTGAATCCTATGACCCGAGCTCAAATCCCAGCTCTGCCCATACACACCGCATGTGACCCTGGCCAGGCCCTGGGCTCAGGGGAGAGAAGATTGACTAGACCTGGGTTAGGGAGTATTAGACAAAGGCCCACATTGAGCTGCCGGCAGGACAGAGATGCCAGCTCAGAGCATCACCATGAAACTGGTAGTGCCGGGGACCCAGGACCCTAGGAAGGGGCAGGGACTGGACACTTTCCAGGACCACTCTAGGGTAGGGCTGCTGGGCAGAAACTGGAGACTGGACTGCTATGGGACATAAGCAACTCATTGCCCTCTCTGAGCCTCAGTTTCCCTGCCAGTTCATTGAGAACGGACACTTTCCAGGACCACTCTAGGGTAGGGCTGCTGGGCAGAAACTGGAGACTGGACTGCTGTGGGACATAAGCAACTCACTGCCCTCTCTGAGCCTCAGTTTCCCTGCCAGTTCATTGAGAATGACAGCAGTAGTCTCCGCAGCCCCTCTGGGATAATCACATGAGTCAGGCAGGGGCCATGAAAAACATACATCTCTACTCAGATATAAGAAATATTTCTGAATTCCAAGGTTGGAAATAGTCTCAGTCCCTGGGGAGATTTAGTGATTGGCTGTCCCTTCTACCTCCAATCAGCAAACCTGGCCTTGCCCCCCTCCATCAAGTCATTTCTAAACCCTCCAGCACCTACTCCCCACTTGTCAGGTGCTAAAAGGTCATGTGTAAAGGCCCTGGGGCAGGCCCAGCCTACGTCAAGGCTGGAAGACCCTTTAGTCACTTAAGAGCCTCAGAGAGGGGCTGGGCTGCGAGCACAGATTGCCCAGGGCACCAGTTTAAATGCAGGCACCCCGCCCCAGAGATTCCAGTGCAGTAGGCTGGGGCGCAGCTCAGGCCATGATATTCCTAACCAGCTCCTCCAGATGACTCTGCTCCAAGGGAACCACTGCTTCAGTTCAATGCCCCTCCCCTTTTTGCAGATGAGGAGACTGAGGCCCAAGGTGTGATGTGTTGAAGGACACCCAGATCTGAGAATAGAACCCAAGTCCCCTGCCTCCAGTCCACTGTGGCCTCTCCTGATAAAAAGTGTCTGGGGCAGGCAAAGACACCCCAGAGGGCAACCTGCCATGGCAATGTTGAAGGGGTCAAGGTGGGGAACTGGGCTGGGGTTCTTGGCCAGCCCACAAGAACAGTGACAGGCCCTTAGGCTCACATTGCCCTGGGAGGCGGAGAGGAGCCCCCTCACCCCCACCCCTCCCTACCAAGACAGCTCTTTCCAGGGAGCCACAGGGATGCAGGAAACAGCCTGTGTGACCTGCATAGGTGCCAGATAAGATACGGGACGAATAATTGTTTTAGCATAAATATATCCCCTGCATACTGTTAATAAATCTCAAATTGAACTGGGCATCCTGTATTCTCATTTGTTAAAGCTGGCAACCCTAGACCTACGAGCAAGTGAATTTACCTCTCTGAACATCAGTTTTTTCATCTTTGAACCAAAAATACTACCCTGGAGAGACACTGTGTAAATTAAATGAGATGATGTATGTAAAATGCCTGGCACAAGGGAGGCAAATTTTGTGAAGTTGGCAAATTCTGCCTTCGGAGTCCCCATACCCAATAAACCCAGTGTGGTGGAAATAACTCTTTGCTCACTGCGTGGGTCACTTCTATGAGTCACTTATCCTCTCTGAGCCTCGGTTACCTCCTCTGTAAAAGGAGCTCAGTCATAGTGCTACCTTCCTGGGGTTTGCAATGACAAAGTGATACTGTATTAAGCACTAGATGAAGCCTAGCGTGCAGCAGGGCTCACTAGGCAGGGCTGTCAACAGCCTGCAAAAACACCAGCATGCAGCTTTAACTTCCAAACATCCCAGGGAGGGCAACGCTTACCTCTTGGAAAGAATGTCTATGGGTGGAATCTCAGGGACTGTGATGGGCCGACCTCTGCGTGTGGGGCTTTCCCTAGCCACTCCCCTGTGACCGCCTGCCTGTGTGAGCGCACAGCCTTCTGGGTGCCATGTTCCCTGGCTGTGGTGCCATGTTCCCCGGACAGCCTTCAGAACCCAGGGCTCGGCCCTCACCAGGCAGAGGCAATACGTCCTTGTTGGCTCCCACAGCCTGCTGTTTGTTTTCCAAACTGTCTCCTAATCCTTTTAATCTTTTTACATCTCACCTGCCTGCATGCCTGGTGGCTTCAGGCTAGATTTGCAAGTCAGTCGGGAGCTTCTCCCAGAGTGGCTCCCCCCAGCCCCCTCATCCCCACCCCTTCCAGGCTTGGCTGCTTCCCTTCTGGACATCCGGGATGCTGGTCGCCAACTGGGGCCAGGGGTTAGGGGGCTTTATTTCTTCCTGGTTTGTTTGTTTGTTTTTTCACCCTCCCCCAAAGAAATGCTTTTGTCTTGATTTATCTTCTTTTTACGTTTTCTTTCCCAAACTTCTCAACAGGTCACCGTGCACAGGTGGGGGCGGCAGGTGGGGGACAAAGGGAGGGAGGAGACAGGACTTTTGCTAAGTCCCTACCATGTGCCAGAGATGAGCCACATGGACCTCCACTAGCCTCGCACAGTCTGAGGTCAATTGTCATCCTCAGTTACAGGTGAGGCTCTGGAGCCCCAGACACAGAACATCGCTCATGCAAGGTCACACAGGAAAAGGGAGACAGACACTGAATGGGAACCCACATGCCTCTGTCTCTGCAACAAATGACTTGTTGTTTACAATCCCCTCCGAGTTTCATAAAACAATCCCAAGAAGTCTTTTATCTGACGAGGGAGACAAAGAATAAAGGGTGTGCACGGAGGCTGGTGGCAGGCTCTCACATGACAGCTCCGTCTCCAGTTCCCAATCCCCCCACCCCCACTTGCTAATGAAACCCTGATCTTACGGGGCAGTGGGGATGGGGAATGGAAGGAGAGACCCAAAAAGCCCAGGAGGAGAAGACGGATTTAGCAAGAAAGACCAGACTGAGACAATCTCCAAAATAAGCAGAGAGGAGAACGGGGAACAAGGAGAAAATATGGTTCAGGCCGAGGGTCCAGGGGATTCTTTGGGGGGGGGCAGAGGTGAAAAGAGAGGTCTGGGGCAGTGGATGGGAGAGAGCCAGCAGTATTAGTGCAATAAACTCGACGCCCCTCTGTGGCGGTAAAATGTACAGAGAGAATCGAGTGCGTATGTTTAGCATATGCGCCCTCTGGGCGGGGCAGAGGTTTGTACAAGAACATTCTAAGCTTTATTCATCATCGTCAAAACTACCGGTGGCGCACTGCTACAGTGCGCCGCTTGGGAAGCGCGGCGGCGCTCCCGCCGAGGGTNGGGGGGGGGGGGCAGAGGTGAAAAGAGAGGTCTGGGGCAGTGGATGGGAGAGAGCCGGCAGTATTGGTGCAATAAACTCGATGCCCCTCTGTGGCGGTAAAACGTACAGAGAGAATCGAGTGCGTATGTTTAGCATACGCGCCCTCTGGGCAGGGCAGAGGTTTGTACAAGAACGTTCTAAGCTTTATTCATCGTCAAAACTACCCACCAATGGGAGAAGGGGTAAAAAAAAAAAGTGTGATGTATGCATAGAATGGAATCCCACTCAGCAGTCAACACCCAGCTGACAGTAATGGATGCATCTCACCTGCACGTTTATCCGAAGAAGCCCGACACAAAAGAGCACGTACTGGATGATTCTATTTACGTGAAGTTCAAGAGCAGGCAGAAGTCACCAATGGTGATAGAAAGCAGAACACTGGTTACTTTGGGGGTGCAGGGGAGCAATGCTGATTGGAAAGGGGCATGAGGCGATTGCTGGCGATGGCAATGCTCGACGTTCTGGTCTGGGTAGGGGTAAGAGGGGAGACATGCGCATGTAAGCCAGGAGCGGCACTCAAGATTGTGCAGTCTACTGTATGCAAATTATACCTCCATTTTCTTAAATAAATAATAAAAGAAATACAAGAATCTGAGAGTCACATTATATATGCATTTTGATTGCACTTTGCCTAATAAGATTCGGAGAGAAAGAACTAGAAATAGCAATTTAAATAGGGTAGGGGATATTGCCCTCAAGGAGCCTATTTCTGGAGTGAGCATGAACAGGGCGACCTGCTGTCCCCCAGTCTGTCTCAGCTCCCATGAGCTTCTCACCACTGGGGGTGACTCTACCACTGAGGATGAGTCCAGATTAAATTCCTTCGTGTGTGTGTGTGTGCATGTGTATGTGTGTGCGTGTGTGTGCGTGTGCGCGCGTGTGTGCATGTGCGCGTGTGCGTGTGTGTGCGTGTGCATGTGTGTGCGTGCGTGTGTGTGTGTTGGGGATGGGGGAGAGGTTGGCTATGGAGCTTTCCCAAGATTTTTTTTTTTTAACGGTAATACTGGCCATTTACAATGATTTTGGAACCCAACCCTTGAATGAGGTGTGACTGCACCATAAAGAATTTGGGTGATTTAAAAATTATTGTTTTGTTATTCCGCAGACCTTTGACTCTGCTCTGCGAATGAACCTCGTGGACCACAACTTTGTAAACAGTACTAGGCTCTCCTCTCATTCCTGCACCTCCTGCCTCCTCTCTAAGAGTCTGACCGAAGGTGTCCCTGTTGTGACATTCACAAGGCTGTTGCTGACCCATTTACTTTTCCACTAATAATATGTGCATTACTATCAATAGCTTTTATTTCTTGGGAAGTGTTTGTACTCTTGCAACAGCCTGATAAGTAAAATCATCCAACAGTTGGAAATAAGGCAAATAGATAACTGGTGTCCTTTCAAAGTCAAATTAGAGCTGTCTCTAACAAGACCTCCTAAGGGTCATCTGACACTCTAGGGGAATGTCACTTTGCTTGACTTGCTATTTACTATTGATTAGGGCCTAGACTCTGTCTTTTTTTTTTTTTTTTTTTAAAGATGACCGGTAAGGGGATCTCAACCCTTGGCTTGGTGTTGTCAGCACCACGCTCAGCCAGTGAGCTAACCGGCCATCCCTATACGGGATCCGAACCCGCGGCCTTGGTGTATCAGCACCGCACTCTCCCGAGTGAGCCACAGGCCGGCCCCAGGGCCTAGACTCTGTAAAGATAACTGTTAACTAGTAGAAAACTGATAAGTTGCAAACTATTTTTGTCTGGTAAAGATGCAAATGATTTCTTTCCAACAGAGAAGATAACCCTCATATTATGATTTTATTGCCCTCTAGAACGTTAACCACTTTTGTATCTAACTTAGCAATCTCATGAATATTCCAGAATTTTTGTTGTTTTTACTATTTTACTAAATCTCTCTCTCTCTCTCTTCATATATAGATATATATGAAACATTTTTATATCCTTCATTGAATAGCTTTGTCATCCTGTTGGTTTCTTTATTAACAAGCTTCCAAAAAAATTCTGACATGTTCTTGCTCTATATTTCTATAAGAATTGTGTATTTAATATTTTGAAAACCACACTTTGAGATGCTTTTCATGGTATCTGATTTTTCTTCGTGCTAATTCTGCCCCTCTCGGTGTGACCTTGGGAAAGCCCTTCCGTCTCTGGTCCTTCGTTTCTTCATGAATAAAATGGGGGAGGTGGGGCTGACCCTCTGACTCTGACATGTCATGTTTCTAACTCCTTTGCTGGGAAGCAAAACTGACATGATGCCATCAAAGAAGATGATGCTAGAAGGGATGTTAGAGACTACTTGGGGCAACCTTCTTGCCTCCCACCCACTCCATCTTGGAAGATGGAGAAAGAGAAGCTCATAGAGATTGCATAAGTTGCCCGAGGTCACCAAAGTATTATTCATAGTGATGACTGACTTTAATGCAGTGTTTGGCCGTATAAACTTCCTCATAAATTCATATACTCCCTCAGTAAGCCAGTGAGGAGACTGTGTATGATCCCCATTTTACAGATAAGAAAACTGAGGTCCAGAGAGTGATGTGACATGCCCAAGGTCACATGGTAAGTTCGGTATGATCTGAGCCAGTGAGATTTCAGCTCTACTAACTTCCTGAATCCCAGGGAGCAGGGAAGGGGCTCTGGGCTCCAACCCTTCAACAAAAGCATCTCTATTTATATCTGTTTGATATACATGGGTACTTCACAAAGTTCGTGGAAAGATTTGTATTGTCTTCTATTTTTTTCACAAACTTTTTGAAGTACCCTCATATATCAGATGACATGAAAGTTTGCAAATGAAAAAAGAATCTGTGTATAACAGCCTTCTCTTTTTCCCTATGAGAAAATATTCAGGAAAAAAAATGAAACAAAAACACACTTATGGGGAAACACAGAAAGATGTGGTCAGCCTAGGCCATCTAAAGAAAAGTGTTCTCAGGGTCCAAGCTGACAGTGATGCAGTGTGCTGTGCTGGCAGGTAGTGAGCACCCCATCCGTGAGGGTGAGCAAGGCTGGAAGATCCAGTCAAATGCTAACAGCAATTACCTCAGGATGGTAGAATTCACTGGCTTTTGTTGCTGTTTTTTTTTTAAGTGTTGATAAAAGCTGATGGTTAAGTGTTAATTACGTGTCAAGTGCTTTGTATGTGTATATCACTAAAATGTTGTAATAATCCAAAGAAGTAGAATCTGTTGTTCCCAATTTACAGATGAGAAAACTGAGGGTCCAGGAAGTTAAGCGACTTCCCATAGACACGCAACATGACAAGTATAGAAACTGATTGTTGTGTTTTTTTTCTCCTCCCCAAGGTACTGTTCTTTCTTCGTGTTTTCCAAGCTTTGGGCAATGAACACATGTTGCTTTCATAATCGTGAAAAAGTCCTACAAGTTACTGCTTTTAAAAACGATTCCTTCTGCCCACCCTGATGTTCTGTGCTTCTCTGGTTCTCACAGCCCCTCCTAGCACCCCCCCACCCCCATCCTGACAGCCTTGCTGTCCCTGCCCCCACATCAGCTGTGGGTGCGGTAGGACATCCAATGGCCCAGTCTTGCTGAGGTTTGCTCAAAATGTCCCTGGCGGGCTTCTGGTCCCTGAGGAAGTTGAGGGGGCCAGTCCAGAGAAGGACAAGGGGAAGTGGGAAGGGATGTGAAACTTGCACAGCCTGGTGCCACTCCTGCTGGGTATCCCACAGGGGTCCCCGGGCGGAGGACAGGAGCACCCAGCTGGAGTTGAAACCAGAGACAGGTGAGGCCACAGCCTGAGAGGGAGGGGGCTGTGAAGTTTGGGGAAGCAAGAGAGCTGGCCCAGGGGGCTGGACAACTGAGGCAGGAGGGAGGGAAGATATCACTAGCTGGTTCTGTGCCAGGGCTTGGATGGGGTGGGGGGCATTGATCCAGGACCCAGAAAGGGTGAGTGCTGGGACCTTAACTCCTTGGGCCGGAGCTTGGGGGAGCATGGGAGGTGGGGACACAGAACCATCAACTCTAATTGGAGCTCCTGATGGGAAAAAGCTGGGGGTGCCAGAGTCCCTCAGTGGGACACAGCATCAGGGGCCGTGGGGGGACAGCCATCCATCCATCCTTGGCTAGAAAGGGGCCAAGCATGTAGAAGAGTAAGCAGATGTGTTGTGTTGGGTGTTAAGTGAATTGCTGCGTGTACACACAGCTCTGCCGTCTGGGTGAGAGAGAGTTAATTAAATAAGGAGCCGGCACTCAGTAAATATTTGTTCAATGAAATCGATCACCTGTGGGAGTGTATGAATGTGGTGAGTGAGGGATACAGCCTATTTGGGTATCCGTTTGTGTGTCTCTAGGTGTGTGCAGTGGGTTGTGAGTTTGCATACCATGTTGTGTAGTGTGTGGGTGAGAGGCTGTGTTTGTGCATCTGAGTGTGGGACTGTGGGTGTGCTCAGTTGCATGTGTATTTCTGTGTGAGTTTGCGGTTCTGTGTCCATGTGTAGGGTCCCTGGAGCCGGATGGAGGGTGGACCTCAAAGACCCTCGAGGGCGTGTGTGCATTGGGGTACATATAGATCATGTGCGTGGAATTCAAGCATGTGAATCAAGTGTACATGAGTATGTGACGTCCAGTCTGCCCAGGCTCTGCCTGTGTCCCGTCCCCACAGTGACACCATGGAGGCCTCTTGGGGATGGCTCGTGGTCTGTGTGCTGGCCATATCCCTGTACTCTACGATGACTCAGGACGTGTGCCAAGCACCAAACGGCAAGGACGGAGCTGCAGGAAAACCCGGCCGACCCGGGCGGCCAGGCCTCAAGGGGGAACGAGGGGAGCCGGGTAAGCACCCTCCCTCTGGACCTCCAGGGTGAGGTCTTGGGGGTGTCACAGAGAAGCAGGAATCCCGCTGGGCCACCACATGAAGCCCCTCCAATTTGCACTTGGCCCCAGGGGCAGAGGGGCCTTTAGCCTTCTCCCTGGGTCATGTCCCCAGGCTCCCAGGCCTCTCCATGTCCCCCTTACTGCCTGGATCCTCTTTCTTTGGCCTCACCTTTTTTTCATTGTTCAGTTACCAGATTTTAGACTCAGGAGACCCTGCCTTGCTGTGTGACCTCAAGCAAGTTGCTGACCCTCTCTGAGCCTCAGTGTCCTCATCTGTAAAATGGAGGAATAACTCTGCCTGTCACATAGAGAGGGATCAATAATAAACTGCAACTATCTTTTTTGCTTCTTTCCAGCACCTCCAACTCTGTTCCTGCTTCCCTCTCTCAGCCCCTCAGGCTTCAGAAACTCACATTTTAGAAAAAAAGGCTGGGGTTAATGGAAAAGGGAGAAAGTCATGACCAGTGTGGGAAAGTCTCCTGTAATCCCCCTGAGCCTCCCGGTCCATAACAGACCAGAAGGGTATGCACAGACATTTGCGACAATTTGCATCCTGCCATCCTATATTTGGAAAAGGGAGAAAGTCATGACCAGTGTGGGAAAGTCTCCTGTAATCCCCCTGAGCCTCCCAGTCCATAACAGACCAGAAGGGTATGCATAGACATTTGCGACAATTTGCATCCTGCCATCCTATATGTGGTCTTCAAACCTTCAGAAGTCCGGTCAGTGGCCTGGAGGGGTGTGGCATGCACAGCCATGGGCAGGAGCACAGCAGAGGAGCCAGAGTGCCCTGTGTTTCCCAGAACCTGATGCTTTCCCAAATTCCTGTTCACACTTCTCTCCATTTTACAGATGAAGTAGAGGCTCAGAGAGGTTAAGACACTTGCCCAAGGTCACACAGCCAGTGAGAATCAATGTCTTGAAGGCCCAGACACTCCCTTGCCCTCCATCCCACAGCAGCCCAGGATTCCAGCCCTCTCCTGAGGACTGGCAGGCATTGGACTCTCCCTCCTGATCTGGCCTTTCTCCCCACAGGCACCCCTGGCATCCGGACAGGCATCCAAGGCCTTAAAGGAGACCAGGGGGAACCTGGGCATCCTGGTAAGTCTGGCAACATGGGCTACCCAGGGCCCAGTGGCCCTCCGGGAGGACACGGCCTCCCGGGATTGAAGGGCGTCAAGGGAAACCCGGGAAACATGAATGACCAGCCATGGCCAGCCTTCTCAGCCGTCAGGCGGAACCCCCCGATGGGCGGCAACGTGGTCATCTTCGACACAGTCATCACCAACCAGGAAGGGCGATACCAGAGCCACTCAGGCCAGTTCCTCTGCACAGTGCCTGGCTACTATTACTTCACCTTCCAGGTGGTGTCCAAGTGGGACATCTGCCTGTCCATCGTCTCCTCCTCAAAGATCCTGGCCCAGCGCTCCCTGGGCTTCTGTGACACCAACAACAAGGGGATCTTCCAGGTGGTATCGGGGGGCACGGTGCTGCAGCTGCAACGTGGCGACCAGGTCTGGATTGAAAAAGACCCCAGGGGCCGCATTTACCAGGGCACCGAGGCCGATAGCGTCTTCAGCGGCTTCCTCATCTTCCCGTCCACCTGAGCCAGGGAAGGGTCCCCTCCCCAGCCGGGCCCTATCCCCTCCCCCGTGTGTCCCACTCTCTCACCCCTCTGGCTTCTACGCTCTGCTCTGTACAATGCGGTTGCTGTTGCTATGGCCGCCTGGAGGGAGGGCCTGGCTCCGAGCGCCCCTAGGACTGGCTGAGGACTGGCTGTCCCTCTGCGCTCTCTAAGATCA
>NW_007726161.1:54377-55212 GCF_000696425.1 Galeopterus variegatus
TCTGGGCATGGAGAGGGAGGTATAAGAACGATAATTACTGAGCCGGCCTGGCCGGTTAGCTCGGTTGGTTAGAGCACGGTGTTGACCACACTCAAGGTCAAGGGTTCAGATCTCCCTACCAGGCAGCCACTGCCCCCCCTCCAACAGAAAAGATCATCATTGAGTGCTTAGGACACAGGCCTATCTTTAGTATTTTACATGATGTGTTTAGCAGGTTCTAGGAGCCTCATCTGCCTGGTTCAAATCCTGAGGCCACTGCTTATTAGTTGTCTAATCACATGCATGTTACATAACTTCTGTGAGCTCAGTTTCCTTATCTGTAAAGTGGGCTAATAGTGGCACCTACCTCAGAGGGCTGTTGGGAGGATTAAATGGCTTAATATATGAATATTATAGAACAGTGCCTGGTTCACAGTAGGGACTGTGGAAGTTTTAGCTATTATTGTATTTTGTTTAATCAAGCTCTGAGGTGGGTATTATGACCCTACTGTACAGATGACAAAACGGAGACTGGGGAGGGAGCGGGCATAAAGCCCACGTCAGTATCTAAGGGGAGGAGCTGGGATTTGAACCCAAGTCTTACTGATGCCCGAGCCTGTGAGTTTAACCACTACCCTCAGCAGCCTCCCAGCCTCTACAGCCGCATTTGACAAATCACACAGGTGCTTTTCCAACCCCATTCCAGGAAGGCAGGGCAAGAACCAGAGAGGGAAAGCAACTGGCCCAAGGGCACCCAGCAGTCCTCCCTGAAGATAGGTATCCTGAGTCCAGCCCTGGACTTACCCCGGCAGACAGGGGATCTGGGGCTGCTGTCTCAGCTGCCTGCTGGGCACTC
>NW_007726161.1:56314-107989 GCF_000696425.1 Galeopterus variegatus
ACCACACACACACATGCACATACCTGCCTTGAGATGCAGATGAACCCATATTCCTGGACCAAGACTCAAACACTCCCCACCAAAACATGGACAGAGTGATGCCGTCTCTCAGCACACACTCGTGCACACCTTGGAGACATATACTAGTTATGCCTTCAACTCCCCTCCCCCACATCTTGAGACCCGTGTCCCAGACACATGCTGACCCCAGGTGTACACATCCTCCTTACCCTCCAACATGCACAAGCCTAGAAATGCCCGTGTTGCCTCCCACACTGACTCCCCCACAGGCTTGCACACCCATAGGGCAGTCCTCAGAGACACAGGGACTGTCCCCCTTCCACTAACTGACACACAAAAGGCCTCAGCATCCTCACATACGCAGCCATGCACGCACGCCTTCTCAGAGTGCTGCCCTGGACCCTGCTCCACCAATAGCCTGTGGGTGTCATGAAGAAGTGAGGGGCACCCAGGGAGACAGCCAACCTTCTGCAGCCTCGGGGCAGTGCTGGGTTCATCAAGGGCCCTCAGCTCCCTTCCAGGCTGGGAAAGAAACAGAAGACACTGAGGCTCGGAGGAATGGGGCCACCTACCCAAGGTCACACTGCCAGAACGTGGCAGGATCTGTATCCAAACCAGAGCTACCTGACCCCAAAGTGCAGGGTTTATTTCATTGCAACGGAATCAAAGAAAATGTCATGGGCAGAGGCTCCATAAGTGGCAGAAGAGGCCAGGCTATAGAAGCGGTGGGTGCAGGCAACTCTAAATTCTACCCATCCCTCTTTCACCGAAGCAAACCTCTGGTCCCTCTGGAAGGAGGAGCCTGACTGAGCCCAGCTGGGCCAGGCAGGTGGGGCAAGGCAGACTGAGAACGGGCCGAGGCTGCCACCTGCTGGACAAGCCAGTCCCAGGCGCGAAGGAGGGGCGAGGGAAGATGGGAGCCCCAGAGCCATCTGGCTGCATTGCCCCTGTCTCCCATAAGGCAGTGTCGTTATCTCTGCCCTCCACTTGCCAGGAAACCCAGGGCCAACTGCATCCATGTCCTGGACCTCATCCCACACTCTGAAACCCCATGCCACAGGGTGGAGGCACCGATGAGGACATGAAGGCCCGCAGGGTCACTCGGTGAGGGCAGGCCAGGGCTCTGAACTCTTGCTCGTGCCCAGCACAGGGCCAGGCAGTGGGTATGCACCACGCACTGGTCCCAGCCACTGCCCTNCACCTGCTGGACAAGCCAGTCCCAGGCGCGAAGGAGGGGCGAGGGAAGATGGGAGCCCCAGAGCCATCTGGCTGCATCGCCCCTGTCTCCCATAAGGCAGTGTCGTTATCTCTGCCCTCCACTTGCCAGGGAACCCAGGGCCAACTGCATCCATGTCCTGGACCTCATCCCACACTCTGAAACCCCATGCCACAGGGTGGAGGCACCGATGAGGACATGAAGGCCCGCAGGGTCACTCGGTGAGGGCAGGCCAGGGCTCTGAACTCTTGCTCGTGCCCAGCACAGGGCCAGGCAGTGGGTATGCACCACGCACTGGTCCCAGCCACTGCCCTGCATGAGGAGCTATTGGTAACCATTTTACAGAGGAGGAACCAACGCTCACTCAGGTGTCAGGAGCAGGGTAGAGGAAGGAACCCTCTCCTGCCTGACACCCCCTTTGTCACTAGAATCTCATATGAGGAGAAGAGGGAGAGGGGAGGGGCCCCTCTCAGCTCTGCCAGCCTGGCCCTGACTGGAAGCCCCAATAGGATTAGAGACAGGGGGTGTGGGGAATGCAGGCGAGGAAGGTGGTGCTGGCAGGTAAGGTAGGACCATGAGGGGAGACCAGGGGCCCCAGCAAAGGAAGAGGCACTAACATTCACAGCCCCCCCACCCCACACAGAAAGGAAGATCAAGGCCCAGAGGGGCCAGGCCAGTGGTTTCCTGAAGGCCTGGGGGTGAGGGAGTGGCAGGGCTGGAAAGTAGCCAGAGTGGCCTGTGCACCACATAGCTGCTTGCTATCAAGGTTGCCCCATCTGAGTGTCCACCTCCAAGTGTGGCATCTGGGATGGGGCATATGGAAGTTTCTAGAATAAGGCCTGCCACTTGACAAGTGCATATGAGATTTAATTCTGGGAGCAGCTGAGAGGAGGGGTCAGAGAAAGGATTTGGACCTCAAGGGACCATGCACATAGTATGTGACTTTGGGCAAAGGCTTACACCTCCCCAAGCTTCAGTTTCCTCATCTGTAAAGGGAGAATTACAGCTTCTTCCTAGGGATGTTGTGATACAACTGAGTCTGAGGCCAACCCACGGGGATGGGCATATGTGGACTGAACCTGACTCTGGGGGACCTCTGTGCCCCCAGGCCTTATGTTCACGTGCACGCGCACACACACACCAGATGCTGGGCAGTGGACGTTTCCTCATTTCAGACACTCATGACCATGCGGGGGGTGGACACGGATGTCACTGTGGTCAGTCTGGCTCAACACCCAAAAGAAAGTGTCAGGTCAGGAAAAATTATGAGAAAGGGGATGTGGGATGCGGAGGGGAGTTGACAGGAGGGAAGGGGGTGCCCAGCCCTGTTCTAACACGGTGTCCTTCTGCTTGGGAGAGGGGAAGAAGATCTGAGGACATCTCTGTGCCCAGGCCAGAAAACTCCCACTCCCAGGTGAGGCCAGGCCTCTACCCAGGTAAGGATAAATGGCGGTTTTCTCCCCCTGCCACCTTTCTGACACGTGGCACCAGGGACAGCTTGGTTTGTGAGAGCAAGGACGGTCCCTGCCGCCTGCTGAGTCTGGGGGCCTGGTTTAAGAAGAGGCCCCACCGTCCATCCATCGGGCCTGACAGCTGCAGGACCTGGGGCAGGGAGGTGCTCCTGAGGGCTGAGCAGGACGGGCCCTGGGGAGCCAGAGGGTGAGGAGGGTGGGTGAGGGCTGAGTGGGCAGCTCAGCTCTCTCCCCTCCAGCTCCTGCCCCAGGACAGACATGGGGCCCCATTCCCAGCACCCCCTTGGACTAAACCTGTTGCTGCTCCTGCTGGCACTTCCACTTGGAAGCCAGGGCCAGGCCAACAAAGGCTGCTCCGCGATCCCAGGGATGCCAGGCCTGCCGGGGACCCCAGGAAAGGATGGGTACGACGGACTGCCGGGGCCCAAGGGTGAGCCAGGTGAGTGCTGGTTGGGGGCTGGGGTGTGGGGGCATGGGTCAGAGCATCCCTCTGGGCTGACCTGCCAGCAACTTGATGACAGGAAGTGCATTCCCCACTACCATGCCTGTCTCCAGGGCACAGCCTGATCCTCATTGGGGTCCACCTCCTCTGTCCCCAGAGCCCAAGCTTTGGGCCTCCCCGAGGTGGCCTGGGGCCCGGTGTACCTCTCTGCTTCTCACCTTCCTCAGCCCATAACAGGGAGAGAAGAAGGCACCTGCTCTTGCAGGTGGCAGGGAGGATCTCAGGAGACAGTACAGTGAAAGCCTTGGGCAGACTTTAAAGTGCTCTGCCACTATTTTATCACAACCACCCGCTACTGGCCCTGCAGCTTGGACACCTGCGGGGGGTGGGGCCCACACAGTGAGTATGTACGATGCACCAGGGCTCAAATCCCAGCTCAGCACTTCCTGCTTGTGAACTTGTCCAAGTTACTTACCCTTGCAGTGCCTCAGTTTCCTAATCTGTAAAATGGGGAGATGGTAGTACCTACTTCCCAGGGGTGCTGTGAGGATTAAATAAGTGTAAATATCAAACAGTACTGAGCACATGGTAGATGCTATGTGGGTGCAGGCTATTGTCATCATTGTCTTTAGCAGAGATTTGTGCTCACCTCTCTCTTGGATTCTGGGGAGTTGGCAGGATGGGGCGTGAGAAGACTGGATCACAGCCACAGAGTCTTCTGGTGGAGATGCGTGGGCAAGCCCTAGCATGAGACAACGGGGCTGAGGATCTAGATGGACGACTGGTGTTGGGGCCAGAGCTGGGGCCAGGGATTTGTGTGCCTTGTCTGTGAGTGAGAGGCAGAGCATGTCTGGAGCCAGCACAGATGAGACTGGGGTGGGGGTGGCAGAGGCACCTGCCCGGGGTCACAGCCTGAAGCTCAGGTCTGCTGAGTCCTGCACCCACACTCTTAACTCAGGGACCTAAAAGGTTCACAAGCCATAGAGGATCTGTGTAAATCATAAATCCTAAGTCATAAATGGAACTACACAGACATCAGCCCTATGGAAGTCAGAGGAGGAAAGGAATCATGAAGGCTGGCAGGAGCGCCCAGGAGGGCTTCCTGGAAGAGAAAACTGGAGTCCGAGCTTAAAAGATGGCTATGGTTTGGACCAAGGGAGAAGAGTCTCACAGAGGCTCAGATCATCAGGGTTGGAACAGAATCAGCCAGACTTGAGTTTGAATCCTTACTCCACCTCATACTAGCTGCGTGGCCTAAGGCAAGTCTCTGGCCTCAGTTTCCTCGTCTGTAATATAAGAGAAGTTGAACCAGGCTAGCTGTCACAGGGGCAGAAGGGGGCTGAGTGGGGCAGGGGTGAGCTGGAGAGAGCAGCCCCCTTAATGGGGCAGTTTCTATTCAGTTCCCTCCAGCAGTTCCCCTGGGCTGATGCTGGCCTGGGATGGCCCTGCTCAGGAATGGATACAAGTTTTGGGGGCTCTGACGCTTATAAAATGTTGAGGGTCCTTTTTAAGAAAAGTACTACAAAACAATAGACACACTTGATTGTAGATATGGTGGTGGTTACAAAAATCTACACATGTGACAAAATTGTATTAGAACTACACACACACACACACACACACACACAAGAGCATGTTAGACTGAAGTCTGAATGTCAATTTCCCTGTTTCAATATTGTACTTTAGTTATGAAAGATGTGCCACTGGGGAAAACTAGGTGAAGGGTACAAGGGTACATGTCCTTTTTCTCCAACTGTCTATGACTCTATAATTATTTCAGAATAAAACTTGAAAAAAAATAGACAAAAAGACTTGAAGGGGCTGATGCAGGTGAATATGCCTGAAGCTTAAGCTTCATGAGCTTCCGAGGAAATCTGCCTCTGAGCAATCTTCTGATTTTTGTCAAGAAGGACTGAGAGCCTAGACTTCTAGGTGAGTTCTCAATGCGTTAATGCTGGGCTCTAATTAAAAATTAGATGGTTAAAACATAGTGCAGCCCAGACAGAAGGTATCTGTGGCCATGTGCTGGCCCTGGGCTGACACATCCTCTGACACATTCTGAGATCCTTCCCAGCTCTGACACCACCTAATACTGTCTAGTCCAGCCCTCTCCACCACAAATGTGGAAACTGAGGCCAAGAGACAGGGAAGTGCCTTTGACAAGGTCAGGGGGCAAGTCCGTGGGGAGGCAGTGCTTAGACTAGGATCTCCCTCCCCTCTGGCCAGAGCCTTACTCTCTGCACACTTCTCCCAGGTGTGGGAAGAAGAGTCTAGAGACCGAACCCCAGCATTGTGTTCCCTGGAGGACACCCCCAGGGTCCCTCTTCCCTGTCCCCTGTTCCACCACTTCCTTCCTGCCTGCTCTCTCCCCAGGAATCCCAGCCATTCCCGGAACACGAGGACCCAAGGGTCAGAAGGGAGAACCCGGCACACCTGGCCATCCGGGGAAAAATGGCCCCATGGGACCATCTGGGATGCCAGGAGTTCCTGGCCCTATGGGCCCCCCCGGGGAGCCGGGCGAGGAAGGCAGATACAAACAGAAGCATCAGTCGGTGTTCACAGTCACCCGGCAGACCGCCGAGCACCCAGCACCCAACAGCCCGGTCAAGTTCAACACGGCCATCACCAACCCGCACGGGGACTATGACACAAGCACGGGCAAGTTCACCTGCAGAGTCCCCGGCCTCTACTACTTTGTCTACCACACATCACAGACAGCCAACCTGTGCGTGCAGCTGTACCACAACGGCGTCAGGGTGACCATCTTCTGCGACCACATGTCCAACAGCAAGCAGGTCAGCTCGGGTGGCGTGGGGCTGCAGCTGCAGGTGGGCGAGCAGGTGTGGCTGGCTGTCAACGACTACAACGGCATGGTGGGCACTCAGGGTTCCGACAGCGTCTTCTCCGGCTTCCTGCTCTTTCCCGACTAGGGCGGGCAGGCCTGCTCCAGCCCCATGGGCCGCCCCACCGCCCCCGGCTTCCCTGCACAGACCCAGGCCATTCTCCCCACCTGATGGACTCTTCCTCCAGGAAGTCCTCCCCGACTCCCACCCCATGAGTTCTGTCCATCCCCTGAGCCCCTTCACGAGTCACTGCTTCTACCATTCTTTTGACACTTAACCAACACCTCTGGTGCTGTTCTCAGTTTTTTTTCAGGTCTTGGAAGAGGCACTGACTCCCACCCCATGAGTTCTGTCCGTCCTCTGAGCCCCTTCACGAGTCACTGCTTGTACCGTTCTATTGACACTTAACCAACACCTCTGGTGCTGTTCTCAGTTTTTTTTCAGGTCTTGGAAGAGGCAGGGAGATATATAAATAAATAAATAAATCAGTAAGTGTGCACGGCTCAGATTCCTCACTGCCGATCCTTTGAACTTCGCATCTGTCACAACTGTCTGTGGGCTCTGGACTCTGGCCATCTGGTGCCCAGTAAAGCTTGGCTGCCTGTGTTGTCACTCAGCACCATTTGGCCTGGTGGGAGAGAGATGTTCAAGTGTGGTCACAGGCCACCAGACATCCCCAAGAGGCCGTGGGCTGTCACTTGTTTGGGGGAGAGGATGTGCACGGCTCAGATTCCTCACTGCCGATCCTTTGAACTTCACATCTGTCACAACTGTCTGTGGGCTCTGAACTCTGGCCATCTGGTGCCCAGTAAAGCTTGGCTGCCTGTGTTGTCACTCAGCACCATTTGGCCTGGTGGGAGAGAGATGTTCAAGAGTGGTCACAGGCCACCAGACATCCCCAAGAGGCCGTGGGCTGTCACTTGTTTGGGGGAGAGGCGCTGCTGTCATTACAGGTGTCCTAGTTCACAGTTAAATAGGAGTGAGTTTGAATTCCCACGCCTATGATGAATTTCAGGAGCCTTGTCACAGGAGGGGTGTGGCCTCGGATAAGCCCACCGCAGGCAAAGACGAGGTGTGCAATGAATGCGCTGAATGGATGAGTGACTAGGTGAATTAATGAATGCATAAGTGGGTAAATGAATGACCGAAGCAGAGTAAATGAGTCTGTGAATAAAAAATCATAATAAGGGCTGGTCGTTCAGCTCAGTTGGTTAGAGTGAGGTGTTATAACACCAAGGTCAAGGGTGCGGATCCCCTTACTAGCCACCTGCCAATAATATAATAATAATAATAGCTAACACTTATTGAGCACTGACTGTGCACCAGGCATTATGCTAAGTGCTTTACCCACATTAACTCATTTTAATATTTATTATCATGCTCTGAGGTGGGCATGAGTGGGTGAAAGAGAGAATTGGCCCCCCAGATTCTGACTCACCCCAGATAACTCACAAATTCCAGGATCCTCCAAGAGATCATCTAAAATCACTGCTGCTCACAAGTTTCAACTTCGGACTGTGAGGCTATTGATGGTTCAACCCAGCCACCATGATCATTGCTGGAGGACCAGGGAGACCCGATGTAAGATGGCTTAGGTGCAAAAAGATAAAAAGTGTAACTTTCCTATCCAGACTTCATTTAGGTCCAATCCTCAGAGCCCAGCGAGACTCCAGGCTCACTCAGGCCTGGGAGAACCCGTCTGTCCTAGCTGGGATCACAGCTTGGTTCCACAGAGCCCCACGGAGCTCTTGCAGACACTGGCTGACTTCAATGCGCTGTGACAGCAGCGGCTCAAGCTGAGCTCTACAACCATCTGTGTCTACTTTGGCTCCTTTGTTTCTGAAAGGGGCCATTTCACACCTCCATGCTGTGCCTTCATCCTGCAGAGCACCCAATCCACTCACACAAACTGTCCATTCACCTGAATAATACCCACTCCACTGTGAGGATTCAACACAATGATCACCTCCTCCTTGAGGCCTTCCCTGATTTTCCCCTTTGTATCCCCATAGTGCTCTGCACACATCTGACCACAAATTCATGACACTTTAGAGTCCAGGTTCCCAAATCTGGTAATGAATAGAATTAACCTGCAGACTTATTTAAACAAAATAAAACAAACCAACCAGATTTCCAGACCCAGCGCTGTTCTGTAAAGATTTGGGGAAGATGGGGCAGTGGGTAAGTGGGTGGTTTGCAGGTGAACCTGGTGCCGTGGTCTGCTGACCGGCTTTCACGCACTTACTCACTTACGGGTCTGCCTCCCCCAGGACTGTGAATGCCACTGAGGGAGGAGCCCCTTTAATACATGCCTGGCACATAGTAAGGGCATGAGAAGTGTGTAAGAAGGAAAGGAGGGAGAGAGAGAAAGGCGTGTGCGTGCACACACACACACACACACACACTCACAGGAAGAACAGGAGGCAAGGGTCTAGGAACCTGGCCTGGTTCATCAAGTCTGGGCGTGTCTGGCAGGGACAAGCCAGGGTCACAGCCATGGCATTCACAGCTCTCCCTCCATCAACCACATAGCAGTCTGCCCAGCGATGCCACAAGTGATACATCTTTCTTCTCATTTCTCTTTTGTTTAAAAAAAATCAATACACCGTTTATGGAGGCCACAGTGTCAGATCAGAAACCTGCACTTTGGAAACAACAATTTTTGTGCCATCCTTATTTTCCATAATTGTTTCCTTGTTGCTTTCTCTTTGTCAGGAGAGTCAGACCTTTGAAAATGCCAGCTTGTCTGCTGTGCTGAGAGGAGGCGGGCAAGAGTTTTTAAGGAGGGCAGGCGGGGCGGGGGGAGGAACTGGAGGAGACACCCCAAGCTGCAAGGAATCTCTCTCAGACCATGGGGAGTTGAGGGATTTTAGGGTTTTTTTCCCCACTCTTTCCAAGGATCATCCTCTCTCTATCAGGGATGCAAATCAGCAATCTTATGGGTCTAGAGACCAGCTGGCTCCCACTCAGGGGTCAAGGCCTGGTGACTCCTCAGCCCCTGATCCCTGAGTCCAGGCTGCCCCCTAATCCAGGCTTGGCTCCCTTGCTCCCAGGCTCCAAGGGTAGATTCTGTCTTTTCTTCATACGACTAATACTGTTCCCATGTTTGCATTGGGTGCCTACCATGGATGGGTACTCAGCTGGGCCCTGGACATGCAGAGCCACCTCTCTGGCCCCCCACAGCAGCCCCATGCCTTGATTTACAAGGATGCTGAACTCAGTAAATGTGCCCGAGATAACATAGAAAGAGCAGAGCCAGATTCAAACCTGGGGTGGCTGGTTCGAAAGCCATGCTCCTGCCCACCTCTCTGCTGCTTCTGTTTCTGGTCTCACTGCTTCTACATCAAGCTCAAGCCGATCTTTCCCGATTGCCACCAGCCACCAAGGAATTAGAAGCCTGGGCCCAAGTGGCCTTAGAACCCCCAGATGGACCCTTGGACCTGCAAACTACTGACTCCCTTCTCCCTTCTTGGAAGCCACCTTTTCCCCCTCTTCACCTGGCCTGGGTCCCTTTGGTCTCTAGTTGGCTGAGCCAACCTTTGCTTTTGTCAACCTCGTCTTTTCCTTCCCTGTTACCCACTGCAGTTGACACTTGTTTCCATCAGTCGGCATCCACAGGTCCAGCGATTTTCTATCTGCAATACGGATGTCAGGAGGGGCCTCCAGTCCCTGGTGCTTGTGGACAGCTCTCCCTGAGAGGGTGTCACACTGCCCTGGACCCAGCCACAGTGAGAAGGCTGAGGTCCTGGTGCCAGGAACACAAGGTATGAACTCCAGCAGTAACTGCTTTTTGGACATTTATCACAGAAGCGATGAAGCCTCTTGTCATTCAAAGTTCAACACAGTCTCCCCCAGACGAAGGGACACTCCATGGGGACAGGAACCATGGCTCATTTGCTCAGAGCTCTATCTCCAGTGCCCAGCACCTAGAGGCCAACAATAAATATTTGTTAAATAACGACTTGCCCTTCTGGGCCTCAGTTTCCCCATATATAAAATGAAGGGGATGGGACGGGTGACCTCCGAGCCCCTCTCCAGTCCTAACTGGGTATGATTCCAATATCAACAAGCAACAGGACTCCACCTGTGCCTATTATTGTCTTTAGCTTAAAGCCCCACTGGAAGCAAAGGCAGGATATAAATAAATAATGAGCGTATTTAAAATTCATTATTAGATTATTTTCTGAGGACAGGGAAAGAGCAGGGGTACAGAATGGGAAGGAGGCAGATGAGATGCCCAGAAAGGGGAAGGCTGGGACATGAGTGATATTAACAATTAACAAGTGCGCAGCACTTTACAGTTTGCCACCACTCCTTCCACACACATGCCCTTTCTCCTCCATTATCCTCCCAGTGGCCTGTGAGATCTGTAAAGCAGGTATAATTATAGTCCCATCATATAGTGAAAGAAATTGGGGCTCCTTGGGTTCCCTTGGCTGCAAATACTTAGCTGGTAAGGGGCAGAGCCAGAATACGAATGAAGGTCTCTGACTCTAAATCCAGCACTCAGACACCAGGCCAGCCACATTATCACCACTGAGGAACACCCCTGTCCCCTGCGGAAGATCACGAGGTCAGACGGCCTTGGCAGCAGAGCCACCAGCAGACATTCCCCAGGACAGCCTGTTCTCCCCACAGCTGCTGAGTCGGCGAAACCAAACTCACCACCCACCCATCCCATTTACAGTAAACCCCTCTGGGTTGCAGAAATGAGACCTGAAACTGCCTGAGGCAATTGGATGGGGAGACAGTGGGGAGGACAAGGAGGGGGGCCGGCCTGCTGGGCCCCTGGGAGGGGAACACTGGGGGATAGCCCTTCCTGCCTCTGGGGAATGGAACTTCCGCTTTGGACTGACAGCAGCAGGCTCTCGGCTCCTAGTCCCACTGCCCAGCCCAGCGGTATCACAGGACACCAGGTTGCCAGGTGAGGATGGGGCTCAGTGCCTGGGGAGACTGGCCGGCTGGGCCAGTACAGTGGAGGGTGGCAATTCCCAGAGTGGGAGCCTTGCATCCCCTGTCTGGGAGCCATCTGGGGTGTTTACCAGTGCAGAATGCTAGGCCCATTCCAGACCTATGGAAGAAGACTCTCTGGGAGTCTGCTGCTACCCAGGGCCTCGGTGATGGGCAGGCAGCCTAAAATAGGAGCCTCCGGCATAAGGGATTTTGGGTCACAGAGACTTGACCCGAGTCCAGCTTCTGCCTCTTATGGGTTGGTCATCTTGGGCCAGTCACCTTACCTCTCTCAGCCCAAGACCCTCCGGGGAGAGCAGAACCTTTCAGGGGTGCTGTGAGCCCTAAAGGAGATCAAGCTGGCCGAGGTGGGACTAGAACTCAGGTCCCACGTTGCCCAGCCCAGAATTTCTCCAACACCTTGTCTCTCTTATTCCCTTGTAGTCTGCTGAGAAAACTCAGCTTGACTCTTTCAAGGATACAATTTGATTTGCAGGTGGTGTTGTGATTAGTTATTAGTTAGTTCTGAGTAAACTCAATAATGTTTGCAAAGCAGGGGGAGTGGGTCCAGGCACTGCCTTAGGGACCGTGTTCCTTCTAGGTGTCAGCTCATCTTATCCTTCTGGCCACCAATCAACATCATCAAAGAGGCTCAGAGAGGTTAAGGCACTTGCCTGAGGTCATGCGGTCAGGTAGCAGCAGGGAGGAAGTTCAAGGTCAAGTTGGCCTGACTCCAAATTGGTGGAAAAGGGACTATTGGGGCTGGAAGGAGATGAAGGGTCAGTAATAAGAGGTGGAAGATGTGAGGGACGATATAATGATGAGTTGGCAGAGGCAGAGGATCGAATAGATGAGTTTTAAGCCCTACCCCAAGTCTGAGACTCAGTGGCCCCTGAAATGGGCTAGAACCGAGATCTTCCCACCTCCCGCTTCCCCATGAAGCCCAGGTCCCATCAGGACCCTGCTTCCCCCACATCCCCCCACCAGCTGGTCAGAGCTCTCCACCCCTGGGCTTCCTCTCCCAAGAGAGCCCCTCTCCTTAAGCCGAACCTCGCAAAGGGACTGAATCCTTTCTTATTTCCCCAACTATTTTCCCTCCTGTCCAAACACTCAGAAATTCTTGGATGATGGTGATAATAACAGAACAGCTAATATTCATGAAGCATTTCCAACATGCCAGGCTCTGTTGTAAGCAGTAACTCATCTGTCCTCATACCAACTCTATGAGGCAGAGATTAGTATTACCCCCATTTTATAGAAAGGTAAACTGTGGCCAGAGAGGAGAAGTGACTTTCCCAAGGCCCTTAGCTAAGAAGTGGCAGAGGCCTGATTTGAACCCAGTCGAGTGTTGCTTTCCTTATAACACCACGGTCTCTCACCACCAGGTGAACATCTGCTGCCTAATAGCAGCAACATTCATCATGGTGACAAAAGCCACCTTCCCCCAGCAATGGCCATGTGCCCCTACTCTCAGGGCAGCCCATGCATTATCGGGCTTTTATCAGGCTGTCAGGCTGCAAAGCCCATGTTTTAACCACCAGGTACAGCAGCCACTTAATGCAACACTGAGTTTTAAGATCCAGTAGTTGTGGATTTGAATCCCGACCACACAAGAGCTGTGCACCTTTATCGAGGTTCTCTCCCTCTCTAATCCCTGATTTTCTCATCTGTAAAATGAGAAAGCAAGAGACTCAAATTAAATGAGATAATGGCACATAAAGCATTTGGCCCAGAGCCTGGCCCACGCTAAGTGCCAAACTTATTAAAGTTGTCAAATTGTCATCTTATAAAACTTTCAGCCAGCGTGAGAACTGGTGCTTATTCAGAGATAAGCAGGATCGTGCCCCTGAGCCACCCTCTCTTCAGAGCACGATGGAGCCTAACCTGTCACTAACAGGCCCTGGTCACACTCATGTTTACAGCTTCCCTTTCCTCAGTGCCCAGCACAGGGTCTGGCATAACACGAGGGTTTGAGCAATGAATTGATTAGGACTAGGCTGAGGGACTGAGGCTGATTTTCAGGGCATATGAACCAAATAGCCGCAGGTTTTTATGATCCCGGGGAGCCTGCCACATGCCAAATTCTGGAGTGGGCACAGCCAGCATGAGGCAGAGAGGGCAGGGCTTTGGCCATAGCCTTGTCATTAACCAACTGGCTGGGTGACTTTGGGTAGGTTGCTTTCTACTTTTCGAGCTTCAGTTTCCTCATCTGCAAGATGGGAAATTTCTTCACCACCCATTTCCCCAGGGTGTTGTGAGGATCAGACAACAGCCGTAACATCAGTAGCAGCAACAAGTCCACACAAGAGCTTGGAGCATCGTGATTCTATTCCATCCGTGGTCTCACTGGATCCCCATGGTTATCCTGGGAGGTGGGCAGGGATCACTCTGCGCTCACATTTTAAGAACAGGAAACAAATCAGCCTCTGTGGGCTGAGGGGTAATGAGGGAAGGCTTCCTGGAGGAGAAAGGCTTTGACCCAAGCCTTGAAGGATGGGGGAAATTTGGGTCTGGGCTGCCTCGATAGGTAATGAGCTGCCCATCACTGAAACGATGCATGGATGGAAGAGCCCTTGGCAGAGATGTTAAGGAGATTTAAGATTAGGCTGAAGATGGCCGGCCGGGTGGTGCACTGCTACAGTGCGCCGCTTGGGAGCGTGGTGACGCTCTCGCTGAGGGTTCAGATCCCACATGCAGACCAGCCGCTCACTGGCTGAGCGAGGTGCGGGCGCAGCACCGAGGGTTGCGATCCCGTTGCCGGTCATGAAATAAAGACAAAAAGGAAAAAAAAAAAAAGATTAGGCTGAAGTTTCCTCAAAAAGTTAATTATCATAAGACTAGTAATGACACTCCTAGGTATATACTTAAAAGATTAGGCTGAAGGTTCCTCAAAAAGTTAATTATCATAAGACTAGTAATGACACTCCTAGGTATATACTTAAAAGAATTAAAAACAGGTACTCAAATCCTTGTGCATGAATGTTCATAGCAGCACTACTCACAATAGTCAAAAGGTGGAAACTTCCCAAATGTCCACCAACTGAGGAATGGATATACAAATTGTGCTGTATCCATACAATGGAATATTATTCAGCCAGGAAAAGGAATGAAGTACTGATGCACGCCACAACATGGATGAACCTTGAAAACATTACGCTAAATGAAATGTCAGACACAAAAGGGCATTTATTGTAATATTTCATTTATATGAAATATGCAGAATAGGTAAATCCATAGAAACAGAGCAGATTAGTGGTTGTCAGGGACTGGGGGGCAGAGGGGTTGAGGAGAAATTGCTTAATGAGTATAGGGATTTATTTTGAGATGATGAAAATATTTTGGAAGTGAAAAAAGGTGGTGGATGCACAACACTGTGAGTGTATTAAATGCCACTAAAATGTTCACTTTAAATTGGTTAATTTTAGGGCTGACCGGTTAGCTCGGTTGGTTAGAGTTCAGTGTTACAACACCAAGGTCAAGGGTTTGGATCCCTGTACTGGCCACTCATCTAATGAACTAATTAATTAATTAACTGGTTAATTTTACATCATGTTAATGTTGCCTCAATTTAAAAAAAAATAAAAAGGAACAGGCTAAGGGATGGACTAGATGAACCGTAAGGCCCTTTTATTCTAAGAATGAATGCCAAGGGGCGCTAGCCCTGCTGATCAGCTCAAGTCAGCCCGTGGGCTTCTTCCTGGTTCTCTGGAATAAGAAGGGGCCAGCACCACCCTTGCACCTGAATGCAGCTCTTGGAATAACGTGAGAATATTCTGCCAGCAGAGACGGCTTTGGATGCTGGCAGGAACACTGGCTCCATTCCTTCCTGTGTGACCCTGGGCAAGTGACTTGGCCTCCCTGAACCCGTGCCATCTTTGGTGTAGAAGTCATAGTTTCTACCATGGAGGGATGCTCTAAGGATGCAGAGTGGCCCGCTGCATAAACAGCACAGGCACCCTGAATTCAGAAGCTCTCATGAATGCAAATACTTGGAATAAAATCCAAAACTCGCATCAGCCCCTGCCTACCTCTCCAGCCTCACCTCCTGTCACTCCAACCCCATGCTCCCCTCTGGCCACACTAGCCTCCCTGCTGATCCCCAACATCCCAACCTCTGGGCCTCCCCACACTGTTCTTCCTCCTGGAACATTCTTGCCCCAGCCCTTTCTGAAACTTCAGGTCTCAACCTCAACATCACTTCTCAGCGGGACCTCGCCAGGGGAAAAGACTTTCCTGGTGGGAGTACTTCCTTCACAAAACTAGTCACCTCCCAACCCCAGCCCAGTTACTCTCCCTTCAGGAACCCTTCTCTTTCTTTCAGAGCATCAACCACAGTCTATAACAATTTTACTTACTTGCATGTTGACCTGTTTATCATCTGTTTCCCCCTGAGGGGCACAGAACCATGAGGGCAGGGACCATATCTGTCTTGTACATCACTGTATCCTCAGCACCTAGTACAGAGTCTGAACAATAGGAGACAACTAGGGAACACATGAATAGATGAATGGATGGATGGATGGATGGATGGATGGATGGATGGATGGATGGATGGATGGATGGATGGATAGATGGATGGATGGATAAACGGATGGATGGATGGATGGATGGACGGACGGATGGATGGGTGGATGGATGGATGGATGGATGGATGGATGGATGGATGGATGGATGGATGGATGGATGGATGGATGGATGGATGGATGGATGGATGGATGGATGGATGGATGGATGGATGTGGGTAGGTGGATGGATGGATGGATGGATGGATGGATGGATGGATGGATGGATGGATGGATGGATGGATGGATGGATGGATGGATGGATGGATGGATGGATGGATGGATGGATGGATAGATGGATGGATGGATGGATAAACGGATGGATGGATGGATAAACGGATGGATGGATGGATGGACGGATGGATGGATGGATAAATGGATGGATAAATGGATGGATGGATGGATGGATGGATGGATGGATGGATGGATGGATGGATGGATGGATGGATGGATGGATGGATGGATGGATGGATGGATGGATGGATGGATGGGTGGATGGATGGACGGATGGAGGATAGGAGTCACCATGGTAGTAACCTCCCACATCTTCTTCTCCCCCGATAGGAGGCAGCTGAGAGAGTGTGGTGATGAAGACCCCATGGGGCAATGTCCCAGTGCTGCTTCAGCTGCTGCTCCTGGCTCTACTTGATGTTTCCCAGGCTGAGAGTTCCTGCCCCCAGACCCTGGGCATCCCTGGCATTCCAGGCATCCCTGGAGCACCTGGCTCCGATGGCCAACCTGGGACCCCAGGAATAAAGGGAGAGAAAGGTACTGTGGGCTTTGGGGACACACTAGTGTCACTGATTAAGGCCCTTCCTCCTTCTTCTCACCAAGTCACAGTTGCCTGCCTTAGAGATTGCAGAAGCACACGCAAATCCATCAGCTTGTTGATAACTTCGCCAGGAGGAAATTCTGATTCCCATTTTCCAAACAGGAAAACTGATGTCCAGAAAGGCTACTGACTTACTCAAGCTAGCCCAGTAAATGTTGAGGCTGAGACCAGACCATGGAATCTCTTACCACTAAATCCAGGTAGAGAGAGCATGGCTGGAGTCACGCAGTCCTGGATCTCCAGGGTAAGTGGCTTCACCTCTGAATGGCTACTTCCTCACCAGTAAGACGGGGACAATGATTCTTTTATAGAGTTGTCATGGGGTTCAGATGAGACTCTCCACCATGAAAAACCCTCTGCAGAATGTAATTTATTTGTTCATTTAGCCTATGGTATGGACCCACACTCTGTGCTGGCCACTCTGCTCATGTAATCCCATTTAATCCTCACAATCCCACAAAATATCATCATCCCCATTTTACAGATGAGGAAGCTGAGCCTCAGAGAATGTGACTCAGTTAAGATGACACAACTAACAGTGGCAGATGTGACATGAGAAGCACATCTGTCTGCCCCAGAGCCCACGTTCTCAGGCACTGTACCCTGCCACTCTACTGGAAAACAGAATCAACTCCCAGCTCTGTCTTATGTTGTGTTGTGCCAGAACAAAGGGTAGTGGCTTCTTGGAGTGGTGGAGTGAGAATTCTAAAGTCCGCTTCCCAGAGCAGCAAGAACAAACGCTGTGATTGATTAAGGATGTCTGCCATGGGTGAGAGAGTGCAGAGGGAAGCACATGTGCCAAGAATTCATCATCCCTGCTTTAGGCTTAAAGCAGGAACAGGTGCCAGTGCAAGCTGGGAGAAGGGCAGGACCAGCACCCTCCTCAGGGAGGTGCCACTCCCCTCCCCACGAGCATCTGTCCCCATTACTGCCAAGCATATCGTAGACACAAAAGCTGGGCTAGAAGGAGATTCAGGGGCCCTCTCTGACACCCCCGCATCTTTTTTACAGATGGAGGCTGAAGCCCAGAGAGGGGCAGGGACCTTCCCTGGGTCCCAGCCTAGGGCTCCTTCCTTTGGTCTCAGTGACCTCTGGTCTTCTCATTTCTCTTGTCTCTGCTTTTCCAGGACTTCCAGGGCTAGCTGGAGACCATGGTGAGTTTGGACAGAAGGGGGACCCAGGGATTCCTGGGAATCCAGGAAAAGTTGGCCCCAAAGGCCCCAGTGGCCCTAAAGGTACCCCAGGGCCCACTGGAACCCCTGGGCCCAAGGGTGAATCAGGAGACTACAAAGCCACGCAGAAAATAGCCTTCTCTGCCATGAGGACCATCCTCAGTTCCCCGAGACAGAACCAGACCATCCGCTTCGACCGTGCAATCACCAACGTGAACAGCAACTACGAGCCTCGCAGCGGCAAGTTCAACTGCAAGGTGTCCGGCCTCTACTACTTCACCTACCATGCCAGCTCTCGAGGGAATCTGTGCGTGAATCTCATCCGCAGCCAGGAGCAACCGCAGAAGGTGGTCACCTTCTGCGACTACGCCCACAATACCTTCCAGGTCACCACGGGTGGCGTGGTCCTCAAGCTGAGCCAGGGGGAGAGTGTCTACCTGCAGGCCACTGACAAGAACTCCCTGCTGGGCATCGAGAGTGCCAACAGCATCTTCTCTGGGTTCCTGCTCTTCCCGGATGTGGAGGTGTGACCATGGAGCTGATCCATGTCCACCCCACGTCTCCCCTATCAGCAATGCTCACTTTACCCCCAACACCACGCTTGCTGGTCAAAGCACACAGTACAGCTCTGTGAATGCTACTGAATGAATGAGTAAATAAACTCTTCAAGGCCAAGGGACAGTGGTCTAATTCAACTCTGTGTCCCAGCACCTGGCACATAGTAGGTGCACAGAATTGCTGGTGGAATGAATGACTGAGCAATGAATGAACAAATTAATGAATGAATGACCCCCATCTAATTGGAAGTGGCTGGAAGGCCAGCCTCTGTCTCTGTCCTGCTCTGTGCCAGCCACACAGTGGGAGGCAGGGATGGGAACACCCACTATGCTCCAAATACTGGGCTAGACCCTGTCCTCATATTCTCATGAATCTTCACATCCCTCCTTGGAGATAGGATGTGTCGTGCCAGGGGAGGAAGGAGGATCTGAGGAGGAAACTGAGGATCAGAGGGATGAGGGGATTGTCCACACTCCCACAGCAGAGCTGGGATTCAAGGGCAGGTCTTCCCACCAATGACCTGAGACCTCTTTTAAGGCAACATGCTGGGCCAGCCCCTAAAGGGGCTTTGCACTTGTAACTTCTTATTACCCCCACCAAGGGATAAAGGGGTCCTCCTCCAAAGTCTTGGGACAGGAATCTTCTCCTTTAGATTCTCCCTACAGGCCCTCCCTCCCAAAATCTTCCCAGCCCAACACAAGCTCAGTCATCCAGTTAGAACAAATGTCAGTCCTCTGCTCAATACCCTTCAGTGGCTCCCCACTGCCTACTGGATATAGTCCCAGCTCATGAGCCTGGCTTTCCAGCCTCACTGCACTGGGGCTTTCTCTCTCCTAAACAAGCCCATGCTTTCCTACCCCAGTGTCCCTTCTTTCACGTTCCCCACCTAGAAGCCTTCCACTCTGCCTATCTAGCCATCCTTTAAAACCTCATTCAAGCTACACCTCCTCCCTGAAGCTGGACCATTTCAGCCCTCCAACCGCTCACTCCTCTGACCTCCTCTAGCCACATTTCTCACTTGTTCAGCTCTGAGCATGCACAGCCTGCATCAGCTTTGCACTCACACCCACCCTATCTCCCCAGGAAGGCTGTGAGCTCCTTATCCCGCTCATCTCTGAAACCCACAGAGCCCAAGATGAACACTGGCCACTCAATAAAGACTCTGCCTAATTGGCTGAGACCACAGGAATAGGACTGCCATGGCAGTCCAGCCTTGGGCCTGCTCTCCTCAGCCCCTCCTACTAGCCCCACCCCATCAAGACCCTCGACCAGTCCTGACCTCGGTTGGGAGGGATTTAAGGCATTTCGGCCTTTCTCATAGGGCCACAGCCCCAGTCTGGCCTTCTGTTTGGCTGGTCCCTCTCTCAGGACTCCATTCATTGGAAGCATCTTCTATCCCATCTCCTGGGCCTCAGGTCTGGCCCTGGTGACCAGCTCCAACCTCAGACTCTCCAACTGAGACCTCGAATCTTTTCTTCAGGGGCTGGACCTTCTTTCTGCTGCTCAACCCTTTCAATACAAACTTCTGCCTGGCCATTGAGTCTAGTAAGAATAGTTAACATAGTAATAACCACACCACAACTGAGTTACTGTGCGCCTAGTGCTTTATGTACATGAGCTCATCTAATCCCCAACACAACCCCTAGGAAGTATGTAGTATTATCCTCTCCTTACAGGCAAGAATCTGAGGCTCAGAGAAGGTGAGCAATTTGCCCAGGGTCACACCACTGACAGGTATACAGCTGGGACTGGAGTCTGCTTCTGTCTGTTTCAAAGTTATAGCTAAACCTGTAGACTTAGTACCTCCTTGCCACCCACATCTATTGGAATCCCTTCTGCAGCCTCCTCCACAGTCCCCTGGCCTTTCACCTGAACCCATCAGACCTCAGGAGTTCGTGTTCCTGAGCCTCTGCAGTTGGGTCCCATCTATGCAGGATTACACCTCACCCTAAGGGCAGATTTGGCTGCTGGTGTCCAACATGTGCAGGGCACCCCATCTTGCTGCAAGGACAAGACAAAGCTGGCCATAGCCGAGAAGTCAGAGCTGCACACTGATGCCTGCTTGTTTCAGGAGCTGCCATTAAGTGCCTGGCTCTGCTGCAGGACCAACACTCCTTTGACCCTTGACCCATACACCCTGTCCTTGCCTCCTTTCCTCTACCAGACCCCCCGTCAGGACACTCATACCAGTGCCCTCCTGTCATCTTCCAGATCTGCCAGAAATCCAGGGCTTGTGTGTTCAGCCATGCCCATTACAGACAGACATCCCCTTTCTTTTTTCTTTTTTTTTTTTTTTTTTTGGTCCAGCTGGCCAGTACAGGGATCTGAACCCCTTTTTTTTTTTTTTTTTTTTTTTTTTTTTTGGGCCCGCTGGGCAGTACAGGGGTCTGAACCCTTGATCTTTTTTTTTTTTTTTTTTTGTCTTTTTTTTCGTGTCCGGCAATGGATCGCAACCCTCAGTGTTGCACCCGTACTGGACCGGGACCGGCAACGGGATCGCAACCCTCGGTGCTGCGTCCGCCCCTCGCTCAGCCAGTGAGCGGGAACCGGTCTGTATATGGGATCCGAACCCTCGGTGGGAGCGCCGCCGCGATCTCAAGTGGCGCACTGTAGCAGTGCGCCACCGGGCCGGCCCTGAACCCTTGATCTTGATGTTAAAAAACAGCACTCTAACCAACTAAGCCAAGTGGCCAACCCCCAATCCCTTGCTTTACGCAAACATCAATATATCCAAACTCTTAACCTTTATTGTGGCTCTTTTCCAACCAGCTGGGAGGGCTCACCCTTCCAGTTCTCTGGGAGAAGAGTGAGGTTTCATCACAGCCTGGGAGTCCGAAGGTGACCTCAGATGTGACCCTTGACCTTTGTGCACTACCTTGACCCTGATTGCCAGCCCTCAACTTGCCAGAGCCCTTTTGTCTGCAAATGACAGAATCCCCTTCAAACCAACTTATGAGAAAAGAAGGGACTTATGAGGAGAGTCCAGGAGCAGGTGGGACAGCCCAGTTTCAGTGAATGGACAGCCAGGACCCAAACAGGGATGACCCCAGACTGGGCTGCCATGTCTCCCTCTGAGACCTCTCTTCTCTGGGCCTCTCTCTGCAGACTGGCCCTCTCCACTGTTAGAGCAAGTGGATATCCCCAAAGGATGGCTTGACCCGCAGTTATCCCCTATCCCTCATGGAAGCAACACAGAGTCTAACATCTTCAGTTCCCAATTCCCCCAGGATGGGGGACCTGACTGGCGCAGCCTGGAACAAGGGTACTCCTGGCCCAGTCAGCTGAAGCCAAGGAGGGGCAGGGCTGTGACAACAGCAGCTCATGGTTAGTGAGCTAAACGCCTGGCCAGCATTCTGTCCTCTGACAGTCACCACAACCCAGGGGTTCTCAAACTTGAGCGAGCACCAGAATCACCTAGGATTTGCATTTCCTGACAGTTCCCGTATGCTGCGGCTGCCACTGTTGTTTAAAGACCACACTTGAAGAACCACTGCTCTGCTCCTCCGGCTCCCGCTCTCTAGTGAAGCGTACTGAGACTCAGGGAGGGGCTGCTGCTTGCCCATGTCACACAACGGACCCAGGATTCAGACCCAGGTCTATTCAGTCCAAGCGCTGAAAGTCTGTGCACTATTGCCCAGACTACAGGGGCCAGTCCCGGGGGCAGAGGCAGTTCTCAGGCCCTATCAATGGCTGCCACCTCCTGACCACCACACCGAATCCTGGCTTCTCTACCTTCACCCCCAGTTGATCCTGTCCAGCATGTTCCTCCCAGTGACCCACATGCTGTGAGCCAGTTAAGAAGAGGGAAGGAGGGTAAAGGGCAAAGAAGGAAGGCAGGGACTTAATAAGTAATAATAACAAACAGCCCACACAGTGCACAGTACTTTAATACTTCATGTTAACCAGTGTGACCTTTACAATTATGCTCCCCTTTTGCAGATGGGAACACTGAGACACAGAGCAGTTAAGTGACTTGCCCGACATTACACAACTAGTAAGTACTAGAACCCGGATCAGCACCAGGCGATTCAGCTCCAGAGTCGATGCTTCATTATGGCAGCCCCGAGGTGCTGTGCTGGGTGGCAGTTGAGGGCACTGGCTCTTGAGTCAGACCCAAGTTCAAATCCTGCCTGGGCTTCTTACCAGCTGTGTGGCTATGGTCAAGTGACCTGGTCTCCTGTTTTACCCTCTTACAAACAATGTGGTGACGATTCCTGGTACATATCCTTGATTTCTTTCTTTTAAATTTTTTATTATATATTGACAAATTATAGTTGTATAGATTTACAGAGTACAAAGTGATGTTATGATTTCTGAATGCAGTGTGGAATAATTACAGGAAGCTAATTACCCTATCCATCACCCCAAATATTTGACATTTTTTGTGATGAGAAAATTCAAGATTTACTCTCTTAGTGATATTGAAAGGTAGAGTCCTCAGTTATCAGCTATATTCATTCACCATGCTGTGCAATAGATCTAAAAAAAAAAAAAAATCAAACTTTCCTTCTATCTAACTGAGCCTTTGTACCTTTCCAGTATCATCTCCCCATTCCCCCACCCGCTGGCCACTGGTGACCACCATTCTACTCTCTGTCCTGGATTCTTTTCTTAGATTAAATTCTTAGAACTCGATCCCCTAGGTGAAAGGATGTGCAAACTTTGAAGGCTTTGAAATGTGTTTCCAAATGGAAGAACGGCTCTCAAGGCTGAACGTGCCAGGCCAGCTCCAGCCTCACTGCCAC
This sequence comes from Galeopterus variegatus, assembly GCF_000696425.1. NCBI lineage: Eukaryota > Metazoa > Chordata > Mammalia > Dermoptera > Cynocephalidae > Galeopterus > Galeopterus variegatus. The sequence continues at coordinate 79,128 of NW_007726161.1, forward strand.
CAGGGGGGAGCAGACACCAGGAGAAGGATGGGCTGGAGCTGGGATGGGTGGTCAGGTGCGGCCGTGGGAGCTCATCCCCTCCCAGTTCTCTTCTCCCCAGCCCTCCCTACTCTCTGGTGGGCAATGAACTTCCCCGGTGGGGCTGAGCATCAGGTTGAAGACCCGAGTTCCTCTACACCAGTGTCCCCAAAGTGTTGTCCCAGCATCAGCATCACCTGGGAACTTGTGAGAAATGCAAATTCTCTGGCTCTACCCCAGACTGGCTGAATCTTAAAGTCTGGGGGAGGGGCCCAGCAATCTGTTTTAACAAGTTCTCCAGGAGATTTCCACGCAGCTAAAGTTTGAGAATCACTGCTCTAGCCCGGGGGGTTGCCAAACTTTTTCTGTAAAGAACCAGATAGAAAATACTTCAGGTTTTGTGGGCCATACAGACTCTGTTGCAACAATTCCAACCCCTTTTTGTAATACAAAAACAGCCATAAACAATATATAAATAAATGAGTGTGGTGATGTTCCAATACATCTTTAGGGATACTGAAATTAGAATTTTACATAATTTCCACGTGTCACACAATATATTTTTTCCAGTCATTTAAAAATGTAAAAACCATTCTTAGCGAGCAGGCTGCACACAAGCAGGCTGTGGGCTAGATTTGGTCCACGGGCTGTAGTTTGCCACCTGCTCTTGCTCCAAAAATGGCTCCAAGCTCGGAGGAGAGGCACCGGAGCTTGATCCCAGAACTGCCTGACTCCCAAGACAGTTCTCTTGCCATTAGGCTAGCCTGCCAGGTTCCAGCCTTGGGACGCTGATGGGGGGCCTTGGTGCCCTTGACTGTAAAATGGGCATTGCAGTCCCTACCCCGTGTGATCTGAGGCACTGGGTCTCCACTTTTAGTGGGCAATCAAATCCCTTGGAAACTTGCTGGTGTCTGGGGCCCATCCCAGATATTTTGATTTTATTAGATCAGACAAGATCTGTAGGGGCCTAGGAATCTGCACTTTTCTCCAACACCCCAAGTGATTCCCATGCAGATAGCCCTTCACCCCCAGCCAGAGGGCTGAGCTAGTAGGACGTGAAAGGTGTGAATAGTAGTAGACTCATCCTCTTCCCTCCAGAGTCCCATGGCTATATGGGGGCAAGGACAGGAGAGATGGAGTTCTTATCTATCAACACATACACAAGACGAGAAGTGCAGCGGGGGAGGAAAGCCCAGGGGGCTCAGCAACAAAGAGGACAGAGGGCTCAGGGAGGCTGGGTTCAAATCCCACCACTCACAGGCTCTGTGTTCTCGGGCTAATTACTTGCTCTTTCTGGATTACAGTTTTCTCCTCTGTCACATGGGCTGATAATCATACCCACCCCGGAAAGCTGACAAGGGTTAAATGGGATTCTGTGTACAAAGCCTGTGACACACAGAAAGTTCTCCACAAGTCTTAGCAGTAGTTACAATGGCAGGTTGTTATCGGAATTGGGGTGCTGTGATGGTGTGAGGCTCCTCAAAGTTTATGTGCACAAAAATCACCTGGGGTCTTGCTAAAATGCAGATTCTAATTCAGTAGGTCTGGGGTGGGAGCTTGAGCTGGGACCACACTTGAAGTAGCCAGGGTGAGGAGCAGTGGTTCAGCATTCTCATCTGTTGTGAAATTGAATTCTCTCATCCACAGGCGGTGGTTAGCATCAGGGCTGGTGGATAGCATGCAGTAGGTAATTAACCTATTACTGGTGGTGTTGCTATTGGAGTGGTTGTGGTTATGTTCTGATGGCCATGGTGAGGGAGTTCAAGGGCAGGCAAAGGAAAGGACTAAGGGTGGATCGTCTATTTCCCCGATGCTGGGCACTGCAGTCTCCCTCCTGTTTCTCCTCCACGTCCTCGACTTTCTGGTCTCCTGCTGACAATTGGGCACCAGGTGCCCTGCCTTAATTCCGCCCCCCCTCACCCACCCAGCACACACACAAACACATGCCCTCCTTTCAGAGCAAGCTGCGAGCTGTGTTTATTTTTGCACGTAGCCAGGAGGAATTCTCATAGACAGCCCTGTTGGCCAGATGCAGGAGAAAAGGGGGTGTTTGTTCAAGAAACCCAGCAGGGCCCATCCAGGGAGGGACAGCCACAGCGAGGGGACCTGGCAGAGCAGGAGGTGTACTGGGTGGGAAGTTAAGAGCTCCCCATTCTAGGCTGGCCCCAGAATCTGACTTACTGTGTGACCTCAGATAAGTCACTACCCCTCTCTGAGCCTCAGAAGGAGGGTGTTGAAGTAGATCAGCTGCTGTAGACTCACCCAGAGAGCTTGTGATAGAAACAGATTCTCAGGCCTGCCCCAAGCCTACAGATCAGGAACTAAGGGAACTTGCTTCCTGGTGACACCCACAGGAAAAGGGTGAAGAGTTATGACAGCATCACCGTCCAGGGAGGAAGCAGTGTCCAAGCCCCCCAGTCACACCTCACTTATCCAGAAACTTCAGCTACACAGAACACAGCCAGGACCCAGGAGGACACAAAGGAGGTCAGAAGCTGATATTTCACAGCTAAGAGAGCCCAGAAGATTCATGTTTAGCAAATGAATGAATGGAAAGCATGGATGTGTTAGTTAATTAATTGATTGATTAATCTTTCTTACTGCAGAGAGTATAGGGCCTGGAGACAGATATACATAATATATGCTCATTGAATAGCTGTCAAATGGAAGGAAGAAAAGCAAGATGGAAGGAATGTCAAAACTGTGTCCTGCCTGCAGAGAATGTAATAAAACTCTGCAGGCCCTTGGGGCAATTTCCACGGGAAGCCTTGGCATTTTGAGGGGAAACAGAGGCAGGCGGGGAGAAACTTAGCTGAGCATCATGAATGTGCCAGTCATACAGACATTAACCCATTTCATCCTCACAACACCCCTTGACGTGGGCGTTGTCGCCCCCACCCAGACGCAAGGAAGCTGAAGCTTATCCTCCAATGGCACAATGGAGAACTGAGGCCTGAGAACCTCAGAGGGACCCACCAGCAGCGAGCGCGCAGGCTTTCTGGTTCACATTTTCTTGGTAGCCTCCTTCATCATTTCCATTCTGTGTCTTCTGCCTCCCTCACCTCGTTTTCCCATTGCTTTCTCAGATCTCATTTATGCCACCTCGTCATATATTTATCCCTATAAGCCGCCTTACAGTATCTGCAGAGCAAGGGAGAGAGTGAACACGCCAACCAGCAGAAAGAAGGTGAAAGAAGCAAAGTACAGTGAACCAAGCACCTATGATGTGTCAGGCACTAGGCCAGCTGCTCATCACGTCCCCTCACTGGCTTCTCACAAGAGCACCTCCAGGTTCATTCCAGCTTTGCCATTTCCTAGCTGGGTGACCTTGGGCAAGCCAGTCCCCTCAACTCCAAGCTTTTGTTTCCTAGGCTGCAAAACGGAGCTCTTCTGGCTAATGTTGTTATGAGCACTAAATGAGCTAGCGTATGGAGAGCCCCTGCCTGGCACATAGTAGGCACACAATAAAGATGGCTATTAGAAAGAACCACACACCACACAGGACACAAATGTGAGCACCCTTATCTGTAACCTGAGACTATGGGTGGTTGTGAGGTTCAGATGAGCTCCAAGAAGAAAAAGGCTTTGCAAACTGTAAAATCCCTTGCCCACTTTGGGACAAATTTTTTCCTTTCTCCCTCCAGCCTGAGTTTTGGCCACCCAGGTATCCGCGGGGTTTGCAGCGGGGACACACCAGCTGCACCATGGTGCGGGCCTGTCTGCAGGCTCCAGTTCCTGAGTTAGCTCTTCTCAGGGCAGCTCTCCCTACAAGCACAGGTAACCATGGGAGAGACAGCTGGGCCCTCGTTAACAAGGTGTCTCCAGACCTTGTTTGGAATACGTCAGCTACTGTGATTAAAGACAGTACATAAATGTCAGCCTCAACGGGACCCGGCCCCAGCTGGTTTCTGGGGAAGGAGACCTGAAAAATATGTCTTCATTCCTTCTGCTTTATAGGGCTTAGGCCATCGACGGCTTGTGCAGAGCAAGTTCACAGTGGTGGAAGCCTTTTCAGGACCTGCCTGGTGTGGGGAAGAGAACTTAGGATGTGGGGGTAAGAATGGAAAAGAGACAGGAAGACAGTTTTTCAGCATGCCCTCAACCAGGCCAGATAATTGTGTCACTTGGAGTCACCTTTCTCCTCAGAACCTCGGTTTCCTCATCTATAAAATGGGGACAATAATACATGTGCCCATGGGCCATTAAGAAAGTAAAGATAACATTTATAAGGTACCCAGGGTCGTGCCTTGCACAGAGCAGGCGCTCACTGCAACCAGGAAAACAAAAAAAAGGACAGCGGGGAATCGAGCTGCATGCTTTGTATACATAAGTGCTCAATAAATGTCCCTTTAATTGGATCCAAGCTGGTAGAGGCTGAGTTCCTCACTGAAATGACACTAAAATAATTGGGGGCAGAGTCTGGTGCAGGAGCACTGGTCCCAGAGTCACTGACTCACTGTGTGACCTCAGTAAGAGACTCCACTGTCTGGGACTTTGTTTCCTTACCTGTAAAATGGGGGGGGGGGCTTATTTCTGGCGTGGCTGGGCTCTTTCTTCTGGAACACTGTAATGAGGCCAAGGCTGGCCTGTCCAGGTCTCTGCTGGCCTCTCTTGCGGACAGGGGCAGAGAGCTTGCTCAGATCTGGTGCTCCCAGGCCTGGGTTGGAATTGGGCCCCCTGTGTTGGCTGCGGGACTGTGGACACTTCCCCGCACATCTTTGGGCCTGCATCTCCTTCTCAGTGGGATTGGGCAGTAGTTGCATCCAGGCCCACCAGGGCAGCCTGGTGTGGAGAAGTAGCACTGGACTGGAAATGGAAAGATCTGTCCCTACATCCTAGCCTGAAGGTCCACTTGCTGTGTGGCTTTGGGAACCACCTTACTCCTTTTGAGCCTCAGTTTCCCAATATGTAAAAACAAGGAGGTTGGACCAGAAGATCTCTGGGTCACCTCAGCTCTGGCCCATCAGATTTCTTCCAGGAAGTGAAACCATGGCTGGGAGTAGGCTGCAGAAAAAAGGGAGATTTGATGATTAACACAGGGGCAGAAGCCATGGCAAGGGAAGCCCCTGATGCTGCTGGAGTCCCCCAGGGGGGCTGAGAGGTCAACACAGAGCAGGGAGTGAGTTCACCAGGCTGCAACATGAGCCCCAGATAAAGGTGGCGTGGGGAGACTGCCTCCCAGTCCCAGGGACAGCAGGGTGAGGGCGGGGGCAGGGGAATTGAGATTCCTTTTCACAAACTGCTTCTTAACCTCGGAAGAAGAGAATGATAGCAGCTAATGTTGACTGAGCTCCTCCTTTGTTCCAGGCTCCATCCTAGACATTTCATATGTCTTAAGTCATTTAATCTCCATGAGGTAGGTACTATTAGTATGCCCATTTCATGCACATGAAAACTGAGGTGCAGGGAGGTTGAAAAGCTTGGCCAAGGCCTCACAGTTCGTGCACAGCAGAGCTGGGGCATGGAGTAAGATAGTCTGACCCTTCAGCTGCTCTCTTGAAGTATTGATGATGAAGAGCACTGTTTAATGAGCACCTACTATGTGACAGGCTCTGAGCCAGCATCTTTACAGAATTATCTCCATCAACTGTAACAGCATCTACACTAGGAAGGTGTTTTGTTACTCACATTTCACAGATGAGGAAACGAAAGCCCAGGGAGATGAAATGCTGCCCTGGTCACACAGCTGGAATGTGGCTGGGCTGGGATTCTGACCTGGGGCCAAGGACCCTTCCACGCCACAAGCTGGACAGAAACCCTGAGTGGGGGCTAAAGCAAGTGCCAGAAGAAGAGGACACAACTATGGCTAGTGTAGAATGTGACAAAAGCCCTTCAGGCCCCCACCCCAGGACATAGCTGGGTGGTGGGGAGACACTCACGAAGGGCATTTGGGGCTTTGAAGAGCTGTTGTGAGGTTCACAAGGCATCAGAGTCAGGAGGACAGGTCCTTTTTTGAGCACCTGCTGTGTCTGGGGCACTACACTAAGTGCTTTGTATTCATTGTCACTGAATTCTCATCTGTGATGTAGGTACTGTTATTATCATTCCCATCTCATGGATGAGAAAACTGAGGCTCAGACAGGAGGAGTTACTAGTACAGGGTCATACACCTTATGGGAGCCAAACTCAGGTCCCTGTGTCTGAAAGCCGGTGCCTTTCCAATGGGCCACCCTTCCCCCCCAGGCTCAAAGTGCTCAAGCCATTGAAACTGCATGGCTTGGTGTCTGCTGCATAGCAGATACACAGCCCTGCCCCTTGCTAGCTCCCTCCCAGGGTCCTTAAAGGGTTAACTTCCCTGTGGCCCCTGGCTCATCCCTGTCAGTACCCCCTCCTGGCCTCTGCATTATGAGGACCAGATCAGTTCCTTGCTCTAGGCAGCTGACGGGTTCTCTGCTCAGTGGTTCGTGCTCCAGATATTAAATTACTCATAAAATATTTGGCCTGTCCCCAAAGCGGCTGCTGCCTCCTCCCTGCGCCTGCCGCTCACCTCCCAACATTAGGTCAAGCTCTTCAGTAGAGGGGAGCTCAGAAAATGAGCCCAACCTCATCTTGGGGGATTGGGGGACCCGGGAAGAATGAGGCTATAGTGGGGCCGGAATTTTCCAGGGGAGAAGATATTGTCTGCAACCTCCATTCTAGGGCCCCCAGGCCTGGCCTGAGCGGCAGACTGCTCCCCTGAATCCCAGTGCTGCAGGGTATAAAGAGCCCAGAACTGCTGACCGCCCCAAGTCCCTCAGGACAAGGCCAAGGGTGACCTGGAATAGGTTCCCATTGTCTGAGGGGCGAGTGGTCTCTCCTCTTCTACTCCCTCCCTCACTCGGTTGCCATGGCAACCACAGTGGGGGGTGGAAGGCTGGACCTCTCAGCTCCTGGCCAGGCTACCCAGCATGCTCTGCTTTCACCCAGTTTTCTCCTTCACTGCCCCTTGGCAGGCAGGGGGGTGAGGCAGATCCTGCCCTTTTACCAGTCAATAGAGGGTTCACATCCAAGGGTCATCACCTCCAGTCCCCTGCCTTCAGGCAAGAGGTTTTCCTGTGCAGCCTCCAGGAATGGGACTTTTATGTATGTGGTTTGACAGAGAATGATTGGGGGGAGAGAGTCTCTCTTAAGCCCCCTGGAGTTAATGAAGTCAGTTAAGCCCTGGGATTAGAAGGTCGGGTCATGGGTACAGCCCATGTTTGCAGAGTAACACCCCACCCCACCCCTAGCTCCCACCAGCTGTTTCAGAAATGCCTAATGCTGGTCGTCTAGGGAACTGATGAGTGTCTGCATGGGGCATGGCAACCCCATCCTGAGGACCCACAATCACAGACCCTCAGAGTGTACACCCTGCAGCCTGGGCTTTGGGAGCCTCGTCTGCCTCTTCCTGTCCAACGGAGGACACAGTTTCCTAGGAGGAGTGCCTATGGTAGCACATTCTCATCACCCTGACCTGCAGTTTCACAAATCTGACACTGAAAGAAACTGGGCTTGGTCTTTGTCATGGCTCTGCTGGAGTACACCGCCACCAGGTGGCAGTAGTCACTGCCTAGGTGTAGGGTTTCCCTGAAATTCCAGATGATTTTGCAGTTTACATACCTCGACCACAACCTATAAAATGCCAGTGCACTTGGACTTTTATATGAAGATTACAGGACTTTATAAATAACCAAAGTTAAGCAGGCTTTAAACAAACTCTACGTTTTGATAGCACCGCACCTGACTCAACCACCTGCTAGCTGTGTACCCTTGAACAAACTACTTACTCTCTCTGTGCCTCAGTTTCTTTATCTGCAAAAAGGAGATGATGGTATCTCCCTGGTAGAGTTGTTTGGAGGACTTAATGAGTTGATGCACACGAAGTGCTTAAAACAGTGCCTGACACAGCATTAAGCTCCTTAAATAGCTTGTTGGTTATCAATATTTAAAGATAATGCATGAAAGCGAAGTTTCAAAAATAATTTGTATTCTGAGATTCATGGACATATCTTTCTCTGCTCAGTCTTTTATCTGGTGTTTCTAATCTGGTAATTCATTTCAGGGCTGCACTCCCAGACACCCATAATCTTCCCAGATGCCTCCACCAGCTCCCTCAGCCCCCCATTCAAGCCCATAGCCTAAGGCTATCACCTCCTAAGTGCCTGTGGGACCCATCCCCTCCTCTCTTCGTGTGCTGGCCCCCTGATATCACTCCTGAACCGCTGCAACCATCTGCCTGCCTTTTGTCTGCTCCCTTCTGGCCCAGTCTCCTCACCACAGCCACAATGATTTTTCTAAAATAAAAATATTCTCCTGCTCAAACGTCCTCTGTGGCCCCCCAGTGCCTCCAGGATAAAGTCCAGCCTCTTTGGCTGGGTCCCTCTCCCCCACCTCCCACTCCAGCCTCATCTCTCTGCCCTCTGCTGTCAGAATGCTGTGCTCCCGCCCCAGCTGCCTCCTTGCAGTTCCCCCCGAAGCCTCAAGCTCTCTCGGGCTCTGTAGCCTGTGCAGAGGCTGTTTCCTCTGCCCACATCTCCTCTCTCCTTCCCCTGCCTGCCTAGCTCCTGCCTGCTCAGCCTCAAGATTTGGCTCCTGTCTCCTCTCCCCTGGCAAGCACTCCCTGATCCCCAAGCAGCCTTCAGACAGGGTGCAGGCCCCTTCTTAGCATGCCCTGAGCCCTCTACATGCCGGAAGGGGCTTGTCTTTGTCTGCAGAGAGATGCCCAGCACACAGCAGGCCCTCAGAGAATCTCTGGGGAATGAATCCAGGGTGTCCACTTTGCCTGTTCACCCTAGAATGTCCTCTTTCCCATCTTCTCTGTCTCAGTGCCTCCTACTCATCCTTTTAGTCCTGGCTCAAATGTCACCTCCTCCAGGAGCCTTTTGGTAATACTCGCCCCCATTTTGTCCCTGCATGGTATATTTCACTCTCTCAAGGAGGCAAATGCAATAGTCATGAACTTGACTCCAGGGCTGTATCCCCAGTCCCTAGAGCAGTACCTGGCACACACTTGGAGCTCCAGAAACACGTGTTGAATAATAAACAAATGACCAGGATTGTGGTCTAGACCAGTGGTTTTCAACCAGAGTGATTGTGCCCATTCCCTCCCACCCTCCAGAGGGGACACTTGGCAATGTCTGGAGGCATTTTTTTGATCACAGCACAGAGGTGCTCCTGAGCTCTAAGTAGAGGCCAAGGATGCTATTGCACATCCTACAATGCACAGGACAGCCCCCACAACAAGGAGTTATCTGCCCCAAATTGTCCATAGTGCTGAGGACGAGAAACCTGGACTAGAGCTAGTTGCATGCAAACCTGTCTCCCTCGCACACGCACACGGGGGCCCCAAGGGCAGGACTTGATCTTATCTCTGTTTCCTCGGCACACACTGGAGAGTGAGCACTCAACCAACAATTTTTTTTTAATGAACTCATGGGCAACATCGCTCCTGTCCTTTTCCTCTCACCAACTTCCACCTCTTACTTGGAGCTTGGCCTCAAACCATGTCATCAACTGCCCCTTCTGGGGCTCTTCCTAGGTCTCAAGCTTCAGCTTGCTAAGTCGCTCCAGCTTCTGTCAGCCCCTGCCTTCCTTTTCTCAGATTCCCGTGGTCCCCACAGCCACAAGGAATAAACAGACAGCAAAGGGAGACCACATTTCCAAGATCACAGGGAGCTTTGCTGGGCACTGGGGACCCTGGGAGTGAGTCCTGCCCAGCCACTAACTTGCTGTGTGACTTGACTAAGTCATAGCCTTCTCTGGGCCATAGGCTCTCAGCACGGTGATGGGGTGATGTATACAGACCTTCTCTGAGACTGTCCCTTCTAACAGACTACCCTAGAGGTCCCCCCTACTCCCTACCCCCAACCCCCATATGTTTCACTGAAATCCAGGGCATGGGGGTGCATAATGGGGAGCCCAGGAGTTGCCGTCTTTCCCGGAGCCTGGGTGCTCCAGGTGCTCTGGGCTCTCCCGCTCAGCGGGGTGCCGCCGTCTCCAAGGGCGCTGCTGTCAGCTGTGACCCTTGCGCCCCCAGAGGCGGCCAAACAAGTGGCCTTTGTGGTCTGGGCGCCGGCGGCCCCGCGGGGAGCGGCACAAAGGGTGGGAAGAAAGGGCGCCAATCCTCTGAGGGCCAGCCGCCGCGCGCTTTCCCACTGCGGCCCATCTGCTCCCGGGGAGCCCAGGAATGAAAGACAGGGGCCCAGGCCAGCCCAGATCCCCACGGCAAACACAGGCCTGGCCCGGGGCCTGGGAGGGGACAGGGCTGATCCCTGCGGGAGACTGTGGTTAAAAGTGCCGCCCCAGGAAGGGGACCCAGGGCTAATCCCTGCCTGCCCCATGCCTTCCCTTCCCACAGCCCTGCAAGGGACTGGGGAGAGTGGGGGAGGAGCTGGACCAAAGGTCCTCCCTCCCATGCCAGGCATCAATAGGGTCCTTTATATGCACTCCTATCTTTTCCTTGCAGCACGCTATTTTACCACTGGGCTCAGCAAGGTTAAGTCACTTGCCCAAGTCACCCAGCTGCTACGTGGCTGAGCTGGGATCTCAGATCAAGGCTGAATCTAAATTCATTCATCCATGTAGCTGAGCTTCTCTATGCCAGGGGCTCTACAGCCATCTGTTTCTCATGGCAACCCTTTTGACAGATGGGGAAACGGAGGTCCACAGGCAGAAGATTTGCCCAAAGTCACAGACCCAATAAAGTCCTGGCTCTACCACTCCCCTACATTTCAGTCCCAGCCCCCATACCTCCAGGTGCAACCTTGGGCTATGCTGTCTCCTGGCTGCAGGTCCTCAGGCCGGTCACTTCACCTGAGGAGCCTCACTTTCCTCAGATATAAAGTGTGGACCTGTGAAGAGCGGAGTTCTGAGGTTTTGATGAGGTGATCTACTGAAGATTTTAGCTCCAGGCCTGGCACACAATAGGCGCCCAGTTATGACAGCTACAGGTATTAAATGGCCCAGAGCAGGATGATCCCAGAATAGGAAGAGATGGAAACAGTGAATTTCCGCCCGTTAATGGCTGGCCTATTAATGTGGTTGGGGTTTGTGTGGCAGAGTAAGGAAGAAGCTGGGGACAGGAGGCGCTGGATGAGAGGGAGGGGACAGCAGCTGGGGCCCAGGCTGAATCCCTTCCAGGGAGAGGACTGTGGACCAGCTGCCTCCTCCCACCCATGTGAGTCCCAGAGCCGGGAGTAGTGGAATCCACAATATCAGAGCCCAAATGCTGTCTCTTGCACACACATGCGTGCACACACGCACACAGGGTCCCAGCTCTGACCATTTCACAGATTCAAAAACTGAGGCTCAGGAAAGGGGCTGGGACTTGCTGAAGATCTCCTAGCTCCTCAGCACAGCCCAGGCCTCCAATCTCCTTCCCACATCCCTCGATGGGATCTGGCCCTGAATCCCACTCAGTGGGATCTGGCCCTCCATGCCTTGCCCACTGAGCTGCCACACGGGGGGCAAGGGCAGGGGACAGGGTGACTAGTGCTTTTATGCTCCTGTCAAAACTGGCTGGGTAAGCCCCTCTGCCCAACTCCATTCTCCTAGATCTGGAAATGGGCTCTGCTCAGAAAATGGAAGTGAATTTATGATTCTCTCTCTCTCTGTCTCTTTTTCTCTTTCCCTCCCTCCCTCCTTCCTTCCTACCTTTCCCCTGTGCTTGCTCTCTCCATTTCCATCTCTCTTCCTCTCTCTCACACTCACGGTCTCCCCTCTCCCAGCTGCTCCCCCTCCCCGCACTCTAGACCATGACTTTCTGCAGGGAGCCTGGCGGTGTCACTCTGAGCCTGTCCCTGTTCCCCTCTAGGTACCAGGGACTCTGCTGAGAGTTTCCCTCACTGATCATGTTCCCCCTCTGGGGCATAAGGGTGCAGTCAATGCAAGGCCATGGTTTGGGTCCAGTTCCAGCTGTGTCACCAACCCCAGGCACCTCCTTTCTCCTCTTCAAGCCTCGTGTCTTCCTCTGTGTGTGCGGTGGGTGCATGCCAAGGGCATGGACTCCACAGACACTCCCGTCCCCCAGAACCAGAGCCACTGAGCAACTCGAGGAGCTGTAGAAGAACTTTACTCACCTTTGTAAATGGTCCCTCTTCCGAATCCTGGAACCTAACCTCCTGCCCAAAGCTCTCAGACTGTCCCCATCCCAGAGTAGAGCAGGCCTTGGGTCCTGACCCTAATTTACCCCCAGGATGTCACCAACTGCCTGTAAGCATTCCCAATTAACCTTGGCCTTGGGGTCAAAGGAATAAGTGAGACCAAGAGTCAGGCAACGTGGGTTCAAATGCCCCCTCTGCCCCACACCTGAGGGTGTGGGACAAGTCTCTTCACCTCGGCCTCAACGCTCCTCATCAGTGAACTGGGGAGAATTGCTGATTTGTCTGTGAAATTTAGGAAGCAGACACTGCAAAAGAAACGGGCTCGTGTGACATTTCACTGAAATCATGGATTGGCTAATTTACATCAGAATGTCTGCTCTGCTCAGGCCCTTTATACTTACAGGGAAACTGAGGCTGGGAGAAGGGAGGCAACCTGCCGAGGGTCTGACAGCAAGTGGCCGCAGCGTCTAGACTTGAATTCCGGCCCGACGTTATCAAAGCCAGCTGAACCCAGGAGGGAGCTCAACGGCCTGATTCCTTATTCACAAAGAGGCATCCTCATTAAAACATGGCCAACGGCTGAGGCGGCTGGGGAGATGGGCTGTGTGTGCAGGAAAAGAAAATTCATGATCCCACACAGACTGCGCCGAGGCAAGGGAGCCATTCCCAGAGTCTGAGTCTGTGCTGGGGAGGGCCGGAGTGGGGGTGGGGCTGGGGGTGGGGTGGTCAGGGAGGGCTTCCTGCAGGAGGACTGGACTCAGGACAGCCTCTCGGAGAAGACAGGACGTCCAAGGAAAGTTGACTACAGATACCATTGATTGAGGACCTGCTGTGTTCTAGACACTGAGAGTAACGCGAGAGGATAGGGTTCCTATCCCCATTTTCCAGGGGAGGAAACTGAGAGGGGAGGGGCCTGCTGGACTGATGCCAAAGGGCAAGCCAGAGCCAAGCTGAAGCCAGGTCTTGGGTCCCCACACCTCCAAGCTTGTCACCACCGGGCTGCGCTGCCCTTGTAGGAATAGTGTGAACAAGCGTGTGTGTGTCTGGGCATGAGAAGGGGGTGGTGGACGCATGGTCTGTCACCAGAGTGATCTGTCAGAAACAAAATGTCTCGGAAGTGGGGCGGAAGAGTTCAAGGAGGGCCTGACTGGAAAGCCACATTGAGGCCAGACTGAGAACGGTCCTTTGAGAATGCCAGGTGGAGGGGTTCAAGCATTCACCCATTCTTTGATCTGATCAAATACTTTATGAGTATCTGCCATGCAACAGGTACTATTCTAGACACTAGGGACACAGCAGTGACAAAAACAGATGGTATCTGGCCTCATGAAGCTGATCCCTTGGGGAGAAAGATGGAGCATAAATACATAAATAGATAAGATCATTTCTCATTTCAGATGGTATATTAGTCTTCTAGAGCTGCTGCCACGAAATATCACAAGCCAGGTGGCTCAAAACCACAGAAATGTACTGTCTCACAGTTCTGGAGGCCAGAAGTCTGGAACCACGGTGTGACGGAGACACGCTCCCTTGGAAGACTGTAGGGAAGAGTCCTTCCTTGCCTCTTCCAGCTTCTGGTGGCTCCTGGCATTCCTTGGCCTGTGGCAGAATAACTCATATCTCTGCCTCCATCTTCACACGGCCTCTTCTCTGTGTCTTCTCTTAGAAAGACTCACCACATTTTACAGAGGAGGAAACTGAGGCTCAGTGAGGAGTAATAATTCACCCAAAGTCACACAGCCTGGGGGTGGGAAGCCAAGATGAGAAGCCAAGTCTGACTGATGCCCATGTGCTGTGTGGGCATCCGTCCTCTTTACTATGTCTAAGGGAAGCTGGACACCCATTAATCCTGGGCAGAGAGGAACCTGAGCTCCAAGAACATTGGCCTTGAGGGGACAGCTCTCACCTGCTAGGCTCTATCCCCTTCTCCTGGCAGCAGCCTCCCACTTCCTTTGGGGACCTCCTGTCCCCAGTCACTGTCCACAATTTGGAGGGGCTGATACTGCTCCCCCCAGTATCCCACCCCCCACTCCAGGAGTGGGCACACATCCCAGGCCTGGCCAGTCGACATTTTTCCATTCTCTCTGGTAATGGTGATTGCTCCAAAAGTGAAGATGTGAGTCACGCCAGGCCACCAAGAGTCTATCCAGGACTTTTGTGGGAGAATATTGAGAAAAGGGAGCCACCTTTTTGCTGGGCTTTCTGTGCAGGAAGCGACATTTTTCCATTCTCTCTGGTAATGGTGATTGCTCCAAAAGTGAAGATGTGAGTCACGCCAGGCCACCAAGAGTCTATCCAGGATTTTTGTGGGAGAATATTGAGAAAAGGGAGCCACCTTTTTGCTGGGCTTTCTGTGCAGGAAGCGTTGTTGTCAACACATGGGGACAGAATGTTTGGGGCAGAGAGCTCTTGGAGAGGAAGACAGAGGCAAGAGGTGGATGACTGAGGACATCATTTGAGGACCTGGATCCAGCCATGCCTGAAGCTCCCTCCTGGACTCTACTCAAGCCAGTTTGGTGTCCTGACTTAGACTATTTTGTTATCTGGAAAACCGAGGAGGGTGGTGCGAGCCACACCTCAGATGACAAGTGCGGGTCTTCAAGATTTTCCCACCTTCCCTGCTGAGCCACTAACCTTCATGCCAGTTCCAGATACCGTTAGACCAATAATAACGATAAGGAACGTTTCAATACATGCTCCTCTTCTCACTATTCTCTGCCTAGTAAACTCCTGTTCGTCTTTCAAGAGCCAGCAGATAATGGCACTTCCATCGTAAGGAAATTCCCTGAAATTTCTTGCCCCCTCCTCGTTCCTCCACAGCTCCCCCTGCCATGCTGTTCTCCCTTGGAGTGGGCAGGGGGCTAGCCTCTGCTTGTCATGTCTGTCTTGGAACCTCTGAGCTCCTTTAGAGCAGGCCCCATGCCTCATTCATTCATTCATTCAGCAAATATTACTGAGTACCTACTAAGCATGGGCCTCTGTGCTGTGTGCTGGGGGAGAGAGACAAGCTTTCCTGTCATGCAGCTTCCCATCCATCTAGAGAGACTGATGAGAAATAGACAGTTAAAATCATGTGTGACGTGGTGATGGGGAAGCACAGGCCATGGGAACACGGCAGACAGAGGGTGAGACTACACATGTTGCTGGCGAGAGCAAACGCCCAGACGCAACAGGTACATGGTGCTTCCATGGAAGTAAAAGACACTCAGATGTCCTGGCTCATAGAGGGTGGGTGAGGCAGGCAGATAGGGCTAGATGGGGCCAAGGCCCTTGGGTTTCATCCTGCAAACCATGGACAGCCACTGAAGGTTGTGAGTGGGGGAAATGTGGTGGAGACCATGTTAGTTCCAATGTGGATGTGGAGGAGCCAAAGCTGAGCACAGGACAGTTGGGGCAGGGCCCAGGCAGGAGGCAGAGATGGTGGCTTGGGCTGTGAGGTGGCAGAAGGTAGAAAGAGATGGAGTGGTGGGAGCTGCTGATTGGTTGGAAAGAGGGAGGTGGGGAAGGCTCCAGGGTGATGCTCGGGTTTCCCTCTTTTGCAACCAGGAGGTTGGTGGGACCATCCCTGAGAGAGAGGACACAGGGACAAAAGCATGGCAGGGGCCAGGGGTAGGGAATGACTTTAATTTGGACATCTTGAATTTGAGGAGCCTGTGGGACCTTCAGATGGAGCTGTAGATCCATCTCTGTTTTCACGATTTTCCTGGGCTCAATGCCTGGCCCATCATGCCAGGAAAGTCCTGTCCACCCTGCAGCCTCCACTCTGCCCTTGGCCCCCTGCCCTCTCCGTGCAGCCACCTGGCTGTCACCTACTCCCTTTTCAAGATGAGAGTCACGTACCACTTCCTCCAGGAAGCCTGCCAGGCTGTCTCTCATCTGAGCTGGATGCCTCCCTGGGATCCCACCACTCTCACACTGCCCCCATCAAAGCACTTCAGAGCACTTGTTACCCTCTTCTGAAATGGTCTGTTTTAGTGTGTCTCCCTCAGCAGACAGCAAGCTTCTTGCTCATCTCTGCATCTCACACCCTGTGCACAGAGCCTGGCACACAGTAGGTGCTCAGCAAGTTTTGGAGCTGAATAAATAGGTTATGCCAGGTGAATTCAGAATTTTTATATAAAGGAACATCCAGGCAGCTATCTTGTCAGAGGGGTGTTGGAGGGTAGCTAAGGGATGTGCCTGAAGTTGTAGTAGTTCACACAGGTTAAGCCATTTGAACTCCCTGAGCTTCAGCTTGCTCATTTGTGAGGTGGGGTTAATGACAATACCTCTCCTCTGTGCTTTGCAGAAAGGTTTTGCAAACTGTAAAGTACTATGCACATGCAAGATTTTGATTATTACTATTAGAGCTGGGAAGGGACTTGGAGGTGGCAGCATAGCCTCAATCTTAGAGCTGAGAAAGACTGAGCAATTGATTCCATCCAACCTCCTCATTTTACAGGTTAGAAAACTAAGACTCAGACAGGAGTCTAATGTGACTTGTCTAATGTCACACATGACATGGAACACAGAGGGATGTTTTCCATTCTCAATTCATAACCCTGTATCTCCTTCAGTCAACTCAAGGGGCCCTAGAATCGTGGGAAAATATCCTCATCTGGGCATTGGAAAAACTGGTTTCCATTCTGGTCTGTTCTAACTTACTTGGAGGAGAAGCTTCTCACCTCCATGCCTGTTTTCACAGCTGTCGAAATAAAGAGCTGGATGGATAAGCTCCAAAATCTGCTTCAGCATAATTGACCAACAAGCATAAGGAAAACATGTCCAACATCCCCAAAAGAAATACAAATTAAGACAACAATGAAATAAAAAGTGATAATACACAGTGTTGGCAGGTATGAGCTGAAATGAACACTCCTGATTCTTTTGATGGCAGTGTTAATAAATACTGTCAAATCCTGTAGCCAAAGTCTTTTAAACATGGTATGTATATCATTTGGCTTAGAAACTCCACCTCTAGGATTTTATTCTAAGGAAATAATGAAAACATGACTGCAGGAATGTTGTTTATTGTTCATCACTGTGAGCAAGAGAAAGAAAAAGAATAAGTGTCCAGTCAAAGGACACAGGTCCTGTCAACTGCCAAACACATACACAATGGAATACTCTGCAGCCACTCAAAGTAATGCAGCAGTGCATTTATAGATGTGGAAAAATGTTCATGATATGTGGTTGAATGGAAAAAGCAGGTTGTAAACAGTACAGGTGGTATGCTCCTGTTAATGTTGCAAGATATTCACTAAAATGTTAAAGATGGTTATCACTGAGTACTGGGATTATGGGAGATTTTAAAATATAGATATGCATATTGGCTTTTTGGGTTGTTTTGCAGGGATTGTGTATTGCTTGTGGAATACAAGAAAAAATAGAATCAAGTCCCTTCCAGCTCTGAAATTCTCGGATGTGAGGCCCCTCCTTGGTTGCATCCTAATTAGCATTGGCTCGTCCCTGCAGCCCTGATGCAAATCATGGAAAACAGGAGTGACAGTCAACCGAAGAGGAAGGTGGATTTAGTAGGGTAACGCCGTGAACCTTTGTCAGGACGTAAGCAGTGGAAGTAGCTGTCGTGTGTCATCCATGAGGGGGCCCCTCTGTGACTGCAGAGGCAGGAAACCAGGTGTCAGCAGAGACAAAGGAGTCCTCAGTGCGTGAAATGGGACTTGGAGCAGGGCCCACCAGGAGGGGACAGAGGGCAGCTGCCCAGCCAGACAGCCAGTCCTGATTTGGGGAATTCCAATGACCAGAGCACGCCCGGGTGATGCAGCTGTGAGGTCTTCAGAGCATCACTCTTCGATCACCCCTTTATCCACTGGGGGACTCTGAAGTAGGGAAGTAAATCAGAAATGCTTTTACACCTACCTGAGCAGCGGGGGAGGGGGGCCTGTCCTGGGCCCCCCATTTTTGAAGCAGTGTTTCTCAAACCATCTATGGTGAAGGAGCACTTTGCTTTTTAATTTCCAATCTGTCGTAGACTGGTATTCTCCTAAAAGACAAGGACAATTAATTCATTGGGCTGGCGGTTAGCTCACTTGGTTAGAGGGTGATGCTAAAAACACCGAGGTCCAGGGTCCAGGTTTTAATCCCTGTAAAGACCAGCCACCAAAAAATTTTTAAAAAGAATTCATAAGGGCCAGCCCCGTGGCGCACTGAAGAGTGCGCTGCTTGGGAGCGCGGCGGCGCTCCCGCCGAGGGTTCGGATCCCATGTGGAGACCGGTTCCCGCTCACTGGCTGAGTGCAGTGCGGGCGCAACACCGAGGGTTGCGATCCCATTACCGGTCAGTAAAAAAGACAAAAAAAAAAAAAAAAAAGAATTCATAGATATCTTAAGTAGTCAAATTCTTAGAAACAGAAAGCAGAATAGAATGGTGGTTGCCAGGGGCTGGAAGGAGGGGGAAAGGGAAGCTGTTGTTTAAAGGGTGCAGAGTTTCCCATTTTGTAAGATGAAAAAGTTGGAGAGATCTGTTTCACAAAATTGTGAATATACTTAACACTACTGAACTGTTTACTTAAAAATGGCTAAGGTGGTAAATTTTATGTTATTATTATTTTTTTTCCACAATGAAAAAAAGTTTTATAACTTGCAATAATATGAATGCCAATATCCAACATACTATTTTGAAAGGACAGGCAAGGCTTCCTAAAGCAATGGTACTAAAACTGCAGGAAATGAAAGAAGCATGTTATATCTGTCTCAGAACATTTTATAAAGTAATTATTTTAAATATGAACTACTAGAAAAGTGAACATGAGCATGGATGCAGCAGCAATGCAATATTGCTATGAAAGTTTTTAAACACGTGTTCTCGGTTTTGTGCAGCTCCCGTGCCCACCCCCATCCACAGACCACCCACAAGGAGCACAGAGACCCACGTATCAAAAACACAAGCAATTTATTAAATAACATGCGGAGCCTCTGTCACTTGGCCCGGCACACCCGGTCACCGTCAACATCCGCTCTTGTGACTGACAGTGCTCAGGCCCCAGCAGGGAGAAGGAAAAGCTTCTCCATTTCTTGTTCTGTGTCCTCACCACAAAGGGTGGCTGCATCCAAATGCCACAATGGCCGTGGTCTTTGCAGCTGCTGACATTGCAGATGGACACTGCTTTGGGGCATAGGGAGACTCTGAGCAGTGAAGGAAAAACCTTTGCTCTTAGGTAAGAGAAAAGACTAATTAACTTGTTAAATCCTTCCTCTTAGCACAAGCGCAGTAAATTCTCACTAGTACCAAGCAACCATTTTCCTATTTCTCTTCATGTTCCAATTCATGGTTCCAGAGGTACTCAAAAAACAACATGGTATCTGCAAGATACAGTGCAGCTGAGGAACATTTTGTAATATTACATAATTCATATTACTCTTAAATTTGTGTATAGGTAGGTCCAGATGTAACATGCTTAAAGCGTGACATCAGTTACTTACGTGGCTATTGGATCTAGATATTGCCTTGAGAGACAGTAAAAATCAAGATATCTGTGATATGATTTATATAAAGGACTTAAATCATTTGTGCTATTTTCCACAATAATCATAATTTATCATATGCAACCCCACTACAACGTTTAAGCTTGTTATGTAAAATTCGTGGCTCATTTTCTAATCTGAATATTGCTTTAGGAATTTTATTGACAATTTGTTGCTACATCCTCAACAGAGCAAGAATTTCCAGACTGAAATTAATTTAAAACTAAGACATACAGTGACTTGAGAAAGGTTGTCTAATTTCATATTACTATCAACAGAACTGAAATTATGTGAGAATCTTGATTATACCAACATAATTACTGGTTTTGCCAAAATAAAGGCAAGAAAAACAAAATTGATAGAATAAATATATAATAATGTATGAATCATGTATGTCTTTATTTTATCACTGTTCAAAGATCAGCCCATCAAGAGCCTACCCAGACATTTGCAATAATAATTTCACCCGGTCATCTTTAATACTTTGCTGACTTTCAGCCATATGAAAACCTTAGCTTTACACATATTTTACACTTAGTTCTAATGAAGGTATATTTGCCATATTTTGTTAAACGGTTTATTAGTTTCATTTATAACTTTTAAATCTGGAACCCCATTTGGATCTTGTCCTGGGTCCCAGAAATGTTTGGATGGGCTTGGCCAAGGGACCTGCCCAGGACCACACATGATCCAAATGCCTTGTCTGTCATTCGAATATGTATTCAGTGAACACCTACTGGTTGTTATTCATTAGGAACAGATCAAGATGTGTAGTTTTCAGCCCTGTTCTTGGGAGCACCCTGGCTCCTAGTGGAGCCCAGACAGATCTGTAGTCAGCCATAGGGATACCTCTAGGAGGTGGCGTGGCAGAGCAGTCATGCACAAACCAGTTTTTGATTCAAATGGGCCGGGCCTGAGGTCTTCAGTCCACCACATCTTTACTGAGCAGCCTTAGGCCCATGTCTTCTGCTCTTTGAGCCTTGGTTTTCTCCTCCATAAAATGGGGATAATAACAATCCTACATCATTATGTTATGAGAATTAAATGGGATGAAGCATGTGTTTTAGTTATCTATTACTGTGCAACAAAGTATCTCCAAAGTTTAGTGACTTAAAACGACCAACATTTATTATCTCATGGTTTCTGTGGGTCAGGAATCCAGGAGTGGCCTCGCTGGGTGACTCTGGCTCAGGGTCTCTCTCGAGGTTATAGTCAGGATGTCGGCAGGGGCTGCCTAGGGCTGGAGAGTCTGCTTCTCAGTCAGCTTGCTCACGTAGCAGCTAACTTCCCCCAAAATGAGCAATCCAACACAGTAAGAGAAGAAAGTGCCTTTTTATGACTTAGTCTCCAAAGTCATATATCATCGCTTCTGCTTTATTCTATCAGTTAGAAGCAAGTCACGAGGTCCAGACCACCCCCAAGAGAAGGGAATTAGACACCACCTCTTGAAGGAAGGAGGATCTAAGAATTTGGGGAAATATTTTAAAACCACTACAGCATGAGATTAGTGCTTAGCAGAGAATCTGACCCATAGTATCATAATTATTTCCCATGTTTGTATTTCGTTTCACAATTAGGATACTTTGCATCCCTTGCTACATTAATATTTATATGAATCCTATGGTATTATTATTTCCATTTTACAGATGAGGAAACTGAGACTCAGAGAAAAGTGACTTGCCCAGAGTCACATAGACAGTTGCTGGCAGAGCTTGGGTTGGAACCCAGCCCCTGTCAGCCTGGTAGGACAGCAGCAAGCCAGGCTGCTTCTGGTATTGCTTTTACATGAGATGAGAGTTCAAGTTCTGCATTCTAAAGTACTGGGGGAAGTCTGAGAAGCTGTAGAAATCTAGCAGGCCATGGACACGTTCAGTCACTCTTAAGGAGTGGATGGTGGAACAGGATGTGAGGGGTCTGGAAAGTGCGCGGGAGAGGTGGCACCAGACAGGGTGCAGATAGCACAGAGAGTTTTCCGTGCACGAGTGAAGTGCTGAGGGATGGGGAGGGGGTGACAGTACCTGAGGACAGATGAGGCAAGTCGCCACAGCTGGGGCTTCCAGTGGGGTGACTGGGAGGTTGGGTGGGCTCTGGGGTGGGGTGATACAGGGCAGTGGTCAACTGGGAGGGGCCCCTTGGAGACAGTCTCCCCAGCAGACGGGGCAGCAAACCTTGAGAACAAGCCCCAGGCTTGGAGTGAGGCTCACCTGGGGCAAACCCTGACTCTACCACCTCCAAGCTGTGTGCCTTGGGTAATCCCTGAACTTCTCTGAGTGTCTGAGCCTCTGTTTCCGTAACTACGATCAACACAGTCATATCCATTGAACCCCTCCTTAGGCCCCCAGACCCAGTATAAACACATCTGTTAGGACACCTGCAACACACCGTGATGCTTGTCTTCACAAGGCAGAAAAGCACAACTGTCTGGAGCCGCACTGTCCGATACAGTAGCCACTAGCCACATGTAGCTACTTAAATTCCAATTTAAATTAATTAAAGTGAAATACAATTTAAAATGCACTTCTTCAGTCGCACTGGTCATATTTCAAACTCTCAATAGCCACGTGTGACCTAGTGGCTACCCTTTGGACTGTGCAGAATGGAACATTTTCATCATTGCAGAAAGTTCTATTGGACAGCTCTGATCTAGGGCCGTACTCTCCAATAGAAATATAAAAAAGTGAAAAGAAACAGGTGAAATTAATTTTAATAGCCCATTTTATTTAACACAATATATCCTGGATATTATTTCAACATTTCACCAATATCCAAAAACAAAAAAGCTTCCTAATGAGATATTTTGCATTCTTGTTTTTCTTACTAAGCTTTTGAAATCTGGTGTGTGTTTTCCATTTACGGCACATCTAAATTCAGACTAGCCACACTTCAAATGCTCAATAGCCATATGTGCCAGTAGCCGCTGTATGGGATACTGGACAGAGCAGTAGCAGAGCACAGGCCCAGGGACCTGCAGAACTGGGTGTGGATTCTACCTCCTTCGTCTGCTGAAGTGCTGTGTGACCTTGGGCAAGTTATTTAGTCTCTCTGAGCCTTATCTGTAAAATGGCTGTGATGTTCTGTAGGTGATAATATGTATTATTATTATATCATTAGCTGATCTATTATCATTATTATACCAGCCAGTGGCTGTTGTGAAGATTAATGAAGAGAATGAGCATAAAGCTGTAGGGAAATGTATGCTGCAGTGTGACTCTTGACAGTGCTGCTTGTTGTGGTGGCGGTTTCCATTACAGGCCTGCCTGCCCCCCCCAGACTGTGAGTTCTTAAAGGGCAGGCACCAGGGTCGGTTCACCTCTGCTCCTCCTCCTTCACTACCTTCCCTACATGGTCCACCCCACCCCCACCCCCAGCACCTGACCCAGGACTCCCTTTGGTGGGTGCTCAGACAGGTGTGAAGTTGTTCAGCTTTGGTGCCCACCCCACCCTCAGGGCCTAGCTCTGTACTCATGACTCAGGCTTAGCAAACATTTTCAGGCCATGAGGCAGTTGGGGGTTCAGAAATCAATCCCCCCATGGTGGGTGGGGGCGGGGAGAGAAAGCCTAGCTCTGTACTCATGACTCAGGCTTAGCAAACATTTTCAGCCCATGAGGCAGTTGGGGGTTCAGAAATCAATCCCCCCATGGTGGGTGGGGGCGGGGAGAGAAGAAAGTTCTGGGCTGGCTGGGAGACAGGAGACCTGCCGATAACCCCATCTGCTACCGTGAGTGGGTTACTTTCCCTCTCCGGGCCTCAGTATCCTGTCTGTAAAATGGGCAAGTCGAACCTGATGATGTCAGGGCCCTTCTACAGCATCCACACAGTTGATGAGGCCCCTGACCAGTGAGGATCTGCTCAGAGGTGGAAGCACAACAGATGTGTCCCTCCTGCACACATACACTCATCTGAAAAACAGGTGTATTGGGACTTACCTCTATCATCGGGCTATTGTGAGCTTTCAATGACTACTGTATGTGAGGAGCTCAGAACAGTTCCTGTTCCTGCCATAGGTACCCTCCACGTGTTCACTGCTACGTTATTTCTCACTGTTATTTGTGTGTGTGTGTATAATTTGCTGTTACATTATTTTATATTATTTATACTAATAATATTATTATATTACATGAAATATTGTTTTATTTATTCCACATGAAGCAAGTGGAAGAAGAGGCAGACAGTGTGGGCACTATAAAGCCCAGTCCCAGGCATTTAACAGACGTTATCTCATTCAGTCCTCACATCAACTCTGAGCATGCAATCATTGCCCCCATTTCACAGATGAGGAGATTGAGGTTTAGAGGGTGAAACAACTCACCCGAGGTCACACAGCCAAGCAGACAGCAGAGCAGGGATTCTAACCCAGTTCTCATTCCAAATCCATCGCCCTTTCTTCTATGCCTCGCTGTCTTCCTGGAGAAGAACTAAGCTCTGCATTCTGTGGCTGGCTTCCCTGCAGGGTAACCAGTCTGAACTCCCCTCTGCTAGGAAAACTTATCCCTAGATTCCCTCTAGAAGTTCTAGCCCCAGGCTGAAGCCTGTTAAGTCAGGGTCCCGCCAACTGCCTCACCCATGGCCTTAGATTCAAGGAAAGAACCAGCTCCAGATGTGGGCCTTGGTAGATGTTTTCTGGACAGGTCTCTACCGCAGCCAGAACAAGCAGAAGCTCAGAAATCTCCCTGTCCACAGCCTCATTTGCATAATCCCCACAATCCAGTGCAGACCCAGCTTCCCTTTGTGATATTAATTAAGTGGAGAAAATGTCCTAGGCAAGGAGAACTGGCTCTTGTTTTTCAGCCTTTGTCCCTTCATGCTACCCTTCCTGCATCATTCCTCCCGAATACGTCATAAGTATGGTGCAGAATCAGAATTCAGGAACAAAAGGTTTGAACCTCCATGCATGTGTCCCCCATTCCTGAGTTCCCCAGCAGCTGCCTGGGCTCCTCAAATCACTGGAGGAAGCCCCTGCTCAGAGACCAAGGGTTGGTGGGTGCTAAATGTTCAAATGTGTGGTAAAACATAGCATTTGCATTTTAAAATTAATCCTAGAGGAAAATAACAGACTATTAGTTAATAGGTGGAATTGACAAGCTGGCTGCTTTCCAATTTCATTTCAGACAGTTACAGTGCTGAGCTCTGCCCAGCCTTTGAGATGGTCCCAGAAAAATGAAAACTACCAGCCTCGTCTCCTTGGACTCTCCTTGGGAACCTTGTCCCAGCCTCATAGTTGGAAGTCTGAGGCCAACTGCCAATTCTGCTCCATAACCTGGAGAACATCTCAGCACTGTTGCCCTCTAACTTGCTGTGTGACCTTGAGTGAGTCACTTTCCTTCTCTGAGACTCAGTTTCTTCATTTATAAAACCAGAGGTGTGGAGAAGCTGATGCCAGGCTTTTACAAATCTAAATATTCTAGGATTCTCCCATCATCAACATCAAACACTTGTGTTGAAGATCTGCTATAGGCACAGTTGACCTCAACATCTTGAGGCTCACCTCCAGGGAACAGGATCTGTCCAAGGGACATCTGTGAAGGCTGAGAAGTTTGGGCACACTTCCCCCAAAGCTTCTTCTTCCCTCATCTCAGATACTCTCCTGGAGCCCAGACACCTGTTCCCATCTGGGTGCAGAGATAGAAAAGGACATATGAATTCAAGTCCTGACCCTGCCCCACCCCACCACAACACCCTGGGCAGGGCCGTGCCCTCTCCCATGAGACCCAAAGTCAGCAGCACATTGAATACCAGTCTCTCCTGAGAGGCACAGAGTCAGGCAGTCAAGGTGGGTGCTGAAGCGAAACAACCTGCCGAGAGAAGGAAGGGCACCGGAGCCTCAAGCAAGCATCCTGAGAGAATTGGGGGGGGAGCGAATGAGAGGATGTTTGTAAATGCTCAGCACAGCCCCTGGCAGCTGTTATTATTATCGTTATCTCAATGGTTAGGGATGCCTTAGATTCTACATAATCACAAATCCTGTTGAGGCCTCCCAAGGCTTTTGCTGGTTTCTACTAAGTCCTGATAACGAAGTAGAGATTCTTGGTTTTTGATTGCCAGATGAGTCCCTCCCAAAACTCCTGAGTCAATTTCTTGCAATCCAGAGAATCATCACAGCTCATATGTCACCACCTCCTGGAAGCCTGCCTACTTGTCATCCCTCCTCTTCGTCCGTCCATCCATCTGTCCATCCATCCACTCACCCATTTGGCAAATACTTGTGGAACACTTCCTTTGTGCCTGGTCCTGTTTAAATGTGAACCAGCTGTAATCTTTGCCTTTCTGGAGTTCCAGAGTACTCAGCTACACCTGCTTCTATGACTTTTTCTTTTTATGTACAAGGCTCATTAAAGAATGGGAGCTTACCACTCTGTGTGTTTCTCCAACCCACTGCCCAGCCTAGTCTGGATCTTATCTATGATTGTTCCTGAATGGGGGGCAGCTCTCCTGGCCTTCAGTGCCTCCACACCCAGTTCCTCAGCCCAGTTTCCCTACCCTGCTGCACCTCTGTTGCCAGGCACCCATTAAAACAGTTCTTTCAAAATCCGGGAGAGAGGCAGACTGGGAAATGGCCGGCCAGATGAACAGCCATAAAACTCTGTGTACTCCTGTGGGGGCGCAAACATCAAAGCATCCTGTATCAGGCTCGGTATATAACCTTTTACCTGGATGCAGCACTCCATAGTTTGCAGAGGCGTTACCCGTCTCCTGGCTCCTTTCATCTTCAACAGGGCCCCCGCCACAAGGAAACTGAGGCTTAGGAAGTTACGCAGCCACCCAAAGCCATGAAGAAAGTAAATGTGCTGAGTGGGGATTTGAACTCGGGACTCCTAACATTATATCTGGTGTCTTTTCTACTACATCACAGCTCTGAGCTTCAGAAGAACCTTAACCTAGGGATCAGGAGACCTGGCTCGCAGCTCAGCATTCATGAGTCAATTGAGTGACATTAGCTAAGTCACTTCCTCTCCCAGCTGCAGTTTCCTCCACTGCAAAGTGGGAGGGCTACCAGGCTCATGAGCTGTTGTGAAGATCAAGGCAGATGATGGGTGGTACAGGTTGTGGAGATAGGCAGCCCACTGCAAGCTAGACACCCACCCATCCCCACCCGGACCCTCGGCTACGAACTGGACAATCCAGGCCCTCCCAGCTCCCAGGAGGAAATGAGTCTTTGGCTCCAAGTGGTAATTCCCATGGCTCACACACTGGGTAGCATTTTACCACCTGTTTCCATTGCCAAGAATGTTCTTTCTGCTAGTGGGAGAGAAGTTGCGATTCACTATAGCAAACAATTTCCCAGTACCCGTGACCTATATGCCAGGCCCTTTGCTGTACTCTGGGATTCAGAGATAAACAGGATGTAGTCTGCCCCGGAGCAGCATCCCGTCTAGAGTAGGCATAAACTAGCAGACAAAGGAAACTAATATTTCACAGGTATTCTCCAGTGACAGGTGCTTTTCGTGTGCTATCTTATTCTATACTCATAACAAACCCGTAAATATCAGGCCCATTTTGCAAATAAAGAAACTGAGGCTTAAAGAGGTTAAGAATCCTCCCTGCTTAAGATCACATAGGATTTCAAAACCTATGTGATCAATACCTCCCCTAACTCCAAAGCACATACTCTTTCCACTCTATAAGGCTGTTTTGCAAGAATACAAGATGAAGGGAACCGAGGGGTGTGCCAGCAGCCTGCTGGGGAGGCATAGAGAAGGGGAGTTGGCCTATGGCATGATGCCTGACAAGGTGGTACATGACGAGCTCTCTGGAGAAGAAGCAGAATTCAGGAAGACAGAATGGGGAGGCTGTCCAGGGTGAAGCCGAGTATGAGAAGAATTTGGAGCTGGGAATATGGAGGAGGTTCCTGGAAAGCTGAGGACAAAAGTTTTGCTGGAGCAGAGGGTACCTGGAGGTGAACAGTGGGAGAAAAGACTAGGAAGGTGGGTGGTCCCTGGGGGGCCTTGAATGCCAGGCTAGGGAGTTTGTATTTATTCCAGGGGGCAATGGGGAACCATTGAAGACTTTTGAGCAGGAAAGTGGCTCAATCAGAGATTTAGGGTTTCAGGAAAACCCTTGAGGGGCTTGAGGATTAAAAGCAGAAAACTAGAGAAAGAGGATGAGATTAAATGAGATCCATCCCCCGTACTTTGCATTTGGTTTCCCTCTGTCATCAAATAATTTAAAACATTGAGCACTTACTGTGAACAAGGCCCATTGCTAAACATTTCACTTATTGTCTCATTTCTGCCTCACAACTCTAGGGGATAGACACTGTTATTAGCTCACGTAACAGAAGAAGAAACAGGAACAGAAAAGTAGAGTGGCCCAAGGACACAGAGCTCATATGAGGTGGAGCTGGATTTGAGCCCAGGCAATCCCACTCCCAAATGCCCTTCAGAATGCTGCCTCACAACTCTAGGGGATAGACACTGTTATTAGCTCACGTAACAGAAGAAGAAACAGGCACAGAAAAGTAGAGTGGCCCAAGGACACAGAGCTCATATGAGGTGGAGCTGGATTTGAGCCCAGGCAATCCCACTCCCAAATGCCCTTCAGAATGAGAGCAGGAGGAAAGATCTTCTCCAGAATGAGAACTCAGATAACCCCCACCCCGGAAGGCTAGTCACAGACTGGGGTGCAGGTCCAGGGGTCAAAAGTAGAAACCCAGGACCCTAGCACTTCCTGCCTCCGGCCAACTCCACTCAACTGGTGCTCCTAGAGGGTGCATTCACTTCCAGATCCGCCAGGCGGCAGTCGAGAGACCAGCTGCTCAGAGCCGCAGCCTGGCCCAGCCTCTTCCAGCTCATGTCACAAAGACCCAGGGCTGGCAGTGAGGAGTCGGACACAGGGCGGCTTTCAGGGGACCCTCCCCTGCTGCTTGCTCCTCTCCACTCTCCCTGCAGCCTTGTGCTCAAAGGGACATCCAAAGCAAAACTAGCTTTGTGGGTACTTCTGGTGAAGTGGGAAGGCACAAAAGAGTTGCTGGCTTTATGGTCCATGCCCTCCCTGGAATAGTACACAGCGGTTAGCAATAATGTTTACAGAGCGTCTTTAACAACCCAGGGGAATGCTCGCTCCACAGTGCTAGGTGAGAAAAAATAGGAAACAGTACTGTTCATACAGCAAGATTATAGTTATGTGCAAAGTATGTGTGCTTAGAAAAATGCCTGGAAGGAAATGGATTAAAATATTAACAGTTGCTCTTAGGCTGGGGACTTTATGGGCAGTTTTCATTTTCCTTCTTAAACTCTTTTATAACTTTATTTTTAACAAAGAGTATGTGGGGCCGGCCCGGTGGCGCACTGGATAAGTGCGCCGCTTGGGAAGCGCGGCGGCGCT
>NW_007726161.1:108585-110003 GCF_000696425.1 Galeopterus variegatus
GGGGGCAACACTGAGGGTTGCGATCCGTTGCCAGACACGGACAAAGACAAAAGACAAAAAAAAAAACAAAGAGTATGTGTTACTCTTATCATAAGGCAGAAAAGAGTTTACTTAAAAGGGAGAGGAAAGATACTATCTATGGAGAAGATTTTTTTGTCTTAAATGTAACCTCCTCCAGGAAGCCTTCCCCACTTCTCCAGGCAGAGGTAGTCTCTCTCCTCTGTGCCCCTGGACGGTCTGGACAACCTCTATTAAAGAGCACTTTTCGGAACTGGCAGGTTAGCTCAGTTGATTAGAGCACAGCCTTGTAACATCAAGGTCAAGGGTTTGGGTCTCCATATCAGCCAGCTGCCAGAAAAAAAAAAAAACAAAAACCAAGAGCACTTTTCACTCCATATGATAGTAGGATGATTATTGCTGTCGGTGTCTACATCTATGCCATGCCATAGGGTAGCCACTAGCCACATGTGGCTATTGAGCACTTGAAATGTGACTAGTGGAAATTGAGATGTGCTGCAATATAAAATACATACTAGATTTCAAAGACTTAGCATAGAATAAAGAATCTAAAATAGTTTATTAATTACATGTTGAAACTAATATTTTGGATATACTGAGTTAAAGAAATGTATTAAAATTAACTCCACCGGTTTCTTTTTACTTTTTTAATGTGGCTAATAGAAAATTTTAAATTACATATGGGGCCTGTATTATATTTCTGTTGGGCAGTGCTCGTTCATGAGCTTTATGAGAGCAGATCTGTGTCTCTCCCAGATCAGGCCCAGAGAGGGGAAGGGCCCTATCCAAGGTCACGCAGCAAACTGGTGGCAGAAATAGAACTTTAGCCTGGTCTCTGTACTAAAAAATTTCCCCCTGTCCAGGCACTGGCTGTAGGTATGACTTACCCACAACTGGCCATGTGACCCCATCAGTCCTATATTTGGGCAGCGAAGGCACAGATTTGGGAGTCAGAGACTTGGGTACACTAAAAGATGACTCTCCAGGCTATGTCACTCAGCATAACACATTTCCCTCTCAGGAGTCCCTCCACCTTCCACCTCAGGAAGAAGGGGTCCCAAGGAAAGCTAAAAGGGCCTAGAACTCATTGGCATCTCCTGGTATGGCTGAGACCCTCACCGACGTCCTGTTGCCCCCCTTGGTTCATAACAACGAGAGCGTCAGGGCTGAAAGTAGCCTCAGAGAAACCACCTTGGCCCACATCCTCATTTTGCATTAGTGGAAAGTGGGGCCCAGAGAAGGTGAGCGCCCTGCCCAAGATCACACAGCAAGGTAAGGGACGGTTGGGACAAACCCTGATGTCTCATTCTAGGGGGTGTAGAGGCCAAGCCAGCCCCACAGACCAGGAGGATGGTGGCATGGGTTAGCACCCGAGCTGTCCCCAGACCCTGCTCAGCCAA
>NW_007726161.1:110202-111212 GCF_000696425.1 Galeopterus variegatus
AGACCAGGAGGATGGTGGCATGGGTTAGCACCCGAGCTGTCCCCAGACCCTGCTCAGCCAAGTTCCCCCACCTGCGGTCCATTCATTCCCTACTTATAATCCTCCATGGCTCTCCGTTGTACTTAGAATGCAATTCATCTTCTTTCTCCCTGACCCAATCTCCCTCACACCCCAGCTGCCTGCCATACTTCAGCAACTGTTCCTAGAAGTTGCCCAGCATGTCCCCACCTCAGGGCCTTTGCATGTGCAGTTCCTTCCACTTGAAACTCTTCCCACATGTTTGCATGGTGGACGCCTCACCATCCAGCTTTCAGCTGACATGTTCTCTCCTCAGAAGGCCCCCCCGATCCCCCAGCTAGAGCAGTCCCCTCACCTCAGTCAATGACTGTCCCTTCATCCTATTTTATTGTCTTCCTTGCACCCATCATTATTGTAATTATCTTATCCACACGTAGGGCTCCCTGCAGAAGAATGTAGGCTCCCGGAAAGCAGGGCTTTGCCTGGCCTGTCCACAGCTGTGTCCCTGCCTCCCCAGTGCCTGGCACACAGGAGGTACCCAACTAGTGCTTGTCAATCAAATTAGATTGAAAGAGACATGGACAAGTCAGGTCACTGAAGCCTTGCTCCACCTGCACCAAAAACATAAACATAACCAAAATCTGCCATGTGTCCTTGGGCAAGTACCTTCCTCTTTCTAGGTCCCAATTTCCCTTTCTGAAAAATGACGCTCCCAGGGCTGCCTGGCTGGCTCACAGGATAGGCTGGTTGAATTAGCATGAGCTGATGGGTGTGAACACTGCTTTGTAAACTGTTAAAGCGTGATTGCAAATGCGAGTAGCTGTTGTCATTAGACAAATGAAGCTTAAACCGCCTCTTCCTCTGCAGTGAGGGGATTGGGTCAGATGCTCTCTGGGACCTCCTGCCCGGGAGTGTATTTTCTGAGTTTGGGAACTATCCTCAGGTAGCTCACAGTCGGGCCCCAGGTCATAGAGATAATATCAAATCAGAAA
>NW_007726161.1:112402-114003 GCF_000696425.1 Galeopterus variegatus
CAGTTTCCTTCCTTGTGATATGGGATGTGAGAAGCTGACTTAATGACTCCCTGAGATCTCTGGCACAAAGGCTCAACGCTGGGGTAGACCAGACCTGGGGATGAATGCGAGCTCCAACTTGCTGTGTGACCTTGAACAAATTACTTATCTGGTCCTCAGTTTCATCATCTGAAAAGGTCAGCACCAGCCGCACAGAGCTTGAATAATTAAGTGGGGTGCTACATAAACAGCTTAGCCTAGTGCCTGGTACCAGGTCCTCAGCAAATGCTAGCCACTGCTGTTCCTATTTTGAGTCAAACAGAAGTAACCACTGGGGGTGGCTAGGTGATGACAAGAGCCCCAAGGGGATAGAAACAAAGCAGGAGAGCTGAATCTGCCCGGCATATAATATGTGCTCAATAAACCTTGAACTGGGAAGTGGCTGGGCATACCTTGGGCATCAGGATGCACTGGGGTTGGCACTAGTGAGTGCCATAGCTTGGAATCAGTCATTCTGCCCAGGAGAGAGAGTATTGCCCCAAGACGGGACACACTCAGGGTCCCCCAAACCCTGGGTCCTCTGGAAGGTCTAACAAGCAGAAACTGAAAGTCAAGGTCAGCACCACCCCTGGATCTTGACCCTGGTGAGGAGTCTATGGGCTTAAGAGGGAGAAATCTCTCCTTTATCCCCTCTCCTGGCTCACCCCTGCTCTATCTCCTCCCCAGGCATTCCCTCTCAGCCTTTAATGCCCACCTCCTCCTGGTGGTCTTCCAGGATGACAAGTGCTTCAGTTGGACTCTTGGAGATTTAAAAGATGACCCAATTTTCCAAACCTTAGATGGAGTCTCAGAGTCTGCAGCGTCATTTTTTTGGTATAGACTGTAGGGTGGGCCCTGAAGGGCAGGGGTTGCTGCAACATTTTAATAGTTTGTGGGACAAAGGGACGGGAGAGATCTGGGTGGCATAGACTTAAGCTGCCTTAAACTTAAACCGCCTGTTCCTCCATTGGGCTCCACTTACATCCAGTCCACAGAGCTCGAAGCTCCTAGTTAAGTCTCAATTGTCAGGAGTGTAGCTCCCAAAGGCCAGGCCCCCTGCAGGCCGCCCACCATCCAGACTCAGTAAAGCCTGTTAATGATGATGGTGATGAAGGCTGTCAGAGCAGGGCTGGGCTACAGGGATGGAACAACGGGTTGTGTCTTCCCTGAAGGGACAGCCACGCACAAAACTATGGCTGCACAGACAGGTCCATTCCACAGCGTGGGGTGGGGTGGAGGCTTTCCCCAGATATCCCCCATGGGCCTCCTCCCCGCCTCTACCCCCAAACTGCACTGGGAACAGATCAACAGAGGAGAAATTCAATGTACAGATAGAAGGGTCTGCAGGGAGGGGCTCGCGGGCTCGTTCAGAACAACAAGGCAGGAAGGGGAGGCCTGGGGTCTGCCTGCCAGGGCCCGGCCCACCCTTGCCAGAGTGACCCCCCCCCAACCCTCGTGTTAGCGCCAAGGCCCACTCTCCCAGTCGGAGGCCCCAGCCCAGCCCCAGCGCCTGGGAAAGCCGCCTGTTTTGTTCCCAGCTCCCCCCACTTCTTTTTTTTTTTTTTTTTTTTTTTTTTTTTTTT
>NW_007726161.1:115396-118242 GCF_000696425.1 Galeopterus variegatus
GGGCAGGGGTGGCTGCTGGGTCTTCTGAGCCAGCTCGCTCTGGAGGGAAAGTTAGTGGGGTTTGGGTGTGTCCGCCAGGAATGGCCGAGCTTGCAGGGCAAGAAATGAATATGAATGATTCTCATGTGTACTGCACTTTACAGTGTTGAAACCGCTTTACAGTTTATGAAGTACTTTGCACTATGCATAGCTCCTCATGGTTTACAACGTGCTGCACAGTTGACAAGGTACTTTAAGCTTTACAGAGTGCTTTCTCGCACACAATTTTTTTGGATCCTTCAAAATAAGTATTCCAGGGAAGTCCGGCAGGTATGATTCTTACTCCCTTTTAACAGGTAGGGAAACTGAGGCTCAGAAAAGTCCAGTGTCTCACCCATGGCTATTGGATGGTAAAAATAGAACCCAGGTCTGAGGTCTTTGAAGCTAGGACTAACTCTACTGGGTTATCTTGTCCCTAAACAAGGTGACCCTTTTCAGGATTACACCACTGTAGGCTGAGGGGATGGAGCATAGTACCCTCTTTTTAGGACACTTTGGGGTGTAGGGAGTCCGTTCCCCTCTTGCAGCTTAAAAAAATCTAATTAGACCAGGTATGGGGCTGCAGCCTCTGGGAATGACATGTTGGGGGACCCTGTACTATAACTTTAGTTCCTCTCTCAGTAATGAGTGCTTTAATGACCGCAGTCAGGGGGTGGGGGGTGTCCCTGGATGGCAGCCACAGTTTCTGGCACCGAGGCAGCTGTCCTCTGGCTCCTGGAGGATTTGGCGGCTGCCTGCGGTTTCCCAGAGTGGGGCCATTGGGGCACCGAGGGTGCTGTAGGCCCTGGGTGTGGAAGGCAGCCCTGGGGCCCGGCTGCTGGCGGGAGCTCCCTGGAATATGGCTGAGGTACCACTTATTAACTCTGGCTTTAGGGAAATGACTCATGCGTTGGCCCGCTATACGTTGGGATGTTTACAGTATTATGGGGAGCTTGGCATAAATATTGCTATTTAGGTTGCAGTCAGCGGTGCTGGAGGGGAAGAAAATTGGCCCCCTCTTGCGTTGGAAGAGGCCTGGGTGTGTTTTTAATTATCGCGGGGTAGATGGAAGGGCCACGTTTGTCCAGCCATGGCCTTGGCAGGAGGTGGTTGGAATCTGATGGGCTGTGGCTGGACTGGACCCTGGCTTGGACACCGGGCTTGTGGGCTGCTGACATCATGGGAGGGGATGGCTGCTTGGACTGCCACTTGGGGGCAGGGTGGGAGGAGAGGTGCAGCGGGCACCCCAAACCTTGCTTCAGCCTCTTCCTTTGCCCCCTGGACACTAAGGAATTTAGTCCATTAGGGATTAATAAGGAGCTGGCCAAATGGATGGGGAGATGGTGTGAGGTGGAGGTCAGACGGTCTGCTTCTAATTTACTGTCGGATCCTGGGCCATCTCCTTTCCCTGTAGGAACCTCAGTTTCCCTGTGTGTAAAATGGTCTAGCTAATCTCTTAGGATTCCATCATATACACCCTGCTTCCTCTCTTTGAGCCTCATTTTTCTCATCTGTCAAATGAGGGTGATCATAATGTCTGTCCTGCTTGTCTCACAGGGTGTATGGGAGGCAGTGAGAGGACAGCCCTGTGGTTCCCAGCACCCAGAACCTTGTGGCCACCACTCCCTTCCCTTCCCCCTACTTACACCCTCAGCCCATAAGAGGCTTTCCTGACCTTTAAGGCCTTAGGAAATACCCAGCCTTAGCTTGTGGAATATGAGAGGGGAGGGGTGTGTGTGTGTTTATTGGGGGGAGTGGTTCTGGGTTAGGATGGTAAGCTTAGTATCTCCCCCAAACCATGAGCCTCATCCAAGGGAAACAGTGTGGAGCATCTGGAGTTGGGGCTTAGAAGGATGTGCCCGGGGGACGCATCCGACAAGAGAAGAAGCCAGTGGCTGACCCGCCACTAGATGGAATCCAAAGGTCAAGGTCTAGAGAAAAGCAGTCTCCTGGTGCATTTGTTTGTTTGCTCTCCAAGTGTCGATGGAGTTTCCCCTCTGGCTGGTGTGGTGCTGGACCCTGGAGTGGGCAAGGAGATGGGGGACAAGCTGGCAGGAAAGACAGGTGGCAATAAAGGACGTGGTACATGTGCACAGAGTGCTGCCAGGAGGAAGTTGTAAAACACATGGGGCACAAGGGCGGTTTAGGATGAAAGAGGATTATTTCATATTTTATGGCTTTATGCTTTACCTTATTTTCTCACTGCCCATTTTCTCTGCAGTGAAACTTCCTTAGCCACCTGTCATGCTAACGGACTGTGTTCTCAAGAATTAAGGTTGACTTTGGGAATTAGAGGGTAAGGAGGGAAAGACATGGAGGCAGGATGACCAGGCACTTGCTTGGCTGTGTCTGATAGGGATGGGTGTTGAGGGCAGCAATGTGGGGAGAGACTGAGAATGGGGGACGGGGCAGGTCTGGAAGGGCTAGGATGGAAGGCTGAAGAGTTTGGATTTGATGCTGAAGGCAGTGGGGAGCTGTTGAAAATTCTTGAGCCATTGAGGGACCTGGCCAGATTTCTGTTTGGAAACATTGAGTTCCAGTGTGTGGGAATGTTCTGATGAGCCAGATCTGGTCCTGCACAGTTTCAGTAAGGCCAGCTTGTCTATTCCCTGCTAGACTGTGAGATCCCTGAGGGCAAGGACCCATCTGGCTTATTTGTGTGTCCACAGTTGTGGTCCAAAGAGCTCTGTTCAAATGCCACTTCTCCAGAGGACTTCCCTGATTGCCTCATCTAAAACAGACCCAGTTCTGCGACTTTCTATCCCACCTGCTTTGTTTTGCTTCGTGACACCCTTTGCCACCTGAAAACAGTATCAGAGATTTGTTTG
>NW_007726161.1:119014-121825 GCF_000696425.1 Galeopterus variegatus
CTGCTTTGTTTTGCTTCGTGACACCCTTTGCCACCTGAAAACAGTATCAGAGATTTGTTTGTTTCCTTGTTTGGCGTCTGCCTTGCTCACCAGACTGTAGACTCCAGAAGAGAAGAGGTTTTTATCTGCCATGTTTGCTATTGCATCCCCAGTGTCTAGAACTGTGCCCAGCCACGTGGGTGCTCAGTAACTGAGTGACATAGTCAGCTAAGGAACACTGAGTGAACTGAATGTTGAGAGAATGAACAAATGAATATATTATATTGGGTTATGTGATAACCATCAGGAGAATAATACAGAGACAGAGGAGAGAGTCCATCTGGCTGGGGAAATCAAGGAAATCTGCCTGGAGGGAGACACTGAGGGGATGGCTTGGACAGGGATGCAAGAAGGTGTTTGGGGATAATGAACAGGCCTCTCCCTCTCCCAACTTATCTCTCCTGCTCCCATCCCAGCCCTACTGGGCCCACCTCTTGAGCATTACCTATCTAAGACCCAGTGACCTTCAGTAGGATTAGTTTGGAATTGGTTTTCCTTTTATGTTTGATTCTTCTCGTTTTTAAAGGAGGCTGCTTTCATGTATCCATCTTACCCAGGAAATCAGGGCTTAGATTTAAAACCCAAATGCTGTAGAATTCACAAGCAAGTTGACTTATTCATTCATTCCTCCACCCAACCATATATTTTAAAAGTCAGCAGGCACCTAGTCCATGTCAGATGCTGGGTGGGAGAAGGGCTTTTGGCTGGGGGCAGGGGGGGNGGCACCTAGTCCATGTCAGATGCTGGGTGGGAGAAGGGCTTTTGGCTGGGGGCAGGGGGGGGAAACAGGGCCAGCTGTCTTCGTAGACAGTGTGGGGTAGAAAAAACGCACAGCCTTCGGGGCCTGACAGACCAGGGTTCAAATCCCAGCACTGCATACTGTGTGCTTTGGGGCAAGGACCTAAGACTCCTGGACTTCTGTTTCTGAGTGTTCCCCTGGACACTACATAAAGTGTCAGGCACTAGTCCCCTCTGAGATCACTGATGGCTGTGTCCTAATTTGACCCCCTTTTTGGCATTTGGATTGTCCAGGCAACAAACCAGTCTTCAGTGTCTCCTCCAACATACCCCATGGGCTCCCAACTTCCCCTAGCCTTGAGACAGCAACCCCACAAGTGTGGGTGGACTCAGACTCCATCTCTGCCTCCTTCTCCAAGACCCCATCAGGTTTTTAAGCCAGGTGGGGGGGCTCTCAACTGGGGTCCACAGGCCTCCTATGTCCTGGGGAATCTGTGATCACCCTGAAATTGTAATAGAACATTGAATATTAATGTGGATTTTCCTGGGAAGAGGGGCCTTAGCTTTCAGAAGATTCTCAAAACAGTTCTGAAAACACTGGCTCACACCCAGGCACACAGTAGGGGCTTGATTCCCCCATCTCTGGAGTCCTTGGTGTACCCCTCACTGCCACCCCCTGCCATGCTGTGGCCCCAGTCCCTCCTGTGAGGTCGTCCTTCTTGGCACCTTTGGACCCACTTCGTCGAGGTTCTGCATCAGTTTCAAGGTGGGGACAGGTTCTCTGGGCAACTTTGCTTGGCACTCAGCCCAGGGTAGCAACTGGTCAATTCTGCCTGCCCAAAGCTCACCTATGAGTTTAGGCTGGAGGTCAGACCCCTGCGCACAGAAAGGCCCCTAACAGGAAGGGGCTGATGAAGCTGGCTGGTAACGATGTCTAGGCTGAGCAAGGGGACCTGTGCTCTCACTGAAGGCTGAGGGGGTACAGATCAGGGTGGGCCTCCTGGCACAGGCGGATCTGGCCACACCTTCGACCAACGCCCCATCTACCAAGGCTCCATCTTGTGACCTGGTCTGCTTGCCTGACTTAGCTGGAGATTTGGTGGTTGGGGAATCTGTATTGTTAACACACTCTCCAGGTCTTTCCATCAGGCAGGCAAATTTGCC
The DNA here is from genome assembly GCF_000696425.1 of Galeopterus variegatus. NCBI lineage: Eukaryota > Metazoa > Chordata > Mammalia > Dermoptera > Cynocephalidae > Galeopterus > Galeopterus variegatus. The sequence continues at coordinate 120,956 of NW_007726161.1, forward strand.
CCCCAGTGGCCTAAGATAAAACACATGACTCCTGGGAAAGAGGAAGAGAAACCTCAGCAGGAAACTGGAAAAGACTGAAATGAAGTGAAATCAATCGGAGTCAGCACCCACTGGCCTGGACTGCCTGTCGGCTGGTGAATGAAAAGAGAGTTAGCTGGTGGAGGACAGGGAATGGAAGAATGTTTGCACAGCTCCCGGGGGTGGGGCAGGCCATTGATAGTGGTAGCACCTGGAAGCTTCCTGATTGGGATCAGCTCGGTCCCTCAGATAAGGCTGCCTTAAAAACATTTTAGGGCCTTTTAAAGCAGCTGCCTTCCGGAGGATGGGGGAGGGGACACCTGTCTCCCCAGCACCCCTGTCACCTGGGGGCTTGCCTAGGTCACCGAAGCCTGTGCCTAGCCAGATGAGCTTCCTGGAGCCAATGCTGCCCCCTGGGAGTGGGGGTGTCCTTCGATGGGGAGACCTTGCCTGCTCTGAAGCTCTGAGCAAGTGATACACTCTCTGAGCCTCAGTTTCCTTATTTGTAAACTGGAAACTGCCTGTCAGAGGCTCGTGGTGAGGATTAAATGAGATTCCATTTACAGTGATCAGCAGAACAACCTGACACTCAGCCATGCCCGTATTCGTTAATTGTCATAACTGTGAGATGTCAGCACCCTCACCCCCTGCCGGAAGTGCTTGCTCCTTTCTCTGAAATCTCACAGCCCTTCAGCTTAGTCCTGACCACCTTCTCTCCTGTTCCATAAGCAGCATAGCCTGGGGTTATAAAAACATGGGTGGAATAGGACAATCCCTTACTGTGTGTCCTCAGTCTTGCTACTTAACCTCTCTGAGCTTTGGCTCCCTCATCTCTAAAATGGGGATAATGAC
>NW_007726161.1:122106-137442 GCF_000696425.1 Galeopterus variegatus
CTTTCTCTGAAATCTCACAGCCCTTCAGCTTAGTCCTGACCACCTTCTCTCCTGTTCCATAAAAGCATAGCCTGGGGTTATAAAAACATGGGTGGAGTAGGACAATCCCTTACTGTGTGTCCTCAGTCTTGCTACTTAACCTCTCTGAGCTTTGGCTCCCTCATCTCTAAAATGGGGATAATGATAGTTCCTAGCTCCTGAGATGGTTGTGAGGAATATCCATTATTAGTTAGTCCCAGGAAGACTAAGCTGAGTGTGTGCCCCAGGTGTGATGAGTGTGCTGTGAATACTGTTGCCATTATTGCTTATGAGCAGTGGGAAACTGGGTTCAGAGTAGGGGGATGTGGATGCCACTTTACTAGGGTTTCTCTCTCTCCAGCTCTTCTTCCACCCCTTTACCCAACCACAGGGAAAAGTCAAAGACAGAGTTAAGCTCTGATTCTAATAGGGCAAGGGTCTAACTGCCTCTTGCATGGTGGTTGAGAGACCCCTCCAGCCTGCCTCTCTGGGTTACAAACAGGTTTTCCTCAAAGGCCTCATCCCCACCCCAACTCGGCCTCCCTAATCCTAGCAGTTAAGTGGTAGGATCCTTTATGGCTGTGCCCTCCTTCCTGGCCCACTACCTGCCAGGCACCACCTTCCATGCCTTGACAATGATAGCAGCCATCAATTCCTGTGCCAGACACCATGTTGAGGGCATTGTGTATGTTGTCTCATGCAATTGCCCCAACACCCCACAGGTGGTTGTATTATTATGTCCATTTTACAGGGACACCTGGGGAGTGGTGAGGCAGGGATTCGAACCGAGGTCTGGATGACTCTGAAGCTCATGCTCTTCACTACTTTGATGTGCCTCCCTGCTCAGAGGAAAGGCTTGGCTCTGGTGAGGGTCTCAAGGCAGCCGTCCAGCCTCTGACTCCATCAACATCCTGAGATAATGCAAGCAGGAGGGTTCTGGAACTCACAGACCTGCCATAAAAATGCAATCTTTGTCATAATGGTCAGAATAATGTTGTTCTAACTTAGACAAATTGGGTGTTAACTCATTACATTGTAAGGGGCACCTCCACAGAGAACTGAGACTATGGAACAGTCACAGGGCCATTTGCAGCTTGCACTTCCAAATGCATTAGCTCATCAGGTTTTCACAGCAGCCTTGTAAGTGGACAGGAGCCAGGGGGCCCATTTTACAGATGAGGAAACTGAGGTCTGGGGAATAATACAACTTGCCCAAAACCAGTGGCTGGACCAAGCTTGAAGCCCAAGGCCAGTCTCAACAACCTGGAGATCATCAATCCAATTTGAATTTTTAGCCAACATTGGAAAGTCAAGAGATTTTACAGAAAAATCCTGTTTCTGGCTTCTCTGAAAAGTCAGACAACCTGGCTTCACTGGGCCCACATTCCCACATGGCCACAGTTGGCTGGAGCCGATAGTGGCTGCCTCTTCAGACAGAACATGTGGCTCTAGGGGTAGCTCACTACCAACTTGCTTCCACAGGTATTTTGCTCGCCTGGCACCTGTAGGGGTTGAGTTTGCCTCCTAGATCTGCCCCCTACTCTCTGTGTGACCCTGAGTAAAATGCTTCTCCTGCCTGGGTCTCTGCTCCCTCTTCTATAAAATGAGGGGGGTGAGACTCTGGCTTTGGAAGCCCCTTCCAGCTCCAGGATTCAGGACCAGTGCCAGTGCAGGTGAGGCCAGAGCTACAAAAACTACCCTGGAAAGTGTATCTAGTATCTATTGCCGTGTAACCAGCCACCCCAAAACTTACTGGCTTAAAACAATGATTTGTTAGTTCTCTTGATTCAGTGGATTGGCTGGGCTCAGCTGGGCGTTTATTCTGTCTGTTCAATGTGGTGTCAGCCTGGGTCACTCATGAGATTGGGCTGAAAGTTCCATCACAGCCTTGCATGCATCTTTGTGACCCCTGGTAGGGATGGCTTGGGAGCTGCCCCCCTCTCACTTTTCAATATTTCTCATCCATCACTGATCAAGATTGAGCTTATTTTTATGGCAGCTGGCTTCCAAGAGGGTGAAGCAGACACATCAAGACTTCTTGAGAGTAGGCTCTAATGTCACAAAATGTCATCCCTGCAGCATTCTGTTGGTCAAAGCAGGTCACAAAGCCAGCTCAGATTCATCCCAGGCTTCCTGATCAGGTTCAAGGAGAGGGACAATACACTGGGCTTGAATTTCTGTTCAGTCATTAAAGAGAAGCTCTATTTCTTGCTTAGCAGTTTAACACAGAAAATTTGACTGTAGGTAGTCCAGGTTCCCCCTCCAACATGTTTTGGAGGTGATGCTCAGAGCTCAGGGCCCCCCATCCACCCACCTTTCCATGTGCTCTGGGCCATCCTGTGGTCCAAACTTAGATCTAGACCTCCCTTGGTGGGGGGAGTGGCTGTATGTTTAGTGATAGGAGGAATTGTTGACTGTTTGGAGATAGTCTCCCACAGGGAGTTTATAGTCCAGTCCAGGGATGGGGATAACAGGAGGCCAGAAGACTCACTCCCTACCCTCTCTTCCCTCCCACCCCGCCCCCAGCATATACATCTCCCTGCATTGTCCTCCAGTGTTATCTGCCTCTCCCGAGAAGGTAGGGACTCTCCAAATCACCTTGTATCCCATGCCTTGTGCAAGGCTTGACGCATGATAGGCACTAAGTAACATTTGTGCAACAAAAGAACCTACAGATTAATGAAGAGTGGCAGGCTGGAGTCATAGATATTCAAGACCTCACATAAGGCTTGAGGCCAGAGAAGGAGGCCTTGAGCTGGTGGGGTGGAACACAAAAGATGGGACCAAGGCTCCCTGTGGCCTGGGGCAGGTGACTTCACCCCTCTGGGCCTCAGTTTCCTCATCAGCAAATTGGGCATCCTAATTTCAGCCACATCAGAAGCCTGTGCCAAGGAGCCATGGTGTTCTTCGTTCAACTATACAAGAAACTGTAGAGCTGTGACTGTGGTCGTCACTGTCCTACCTTGGCCAGGGGCCAACACAGGAGTAGGAAAGAATTAGAGAAAAGAAAAAGTTCTAAGGGCGTTGGCCAGTTGGTGTCAAATTTAAGTTTGGACCATATGTTGGCCCCAGAGCACATGGAGATTTGTGCAAATGGTGAAGTCGGTAGGTGGGAACACTGAGCTCTGAGCGTCACCTCCAAAGACATGAATCTGGGCAACGCATAGTCACATTTTCTGTGTTAAACCATTGAGCAAAAAATGGAGTTTCTTGGGGGCTAGCTGGTTGGCTCGGTTGGTTAGAGCACAACCTTACAGCACCAAGGTCATGAGTTCAGATCCCGGTACCGTCGAGCCACCAAAAAAGAAAGAAAGAAATGGGGCTTCTCTCTGCTGACAGAACAGGAAATCAAGCCCTACGTGATACAGATAATAAATCACAAGACTTCTGGTCAGAAACCCCAGACTCGCAAGCTGGTCCCAGTTGGGTTGAGTGAGGTAAGCTGGGTGTCGGATGTATAGTAGAGCCCCAGGAAGAACACATGTCCTGTCTACAGACGGCAGGTACTACCCTCTCCTGACCATGTTGCCATGCAGGAATTGGGGTCCAGTTTTGCCAGACCTACTGATTTGCAAAGTTCGGATGTTTAGAGGAACACTGGTTTTTGAATGTTCAGTCATTTTACTCTATAATGCAGTCCTGGCCAAACCAAACATGTTTGCCGGCTGGATTTGGCTCACCGGCTGGCAGTTAACAAGATCTAGTTTAGGCGTTTGAAGGAAAGAAACAGCAAGGGGATTGTTATCGCCATTGCACGGATGGGGAAGTTGAGCTTCAGAGCTTCAGTGACTTCCCCAAGGTCACATAGCTGGTAGGCAGTGGGGTGTAGAACATCCCCTAACCTTGCCTCCTAACCCTGAGTTGGGGAGTCTCTTTTCCTGTAACTTCTTGCAGGCATCTGCCAGGTTGGAAGGCAGAGCACGTCTTTCTTGGTTTCTCCTTTGTGGGGGTGGAGTTGTGGAATGAAAAGTACATGGTCTCAGAGTAGGACCATGCTAGGTTGCACTTCTGGCTCTGACGTGCAAACTGCATGACCTTGGCCCTTATAACTTCCCTCTTTGAGCCTCAGTTTCTTCAACTGTAAAATAAAGTTGGAAAAGGTTTCCTGGAACTTCTAAGATGATTCCTAAGGAACAGCCAGGTGAGGAAGTGGTGAGGCAGGCATCCAGGCAATGGGAACAGCATCTGTGAAGATCCGGGTAGGAGGCCTGTGAATGGGTGACGTATCTGGGGAGCTGGAAGGAGTCCTGTGTGACTGAGAACGGGGCATGCCAAGCACTGGGGCGGGGTGCAAGCTGCCTGGCCCCAGCAGGGAGAGAGCGTGGGGTCAACATTCCCTTTATGGCGACGACATATGTCCACAGCACCAACTTGTCACTTGGCCTGAGTCCATGGGAAGCCGGAAGGACAAAAAGCATCTGAAACGTGTAAGTGGGGAGAAAGCGGCTTAGTGCACAGTGGGATGCGTCCCGCCTGAATGGGGCTTCTCCGCCTCTCACGGGGAGGCAGAGCCTGGGAACAGCCTCGGCCAGAGCGTGCGGGGCCTTTTTGGAACCCACGAAAGGCCATGGCCCAGGGAGTCTGTTCGAGTCAGGGCCCTGGCCAGTACATCCTCTTGCCTGTCCCCATCAGCGTCAGCTGTCACTCCCCACGGCCTCAAATGGCAGCTCCCGTGGCTCTTGGGACAAGAGTCGAAAAGAGCTCCTGAGCTGCCAAGGAGACCCTGACACTGGGTGCCCCTAGCTGGCCCGGAAGCACAGCTGTGCCAGCAAAGCTCAGGACTCCCTTCTGACGGGCCCCTTCTGGAGTTGAAAGGGTGGTGAGGCTGGGACCCTTGGCCTGGGTCCAGGAGAGTTAGGAGAGGCAGGAGATGTTGGGGGAAAGATCCTGGATTTTGGAGACAGGCAGAGCTGTGTTCAAATCCTGACTTCCCACTTTCCAGCCGTGTCAGCAGGGCCGAGTCATTTTACCCTCTTCAGCCTTAGTTTCTCATCTGTAAAATGAGTATAATATCACCTGCCCATGGTGCTGTTTGGGGAATTGAAAGAGATGATATATGAGAAAAGCAGGTGTTTAACCAAACCTCTCCTAGCCTCTGTTTCTCAGCTGTTCAATGAGAATAATAACAGTAGTAATAACAGCAGCAGCTAGCATTTATGGGGACTTGCTAAAGACCGGGCACTGGGTTTAGTTATTATTGTTACCTGATCCTACAGATTAGAAAAGTAAAGCTTAGAAAAGGTAAATAATTTACCCATGGTCATTCAGCCAGGAATGGTGGAGCTGGAATCCAAGCTCAGGCAGTCTGACTCCAAGACGGGTTGAAAAAGACATGATTTATTTTCTTCTTTAATATTTCAAACATACAGAAAAGTTGAAAGTATAGTAAAATAAACACCCATGTAGCCTTCACCTAGAGTCAACAATTGGGAACGTTTTTGCCACGTTTATGCACTTGCTCTCTCTGTGTCTCTGTCCTTGTATGGGTGTGTGTGTGTGTGTGTGTGTGTGTGTGTGTGTGTGTCTATGTATATTTTTTTCTGAACCATTTGAGCACAAGTCACAGACATGGACAAAGAACCAATGTTTACTGAGAATCGACTCACATAGGAGTCATGTGCAATATGTCTAAGGCCCACGTTCTTCACCACTACTTTAGATGACTTTGCCTGGCAGCGATTGGAGAGAATAACTAGTGTTACCTGCAGCTTACCAAGTACGCCGCCTGTTTTATCTCATTCAGTCCTCACGATGGCCTGTCTCTATAGCTATTAGTGGTTTCTTCATTTTCAGAAAAGGGAAACAGACTCAGAGGTTAAATAAGTTGCAGCAAAATGCGAAGTTGAGATCTATACCTGGGTCTGCTTGACAGCAAAGCCCCCCAATTTTAGGGGGTTCCCTTCTCTCTCCTCTAGGTTTGCCTTATTGTAGCCACCAGGGCACAACCCAGGGGAGCAGATGGCAACTTCTCACCCAGCTGTGGTGGGACTTGGCCCTGGGGGTTCCCTTCTCTCTCCTCTAGGTTTGCCTTATTGTAGCCAACAGGGCACAACCCAGGGGAGCAGATGGCAACTTCTCACCCAGCTGTGGTGGGACTTGGCCCTTTCTCTCTAGGAATCGAGGGGGAATTATAGAGTTGGATGGACTTTGAAAAACCAGGGACTGGCTCAGGGTCCACAGCTAATCCAGTAGTTATGAGGACTCAGGCCTTTGGGCTTCTAGAGTCCACCATGCTGTTTCTTATTTCATTTACCCTCCTCTTCCCACCTGGGTACTCTTTTTATCTTCTCTCTCTGGCTAATTCGTGCTGCTTATTAAGATCCAGCTTGAACATCTTCTGTTTGAAGCCAGCCCTGACCTGTCTCACTAGCCCTTTACCCTTCTGTCCTTGGTGGCCTCTGTGTCCTTGGTATTATCTTGCATGTGGTTCTTTTATATGGCCCAGGTAGATCATACTGTGTACCAGGTCAACAAGTCTGATTTCCTTGCAGCCACTGGGAGAGCCTCAACCATACCGGTTGGATAGTATATGATTGGATAGTTGGATAAGCGCTGGGCAGACGGATGGGTGGTTGAGAGATGGGTGGTTGGATGGATAATGGCAGGGGGTTTGCATATTTTGGATAGCTGGGTAGATAAACGGAGGGATGAATGAACAGACACCAAAAACCAGAGTGTAGTTCTCCTCTTCAGATATCCCCTTTGGTATCTGGACGGTGTCTTTCCTTATTCTCCAATTTCTGGCCCTGGAAAGAGCTTGCAAACAGCACACTCCCCAGGTTTGCAGAAACCTTCTGAGCCATTGGCTGTGAACTTGCCAGTTTCTACACTGGGGAGTTCCAGAGAAGTTGGCCCCCAAAGTGAATTTTTGTAAAATTAATCCTATTTTCCCATTGACTTGGTTAACACTTTTTGGAAATATATTCCTGCTGTCAGGGGCTGGTGCTCTCAGAGGCTGGTGACAGGTGGGGGAAGGAGCTGGAATTCCCCTGGGCATCAGCTGCCCTGAGCTTCCACCTACTCCACCTTGAGAGAAGACTGATGCTGGCCACGAGCTCAGGAGCTTGGAGCCAGGGGGAGATGTAACAGCAGGGGAACAGATTTGGCATCTGGTTCCAGAAGCTTCTGCTGCCAGTGGGATGCTATGCTGCTGGGCTTCTGGGATAGCTCACGCAGTCTCCTCCAGACTTAACTGTCTGTGTTCATCTGTCTGTACATCCTTCCTTCCTTCCCTCCCATAATCCCACCCTCTCTCCTTCACCCATCCATCCATTCATCTGTCTACTCATTCAACAATCATTTTTGAAAGCCTCTGGGATGCTAGGAAACAGAAATTAAAAGAGAATTGACATTCTGATGTCAAAGAGTCATACCCCGGTAGAGGTGATAGGCAAGACTTCCTTCCTCTTCCTCCTCCTCCGTCTCTTCTTTCCCTTCTCCTTATCGTGCTTTTCTGCTTCCATCATCAAGATTGTCATCCTAGCAGACTCCCACCACTGAGTCCCCACTAAGTGCCAGGTTTCATCATGTAGAGGCTTTTCTGACATGCTGTCATTCATTCCCCTCAGCAACCCTGCGTAACAGTTATTAACACTCTTTTGTAAATAAAAAAGCAGTTCAGAGATGTTTGGTGATGTACCCAAGGTCACACTCTTTAATACATGCTTGTATGAGAGACAGAATATGTTGAGTGCAGAGGGGAAAGTGCCTTCCAGCCCGCATGGTCAGGGAAGGTGTATTTGGCTAGGTAGGATTTCAACACACAGTAAATGGAATGAAGGGCATTCTCAGCAGAGGGAACAGCCTGAGCAAAAGCCTAGAGGCTGGAAAGGGACAGGTTTGTAGAAGCCACAGTGAATGAAAGTGTATGGAAGAAGGGAATGGGAGATGGGGCTGGCAAAGGAGGTTTGAGCCAGTTAAAAGAGGCCTTGAGTGACAAGCTACGGTTGATGCTGGAAGCAGTAGGGAGCCACTGAAAGAAATCAAATGCAGGGAAGGGTTTAGGAAGGTGGCCGTGGAGGCTGGCATGGGAAGAGGATCCAGAGCAGGGAGGCGGTGGGTGGAGGCCAGGAGGGGTTGCATGGGCCTGGCCTCCACTAAGCCAGACCCTGGGTGTAGGCTACTCCTGCCCAGCCAACTACTCCGGCAGTGAGAAAGGCCAGGAGGTAGCCCACATTCTTGGAGGGTGGGCCAGAATGGTAGGGACCATGGCAGAATTAACAAGTCAGGGGGCCGGCCCGTGGCTCACTCGGTAGAGTGCGGTGCTGATAACACCAAGGCCGCGGGTTCGGATCCTATATAGGGATGGCCGGTTTGCTCACTGGCTGAGCGTGGTGCTGACAACACCAAGCCAAGGGTTGAGATCCCCTTACCAGTCATCTTTAAAAAAAAAAAAAAAAAAAAAAAAGAATTAACAAGTCAGGGAAGGGCAGCTCCCTGCCTCCTTTTTCCCCTCGCTGAAGCCCTCCCACTCCCAGGGACTCCTCGGGATCTGTCCCGCCCTGCCCACTTCACTCAACAGTGCCAGGGAAAGATTATAGGCACCTTGCTGAGGACTGGCTCTTCCACAGAGCCCAGACAACCTACTCCCAGGGACTCCTCGGGATCTGTCCCGCCCTGCCCACTTCACTCAACAATGCCAGGGAAAGATTATAGGCACCTTGCTGAGGACTGGCTCTTCCACAGAGCCCAGACAACCCAAGCAGCACCCTGAGAACCATCCCAGAATGTCAAAGCTGGACATATGGGGAAACCGAGGCCCAGAAAGGGACAGCTACCTGCCTGAGATCACACAAAGCCAGTGGCAGGGCTGGAACTTGGGGCTAGGTCCATAGCCACTAAAACTCTTTCCAACTGTTAAAGTTGGTGGCTCCCTTTTCTAGCTGTGGAGATGTGGACGTATTATTTAACATCTGCCTCTAAACCTTTGGAGAGTGAAGTGGGATAAAAATAGATAATGGGCATTTCAATAATTACTTGACTACTCAGAACCTCAGTTTACCCTCCTGTAAAATGGGGATTATAATAACAACAACAAAAATAAAACATTTTCATTTTTCTCTCTGTAAGAATGTGAGCTTCACAAAGGCAGGGATTTTTGTCTCTTTTGTTTACACGTCCCATCACGGCGCCTGGGACACAGCAGGTGTTAAATAAACAACTCACTAATGAACAAATGAATGAATGAGGCGTGCCCATCACTTATGGGCTTCTTACAGTGCACCTGGCACTACACAAAACCCTTTCCATGCAGAATCCTGCTTAGTCCTTGAAACAGTCCCGAGGACTGGGTATGATTATCCCCACTCTGCAGATGAGGGAGCTGAGCCTCAGAGAGGCGGCACATTTCTCACCCATTGTCACACAGTTCCTGCGCAATGGAACTGGGATTTAAACTCAGCTCTGTGTGACCCCAAAGGCTGCAGGGCTGCACAGCTGCTACAGATCTGAGTCAACACCATGTTGCTTCTGGGACCTATTGCAGGGACTGGCACAAAGTAGGGGCTGGATAGACAGTGTCCCCTCGCCCTATTCTCCCCATGACCCTTCTGTGGACCTCATATTTCCCATCTGGAAAGCTCCAGGGCTGGACTCTGACCTTCTCCAGGTCCTACCACATGGACCTCTCACACTAGGGAGGACATTACCATGGCTGATGGCTCTAAGGCCAGTGTCCTCACTGGTATTGACCAAGGGAAAGGGTCTCTGGAGGTTTCTGACATTTACTTCCTCTTCTGGGACTCTGGCACCTCTATGGCCTCACTCACTTCCCAAGGGTCCCTGAATTGGGCTCCAGATAGATTCACCTGGATAACAGCGCCCAGTGGCCTTAGGGAGGGGCGTTTTCTCAGCTCCCTGACAGCGTCCGACCCAAGGTGCGAGGCTCCAGCTGCACGCGGCGGGCCAGGCTGCCGTTCTGTCTGGAGCACTGTGCGGAGAAACAAACACAGCTGTGTTTATTCCAGAAATTACACATCCTGATAATCTGCTCACTCGGGGTAATGCCTTCCCAGTTAGGATCACAGGGGGAGCCATGTGAAGTTCCTGAATTTCTGGGAGGGTTTTAATTCTCTGTGACAAGAGTGCTATTGGGCAGAACTTGGCCAGTTGGAAGACCTCAGCCAGCGGGCACCCAGACAACTTTAGTATACTCAGTCATGAGGATAGGGGGCATTATCTCCTGGGCATGAGATGCTGGGAGGAGACGAACTTTTGCCTGGAAATCTCCAAATTGGGAGACTTGAGCCTGACACACCCACCACAGCCACACACAGACACAGAAGAGAACGTGACCCAAGACTGGATATTGAATCCAGTGACGTGTTTCTCTAAGGCATGTCCATGACTTCCTGTTGCTTTGGGGATAAAGACCCACTCTTCCCGTGGCCCAAAGGCCCTGCTCACTGCCCACTCTGGCTCGTCTCTGTCACGCACCCTAATCTTGCATTTCCACCCACTCTGGCCTTTCAATCCCTTAGGCTTCTTCCTACCACAGGGCTTTTGCACTGGCTGATCCCTCTAGCTGGAATGCTGTTCCCTCGTCATCTGGATAATTCTCACCCATCCTCCCCTTTTTCAGGGAAGTCTTCCCCAAGCCCTGGATAGCTCCGTGGCCATATCTGTTGCAGCAAAAGTCCAAGTTATAATTTACAAATGATTAGTGTGTTTCTTTGATCATCTCTGTCTTGCCCGCCAGTCTATAAACTCCACCTAGCTCCGTGGCCATATCTGTTGCGGCAAAAGTCCAAGTTATAATCTACAAATGATTAGTGTGTTTCTTTGATCATCTCTGTCTTGCCCGCCAGTCTATAAACTCCACTAGGGCAGCGACCACAAGGGCAGTGTGATTGAATTGCTTCATCTCTAGATTCCCCAGGCCTAGCATCGTGCCTGGCCCCTCGTAGGTGCTCAGTTCATACGTATTGATTGGAAGAATGAATGAATGGATGCACGGCTCTCAGATAAATGAAAAGAGGATACGCTTCTGTTTGTTCTTCTGGGTGACANGTGCCTGGCCCCTCGTAGGTGCTCAGTTCATACGTATTGATTGGAAGAATGAATGAATGGATGCACGGCTCTCAGATAAATGAAAAGAGGATACGCTTCTGTTTGTTCTTCTGGGTGACAGTTGGCAGAGTGCTGTGACATCCATCATCTCCCTTTAATTGAACAGGCTGGTATTGAAGTCTGCGGGGGCTTGGCTCAGAGCCAGCCCTAGGGTGGGGGGATGGGATCCGAGGTGAATTGGGCCTCATGGGCCTGCCCTTTGGGAGTTCATACACTGGATGTGCTCAGCCCCCTGGGGGGAAGGGCCCACTGGGATTGTCCCCCAGGATGGATGGGTGAGGCTCCTGATACTCAGAGGTGACTTGGTGGGGACAGACGTGCATTCAGATCCAGTGGATGTCAAGCTGGTGGTCCTTCCCCTACTTTTTTGCTGGCACTCAGATGGGAAATACCAGGGCTCCCTGACCTCGGGGGGTCAGTCTTGACATCCATGCCATGTGCCTGTGGACAAGTGACAGGGAACAACATAGACTGTCCTGCCCCATGGAGCTTTTCTTCTAGGGGGCACGACTGATGATAAATAGCTCGTGAGTAGGTTAGGTGGTGATGGTGTTAAGAACAAAGCTACAGCAGAGTGAGGGGGATCGGAGAGCCCGCTGGGAGGAGCGGGTCAGGAAAGGCATTTCTGGGGAGGTGATGTTTGAGCAGAGGCCCGAATCTGGATGTCTGCAGAGGGTGTTTCAGGCAGAGGGGACAGTCAGGGCAAAGGTCCTGAGGCAGGAATGGGTGAGGAGGCCAGTGTGGCTGGAGCAGGGGTTGAGGGGGGAGTGGGACAGAGGGGAGGGGGCCCGAGTCAGGACTTTGGCTTTTACCTTGAGTGAGATGGGAGCAGAGGAGACTATCAAGGAGGTGCCAGGGTCTGACTTGTGTTCCGAAAGTGCCTCTCTGACTGCCATGAGGGGACAGACTGGGGGACAGGGCAAAGCAGGGGACAGGAGGGACCTCCACAGAGGCAGGAGCTGGTGGAGGCTGGACCGAGGCGGGCGATGGTGGGAACCCGGCAATAAACAACCCTGGTTTTGGTCTCTGATTTGCTTCACACGGTTTGGGGGGAGTGGAGGGGAAGGGGAGGGCGTGCCTTACGTTTCTTCCCGCCCTGGCCCGTCACCAGCCCCCCGGCCTCAGAGGCTCCGTTGGTGTTTGTGATGTGGAAGCATCTGTCTCTTTGTTGCTAACATAAATTAATAATTTATTGACATTTCGTTCTCCTGGCAGCCTCATTGGCAACTCCCACATGTGCTAGACCATTCCAAGGGGAATGAAGGGCAGGGACCAGGGGAAGACCTAGCCTGGGTCCAGGTCCTCCTCTGTCAGGACTCGCTGGGTGGCTCTGTACAAGTCCCTTTCCCACTTTGGGCCTGGGGACTGCACGGAGGACAGCTGGCTGAGGGCCCTGCAAGCATACCAGCTGGGTTCAAGTCCAGGTGGCAGCACTCACTAGGTATGACTGTCACCTCTTAGAGCCCAGTTTCCTTATCTGTAAGATGGGGGTGATAAGAGTCCTTCTTTTGTTAGGTGTGCCACATAGTAAGTGCTCAACAAATGATCATCATCACAGTGCGGAGGGCGGAGGCACAGAAGCCAGTGCCAGGAAGGCCTTTGTCCAGTCTGTGCCCCAGTCTCCGTGCAGTCCACAACCAAGGGGCATTTGCCTGGTCCTTGGTTCAAGCAGTCCTGGGGCTTTCCACCTTGGATCTCAGGACTCACAGAACCTCCATAGCAGCTCCCTGGAAAACAGCACCCTCTAGAGGAAAGGACTGGGCTCCAGGGCTGTGCAGACCACTTATAGGCTGTGTGACCTCAGGCAGGGAACACAACCTCTCTGAGCTCCAGGGGTGATGAGTGTCCTCCATCTGTGCAGTCAGGATACTAAGAGGACCTGCCTCTCAGGACTGCTGTGGGGATGAAAGAAGAACACGCTTGGCAGGAGCTCAGAGGGTGGAGCTTGTGAATCCTGGCTCCCTTCTGCCCAGATGCGTGGGCCAGTTGCCTCCCAGGAGTGGGAGCCAAGAGCTGCAGGGCCTGGGAAAGGTGAGGGGGCATGGGGAAGGTGGTGGGCAGATGCCTGGAGGCAGAGGTGAGAGGGTTTAGGGAAGGGTGTGGGGGCCAGAGGATGGCTCTAACAGCTCTCTCTAATTTTTGAGAAAACCTTTCCCCCATCTTCATATAATTAAGAGTTTTTAAAAATGTCTTGTTGAAATAAAAATAGTCCATTTCCATATGACCTCATTTCATTCCACACCCTGCAGTGCACACACACACACACACACACACACACACACACACGACTGGATTTTAAAGCTGCCTTTTGTGCCTCTGCNCAGACCACTTATAGGCTGTGTGACCTCAGGCAGGGAACACAACCTCTCTGAGCTCCAGGGGGTGATGAGTGTCCTCCATCTGTGCAGTCGGGATACTAAGAGGACCTGCCTCTCAGGACTGCTGTGGGGATGAAAGAAGAACACGCTTGGCAGGAGCTCAGAGGGTGGAGCTTGTGAATCCTGGCTCCCTTCTGCCCAGATGCGTGGGCCAGTTGCCTCCCAGGAGTGGGAGCCAAGAGCTGCAGGGCCTGGGAAAGGTGAGGGGGCATGGGGAAGGTGGTGGGCAGATGCCTGGAGGCAGAGGTGAGAGGGTTTAGGGAAGGGTGTGGGGGCCAGAGGATGGCTCTAACAGCTCTCTCTAATTTTTGAGAAAACCTTTCCCCCATCTTCATATAATTAAGAGTTTTTAAAAATGCCTTGTTGAAATAAAAATAGTCCATTTCCATATGACCTCATTTCATTCCACACCCTGCAGTGCACACACACACACACACACACACACACGACTGGATTTTAAAGCTGCCTTTTGTGCCTCTGCCTAGAGGGGTCTTATTTTCACCTGGCAGGTAAATATTTAGGAGCACCTCCACCTTTATTTTCTGATTCACAATCGGAGGCCCATTAGAGGTCTTTCGCAGCAGCTGACACTGCGTTTCTTTGCAGCTTACAAGGTGTATTCACACTGACTATCTCTGCTGCTCCTCCTGCAGTCCTGGGAGGGGATGTCACTATGACCCCCACTTGGAGGTAGGACCATGCTATCTGCACCTTTTTGCCAGCAGCATCTAGCCCAGGACCAGGCCCTTTATACACATATATTCAGCCAGTGTCTGTTGAATACAGGTGAAGAATGAGGCTCATAACACAGATGAGGAAACTAAGGCTCGGAGAGACGAAACGATTTGTCCAACTGGATTTTTCCTGAGCTTCAAACCCGGGACTGTCCACATTATCTGTATGTTCCCCCTCCTCGGCTGCCTTTCTAGTCAGCCCTTCATTTTCAGATGGGGAGACCATGCTCTGGAGAGGACAGAGGGCTTGTAGAAGGTCATGCAGTGATGAGTAATGATATGAATGACAAGAAATATTATAAATTATAAAATTGTATTATTTGTGTAAACCATTAGGATTAAAGTGTTGACTTTACAAAATTCATATAATAGTAATCAGCATAGCCTGCAGCCTTACTATGTGTGGACTGCATTATCTTGTTGAATCTACCACTATGAGGCAGGACAGTTACTATCTTGTTTTAGAGAGAAGAAAACTGAATCTCTGGGAGGTTTAGTAAATTGCCCAGGCCACACAGCCAGAGGTGGCAGAGCTGGGATTTGAACCCACTGTCTTCTGACTCCAGAGCCCATGCTCAGAACTACTACATCAGGCTGGTGTGATTTGGAGGGGACTGAGCCAGGAGTTGAACCCAGGACTCTGAGTTCTTGGCCTCCTAGCCTCCAGAAACAAAACCACAGCCAAGAGGCCACCACCCACCGGGAGCTCCTGAGTTGGAGAGGACAGAGCTCTACCCTGGGCCCCCCACTCAGAGCCCAGCCTGGGATGGGGCCGGGGACTCGTGTCTCTCTCAGCCTCTCTGTGAGGGGGCTCTGGGGCAGCCACCAGTGTGGCCCAGCCTGCAGGCAGCTGGCCCCAACTGCCTCTTTAGCAGTTTAAAATACCCTCCCCTCTACACAGGCCTATACAGTGTACAGCATTCTTTCACCTCCAGTCTCTACTTAGCCTTGCAACATCCTTATGAGACAGGCAGGGCAGGGCTCCCCTGTCTTCAGATGGGGAAACGGAGGCCCAGAGATGTACACACCCCAAGAGTACCACAGGAATGCCAATGTTCTTTTGCTGTGGCTTCTTAACTTCTGGGTCCGAAGAGCCTTGAGAAACTGCCAAAAACTGTGAATTCCCCTCAGGAAATTGG
>NW_007726161.1:138495-140327 GCF_000696425.1 Galeopterus variegatus
TACGGGAGTTTGTCTTCCCTGAAGTTGTCCTCCCACCCCAGGATGGCGTAATGATTCTGGTAGGGCACTTGGGGGTCTTTGCATATGATTTGGCCCTGAGAGCAGGACCAAGGAGAGACGGCTGGGAGGCTGACAGAGTCACTGCACTTAGGCCAGAGACTCTGCCTGTTCACCCCTCATTAGAAGAGCAGCCTCGGGAGTCTTGTGTGGTGGCTAACAGTGTGGGCTCTGATGGACCCAGGTTCAAATCCCGGCTATACTTACGTGCTCTGTGACTTTAGGTTAGGCCTGTTTCCCTCTCTGAGCCTCAGTTCCCCATCAGTAAAAAGGAGGAGGAGGATGTGGTACAGAAAGGCACATGGCACCAGGCCTGGCACCAAGTAAGTGCCTGATAAAGATAATGACAGTTGGTCATCATTGTTGTCACAAGCGGCGGGTAGGGAGGTGGGAGGGAATGTACCACACACATGGGCGCCTGCAGGAAGCTGGCCAGGGCTAGGTCTCCCTTTCCTCGTTGGCAAGACTGTACCTGGAGGGGGATTGGGCAGGAGTGAGCAGGCTGGTCTGGGGGAAGTTTGGGGACAAGGAGGCCCCTCTTGCTTGGTTGGTGTGGGGAATGAGGCCCGGGGCTGGGCCCACAAGTACAAAAGCCTCTCCTCTTCAGCTTTCCTTCCAAATAATTCTGAAGGCGAGACAAAGAGTTCCTTGGGCCCCCCCTTCCCAGCGCATAAGCAGGGGCTCTGTTTAGCGGCCCCCACCCTATGGACCCGCCATGGTCACCGTGTTGGCCAAAGCATGATTCCCTGGGGGTGGGAAGGAGTCTGGGAGCCTCAATGGAGCCTGCAGGCCGCAGTCTGGTTCCCATAGGCCCCAGGAGGAGGCCCCTTCACAGCTCCAGCACGAGGCCTTTGGGGGTGGGGGCGGCCTCTGCAGCTCGACATGTTTGTGCTGCTGACACTGTGGCAGGGTCACCGTGGATAAAGGCGCTGCCCAGACCTCGGGCCCAGCCTGCAATGGGGCTTTCTTGTCAGAGAGGAGCCTTTCTTCCCAGCACACTGTGGGGCGGCAGCAGGGGGTCACCCGGCCTTGGAGGATAATGGAGCGCAGGCCAACGGAGACACTAGGCTCAGCCTGCCCACCCCACCCCACCCCCGTCAGAGCTGGGGGAGGAGGGGAGACTGGGGGCAGCTGATTGGCTCGGAAGTCTCAGCTGCCACCTTGGCAATGGCTGTCTGGGTGGATTCTACAGGGAGACACAATTGAGAACTTGGGACTCCCTCTGGAGGCCTCCAGATATCTATGAATCCAGCCGTTGGCCTGGTGAGGAATCTTGGACCAGTTATGCAGTGCCTCAGTTTCCTAATCTGGCTGCCTCGTGGATCTCAGGAGAGACTCCCCGGGCCAGACCCAGCATGGGCCTTTTCAGCTGTGCCTCCCTCTCACTTTGGCCATTCCAACTATTCCCTGCCTCTCCATCCCTACACTTGACCTCAAAGCCTCACCCTTCCTCTCCTGGACCATCTTGGTGACCTCTGCACTGCACAGAGCATCACTACCGAGTCTTCAAAACTGCAGTTCAGACCACATTACTCCCCTGCTCTGATCTTGAGCTCTTTGTTGACTATAAAAGTCAAGGTCAAACTCCAGCTTCTTGGTGATCTGGCCCCTGATGACTTCTCCGCCTGTCCTTGTCATTCTCATCCATAAACTCTAGGCTTCATACATACGTGTCATAACCCCCTGTGCCCCCAGACCTTTATTCAGGCCTCAGCTGCTGCCTAGAATGAATGCAATTCTCTCTCTTCTCTGTCTAGTGAACTCCTACTCATCCT
>NW_007726161.1:140993-145094 GCF_000696425.1 Galeopterus variegatus
CTGCTGCCTAGAATGAATGCAATTCTCTCTCTTCTCTGTCTAGTGAACTCCTACTCATCCTGCAAGGCCCAACACAAATGTCCCCTCCTTAGTATATCCTGCCCTATACCCACCTCTGTCCTTTATCCTCAACTCTTTTATAGGTGGTCTTATAACACCAAAGCATGGCTAATTTCATCCACATCAGCCTCCTCCCCTAGATTGGAATGTAGAGACTTTCTTATCTTATTCATCATTGGGCCCCCAGTGCCTAGTGCAGGGTCTGTTACCCACAGGCTCTCAAGCTGATGTTTTATGAATGAGGGAATGAATGAATCCACTGTCTGCCCATAAAAATAACTTCCTCCTCTATCCTAGAGGCTTTTACAACTCAGCGAGACACCCTCACAAAACCTGGAAAGTGGGAGGAAATTATCATAATGCACACACTGTTCAGATGCATCTAAAACTAGGTAGAACCTAAAATGAGATGGGAGCTGGGTCTCAGGCCAGAACAAGGGGGCTCTCATATCGACCTGGCCTTGAAGAGGTTTTTGAGTTGACTCCCTGCCTTGAGGCAGGACTTAATGAAACCATTTAAAGATGAAAAACACCAGCTGATCTCAGAGATGAGAAATCTCCACTTTGGGGCTGGATGGATTCTTGGGGGCTACCTGGCCCCACCCACTCTTTGGTGATGGTTTATACAAAAGCACAGATGGCTTTATGCACTTGTGAGCCTGGTCTTAGCCTCTCTTCCTCTTGTTCTTTGTCATTTTCCTGTTCCTAAATATGCCGGGTTCTGTCCATGTCTGTGTGGATGGTCTTTCCAAAGCCAGGAGACCCCAAATGTTCTTGGTCCCCAAACCCTCAAGCATCATAGATAATGATGACAGTCATGAGAGGAAGGTTTTCTGTCTCTGAGCATGCCTGGGAGCCAGTGCTGCACCAAGCTCTGCTCGTACCCTATCTCATTGTGGCTTCATAACAACCCCTGTGGCAGGTACGACCCTTCTCCCCATATTGCAGATGAGAAAACCAAGGCTCACAGAAGCAAAGCAATTTCCCAGAAGTCATCCAGCTACTAAATGGCAGAGCCAGGATTCAAATCTACATGTAAGTTCCTTGTGCTTTCCTGTTCCAGGACCATACCCGTCAATCCATTCATTCAAATCTTTCACCCAGTAGCCATTTATGGAGCACATATGCTGTTGTTAGTCATTTTAGTCATTTACTTGTTCCTTGCATTCCACAGTTATTTACTGAGGACCTATAATGTGCCAGGGCTCTGCTTTATAGGTTCCAGGGCAGGTGACACCTTGAGGTTGGCACTGGCAGAGAGAAGGAGAGATGTTCTCAAGCCATGACATGGGGAACCCCTAGGGCTGAGGTGCCCCCACTGTCCTCAATAGGTTGGACCTGTGGCTCTGGGGTCATGCGGCTTGGCAGATTGGGGATGGCACCACTGTGGCATCCGCAGTGA
This sequence comes from Galeopterus variegatus, assembly GCF_000696425.1. Lineage (NCBI taxonomy): Eukaryota > Metazoa > Chordata > Mammalia > Dermoptera > Cynocephalidae > Galeopterus > Galeopterus variegatus. Next base: position 142,456 of record NW_007726161.1, read on the forward strand.
GCAAGTGTGCTCACAAGTCTCAACTGGCACAGTGAGGCAGGCTCAGAGTTTTAGATTCTGGTCTTAGCTCTGCCGCCTCTTCCATTTCACCACATCACTCCCTCCCTGAACACGTTTCTGAAATGGACTAACCAGACCTAGCTCACCTGGTTATTCTGAGGCCTTCAGGACACAGCAGATCAGACCTAACCCCATCCTGGCATTTCTGGGGTCACATGCAGGTGACCGCCCCGCACAGCGGCCCTGAGCTGGGAGCGCAGCGTGGCTCCCCTCCCCCGCACACCCAGCCCAGCCTGGAATCTTTCTCGATTTGATGAGTGATTCATAACCTGACGCTGCAGAAAGTTGTGCTGGGCCGCAGAAGGGCTGCCCAGGGTTTGTGGTTTTGAACACAGAGAAGAATTCCCTCATCGGCTCAGGATAGGATAACGTACTTGTTGAGAGAAACATTTTCACAAAATAAATCCTTAGAGAAACCAGGCGCTGAGGCAGGGAGGCCTGGTGAGGGATTATCTAAATAAACCCTGTTTTTGAAGCTTCAGGCCCAAACGATTTGCCTGAGCTCTTTGTTGCTTCCTTGTACTCAACTTGAGGTCCCTAGTGACCCTGAGATCATTTTCAGTGGTACCAGTGCAGCCAGGCCCTCTCCACCTGGGTGATGTCTCCATCATTTGGCCTCACTGGAATTCTTTTCAGCTGGGGTCTTTGGGGTATATCGTTTTTCTTTTGGGGAGTGGGTGTCATGATCACTCTAATCTATAATTTTTTTAAAAAATAAGGTTACTATTCACATTCTGGGAAGGACAATTCTTCCTTTTCTGAGACTGTCCTGTCCATTGCAAGAAGGTTATCACCCCAGGCTCCAGCTGATGAAATGCCACTAGCACCATCCCCGCCCCCAACGGTCATCATGGCCCCACAATCCTTAAAAGGTCAGACCCATGGGGTCCTGTGGTCTAGTGGGCTGGAGATGGCACCTCTGTGGCATACATAGTGAGCACGCGTGCTCTCAAGCCTTGCTTGTCATTACAACAACCAAAAACGCCTCACTTGCTTTCCAAGTGCCATCTGGGGGGCACTGTGCCCAGATGAGTCCCACTGATCTCACCATGGCCTCGTGTCCTGCTACCCTGAATGTCTTGCAATTTCATGAACTCACCCTACCCTTTCATACCTCCCTTCCTTTGCTCCTGCTGTTCCCTCTGCCTAGAATGCCCTTCCCCACCCCTCCATTCTCTTCCAGGGCCCCACCCTCCTTCAGCCCAAGAAGTCTTCAGCATTATGCTGGCACCTCCACCCTCACTGATGTGGGTGGCCTTGGACTCATTTTTTTAGCTCTCAGTAAAATGGGGAGCAGAATAGAACCTTCTTGCTCTGGCTGTGAGATGGTGCATGTAAAATTCTGAACTTGGTGCCCAGCGGAGTCAGCACTGGGTGAGTGTGAGCCGCCCCTACAAGACCAAGCCTTCCCCTGCTGGAGGCAGGGATTGGCACCTGTCTTGTGCACCCGGTTCCCCTCTGCCTGCTTCTACTCTGCATCCCTGGGCCTCCCCATGGTGGTGGAGGGGGCAGGCCCCATCCTCCCATGGGCTCCTCCAACCTAGCAACAGTGGCCTTGCTACGCTGGCAGGGAGGGTGCTGTGTGGCCCAGTGAGTGCAGACTAAAAGTGGACACTGGGACTGGCACTGGCTTGGAGGGGACCCCCACCCCATCCTCTGATTCCATCTGAGTGCCCTGAACTCCCTCCAGCCACAGCCTTAGGAGATGTCTTCTCTCTCACCGTGGGGCTGCTGGGACCTGTCTCCCTAACCTGACATCTCAAGAGTCTGTCCTCTCTACTTTATCCTCCTCTTGAGTAGTACTCCGTAAAATCACATCCCTGGAGCCGTCTGTTTTGCCTCCCCTCACGACACCTGGCTGCCCTCCCTCCAGCCTGCGCCCCCCAGTCTCCCTCTTATCTAAATCCCAAGCCATCCTGTCTCTCTTTGGGAGATAAGGGGTTCCCAGCAAATTACCGTAGTTACATGTTAGACGCTCACTGTCTGACATTGAGAATAGCTCCTGTCACACAGTAGGCACTTTACTACCTGTTGAGTGAGTGAATGGGGCTTTGTGGCACATCTCTTCCTCCCATTTGGAAATTTGGAATGAAATCTAAAAGGTTCAGGGAAGACAGGACGTATTCACTTTGACAGCCTGACTTTCTTCCCAGCGTGAAAACACGATCACTTTCTCAGGTTGGCTCCGATCAGTGCAATGACAGAAAAAAGAGCCACAGGAACAGTCAAGCTGCAGGAGAGCTTAAAATGTGCCACACATAGGGCCTGTTGCCTATGTGCCCACTTTTCTCCCTGTTTCAGAGATGGGAAAGTGTGGTTAAGGCACCTGTCCCCGATAGGGAGATGGTGTGTCAGGACTTAAACCAGGTCTGTGCCTCCAAGACCCATGCACATAGTCAGCACCCCACATCTCCTCTGCACTGCTTTATTTTACTTGCACATTTGTCCTGATACAGATGGGAAAACTGAGGCTCAGGGAGGAGAGCTTGCCCAAGGCCCCCTGCGTGAGTGGTGGGCGGAGACCAAGCCAAGGCTAGACCCAGGCCCCTGCTCCTGGGGCCCGTCTGCATCACCCTCCT
>NW_007726161.1:145934-148247 GCF_000696425.1 Galeopterus variegatus
AATTACAAACAAGCCCTTATTGAGCGTCGACTCTGCTAGGCACCATATTCTTGGAATGCATCGGCTATTAGTAGTCACATCAGCTCAGGGCTCGGTGATGCCATCCCTAACATCCTGAAAGGCTATTAATATCCGGTACCAGTTCACCTCCCGAAACCCAGGTCAAGGCACTTCACCTATCTGAGCCTCAATTTCATCCTCTGTAAACTGGGGTGGCCATCACTGCTTCATAGTACATTTGGGAGGATTAAAGGAGATGATGCTTTCAAAGCTCTGAGTACAGTGCCTAGCACATAGTAGGTCTCCTCCACCACCTCCACAAATAGCAGTGTCATCTGCTTCTGGACTGGGGCTCACAGGCTCTGAGTCAGGAAACCTGACCTGGTATCCAAGGCAGCAGGTACTGGAGCTGCATTTATCTGATCCCCCAAATTACAACACAGGAGTTCTGACAAAGGGTTTATGATGGATTTGTGAATATGTTTCTAATGGAAATCACCCAGTAGCACTTAAAAGAATCAAATCACATTTCATTATTAACACAATGCATTACCTTTATCCAAAATAATAAAACATCCTAAATCATGATTTCCCTAAAACAGATTGAGGCAAGGATATGAATAAAATCAGCCATATAACTTTGGAAAACAGTTTTGCCATTTCTTATAAAACTAAGTATATGCCTACCCTGTGGTCCAGTGACTCCACTGCCTCTTTAGGACATGCCAGAATGAAATGAGTGCATGTGCTCACCAAAAGCAGGTGCTAGACTAGGATGTTCATAGCGGCTTTGCTCATAACAGCCAGAGACTGGAAACAACCCAAACATCCATCAACAGCGAATGGGTAAGTAAATTGTGGTGTATTCCCATGATGGACTACCACGCAGCAATAAAAAAGAACNATGGGTAAGTAAATTGTGGTGTATTCCCATGATGGACTACCACGCAGCAATAAAAAAGAACTGCTGATGACACGCTGCATCGTGGTTAAATCTAAGACTATGCTGAGCAAAAGAAGCCAGACACCAAAGAATGCCTACCTAGTGGATTCATTTATAGATACTTCAAAAACAGGCAGATCGAATTAATGATGACTAGTCAGGATAGTGATTGCATGTGGTGAGGGAGGAATATTGATTAGGAAGGGACTTGAGGAACTTTCTGGATGGTAGTTAACATGTATATAGACATTTGAGAAATTCACCCAGCTCTATGCTTAAGATCTGTGTACTTTACTGTATATAAGTTATACCTTTTAAAATTATTTTTAATTAAAAAATAAAAACTCCAGATATCCCTCCCTGCTTTCTAATAGTTTGACTTTGGGCAAGTGATGTCACCTCTATGAGCCTCAGTTTGTTTCATCTCTAAAAGGGGTGAGCAATCCCTACATCATGGGAATTGTGAGAATTTAATGGGATCGTTACGATCTGCGCAGTAGGGGCCTTTGTTGATGTTGTCCAGCAGGGCCCAGGCTTGGGGTCAGATGGATCAGCAGCCGTGAGTGCAGGAGGGGCTTGGGGTCTGTCCAGGGATGTGACTTATGTGCCTAGCTGACACTCATCTGGTATCTGCGACAATCTTAGCTTATTTTTCAAGGCCTATCTCCCTAATCCCGCAATCAGCCTGCAAAGTGGGGGACACAGCAGGATCGGGATGTTTAACTTCTCTCTTTGCCACCAAGGCTTGGTGAGAAAGACCTCCAGTCACATAGTGATCGGCTCTGCTCTGATCAAAATTCAGTAATGACTGAGTAGCTGCTTTGGGCCACACACTGGGCCAAGGGCCAGGGGCCAGGGTGCACCCATGGAAAGACCACACAAGACACCTGCCATCATGGACCTTAGAGCCTGGAGGCAGATCAGACAGTCATCAAAGAACCTCAGAGATGGGACAACTGCATCTTTGACAACTACTCCAAAAAAGGTTGTAAGGGAGGATTGGGTCTGGTAGGGAGGCCTGGGAAGGCTTCCTGGAGGAAGTGACACACAGGTATGGCCTAAAACATGAGTGGGACCTGACCAGGCTCAAAGGTAAGGGAGGGTGCACCAAGCAGAGGGAACAGCTTAGGCAAAGACCCAGCAGGAGCATGAATTATTGGTGTTTGAAAGGACCCAGAGTGGTTGGAACTGGGGGAAGAAGAGTAGGACGAAGCCAGAGAGGTCTGTGGGCTCCTGCTTAAGCCCCACCCTTTTATGTCTTTATACCTAGAGCAACAGGAAGCTATTCCAGTGTTTTCTGCAGGAGAAAGATGAGGTCGTGAAACTGGCCTTTTGCAAAGAATAACAAAGCTTCCATGACCGACCACCTA
>NW_007726161.1:148387-150186 GCF_000696425.1 Galeopterus variegatus
GATGAGGTCGTGAAACTGGCCTTTTGCAAAGAATAACAAAGCTTCCATGACCGACCACCTACTGTGGACCGTGGACCGTGCTAGGCCCTCTGGACACACTTCTAAATCCTGACCACCCCCTGCAATGGAGGGCTCACCCCTACCTTTCCAGATGGAAGAGTCAGGTCGCAAGGATGCTGAGTGTTTTCCTCATGACCTTCCTACTAGGGAGTGGAGGAGCTGGGACTCAGACCCCGCTCTGTCTGAGGCTGTGTCCACACACTTCCCACTGTGCCCTTCTCATCTACGACAGCCTCAGGGTGTAAATCCCTTAGCTTCTCAGCCTCGCTTTCCTCATTTCTGGAAGGGGATAAGGACCTGTCCTGCCTCCCTCCTAGGGGGGGTGTTTTGAAGTCAGATGAAACAAAGGATGAAGTGACAGATGGTCAGATCAGGCCAGCCCCTCAGTCCAAGCCTCATATTTTATAGAAGGGGAAATTGAGGCCCAGAGAGGGCGATTGCTGGTCCCAGATCACACAGTCAGTTAGAGGCAGGGCTGGGATTGAAACTTGGGTTTCTGCATCAGCTGCTTCATACCAGAAACCCAGGCAGGCAGGGAGAACTGCCTTCTGCTCAGACCTTGGTCACTGGGCTGGGGGCCCGAGTGAGGCAGGCTCATGTCTGCCCATAATGATCAGAGCAGCTTGGGTTAGGGTTAGGCTAGGTTAATTGTGTTCATAATGGCTAAAATTTATTAAACACTTTCTATGTGCCAAAACACTATGCTAAGTGCTTTTCCTGAATTCTGTTTAATTCTTGACATTGCCCCCAGGTGGTGAAGCAGCTTGTCCAAGGTCAGACTTGAATCAGTGTCTATTAATTCTATACCAACTAGGCTATTCCAGGGACTCCTTGTCATCCTGGTAGAGCAAATCGAGAAGGGCTTGAGGTCCTCCAAATTCCAGATGACTCACGCACTCAGGGGAGCAAAGCAAACACCTTGGGGTGGCGGGTGGCTTGTGAGCTGGCATTGCCAGACCCCCAGTCATCCGAGACCTTTGCCAGCAGGGGTGGCCTGTGGGAGAGCGGGAAGATGAGCCGTCGGGATTCCTCTGCCGTTGGGGGATCAGGTGTGACCTGCCCAGTCACTTAGAATGAACTTGTTCACTTCCTTTTGTTCGGGGCATGAGCTTTAGAACCCATTGTGCTGTGGACCTGCCAGTCTGCTAGAGGAAAAGGACAGTGAGGCGGGTGGCCCCACTCTGCCACTGTTGAGCTGTGTAACTTTGGGCAAATCACTTGGCCTCTCTGTGCCTCAGTAACTTTACTCAGCAAATGAAGATAACAACACTCACCTGGTAGAATTGTGCCAAGCCAACAAAAGCCACATGTAAGGGGCCTGATGGAATCGCACAGTGGTTAAGCACCAGTGACTCTAGAGCCACATTTTCTACTTCAAATCCTAGCTACAATATTTGCTAGCCACTTGAGCAAGTTATTTAATCCTCTCTTGCTTCAGTTTACCCATCTGTAAAATAGGGCAAGTGACCTTACTTACTTCACTGAGTCAAAGTGTTTCTACATGTTAAGCTCGTAATGCCTGGCACACTAAGCAGTCATTATTATTTCCCTTCATCTTCCCCCCTCAACTTGCTTCCTTTCTCACTCTGGCTGCTGGGGAGCTCAGAGCAAACATTGTTTCCTGGTGAAGTTCATGGAAGAATCCTCTTTCCCTGACCTCAAAGGGCTTTCTGGGTGCTCTTTTTATATAAATTTAATTCAAATGCCCTGATACACACACACGTATGCATATACATATA
>NW_007726161.1:150703-186158 GCF_000696425.1 Galeopterus variegatus
CGTGGTGCTGACAACACTAAGTCAAGGGTTAAGATCCCCTTACTGGTCATCTTTTAAAAAATAAATAAAATAAAGTTCCCTTCAATTCTTTCTAGAAAGAGCAGAATATATAGTATTTTCTGAAAACCAACAGGGTAGGTAGGTCATGGGGCCTCTTGTCTGTGAGCTCCATGTCATCAGAGCCTGTCTCATTTGCCCCTCCATATTTACTTCACGGCTTTGCAGGTTACCACCACATGTTGGCACCCTGGACAAAAGAGGAACAGAAAGCAGGGACTGGGATGTGCATTTCTTTTGGAAACCTTTACCCCCCTTCCCCACACTGTCTGGCCCAAGGCTGGGCTCATAAACATCCAGCAGAAACCTACAAGTGAATTGAGGGATTCAGGCCAAAGTGTTCAATTCCGTGGGTGGTGACAGAAGGTGTTTCTTGGTTGTCTGGTGTCACAGATCCCACATGACATCATCTCCCACCAAGGAAAGTTGTGTCTCCTGGTTTTTCTTTGAGGGAAGGGGAAAGGAAACTGAAGCTATCGGGCCCAGGATGGAGAGGGGAAGGACATTACCTCCTCCCTCATGGGACCTAAGCTACCCACCCATCTTTCCATCCACCCATCCATCCGTCCATTCATTCATTCAGCTGGGCTTCCATTGGCTTTCCCACCCTACGCTAGGGCTGAGGGTACTGAGATGAGTCAGCTGGGCCCCTGCCCTCGTAGAACACCCAGAAAGCCATATAGACAGAATGGTGGGTATGAGAAGAGAATGCATGAAGTGCTGCAATTACTGTAATCAAGACGCATTGTTTGACAAAGGACTTTTTTCTCAAGTTTGAATTTATTTATAACAACAACAATAATAACAGTCATTGAGTGCTAACTATGTGCCCAGAGCTGTGCAAAGCCCTTAACCAGCATTATCTCCTTGATCCCCCCCACAACCCTCTCAGGGAGATAGTTTTATCCTTATTTGGCAGATGAGAAAATGGAACAGGGCAGGGATGCAACTTGTCCAAGGTCACACAGCGAGCAAGTGTCAGAATGGAATTTAAAGTCCAGAATCCTTACTCTGGACATCTATCAGGTGCCACCTCTCCATGAAAAGAAATGGAGTGGGATAGTTTATATTGGGGCTGACCAAGAAAATCCAGGCCAAGTAGTGGCAGAGGCAGTCGAAGGGCTTTCAGCAGGCAAGGGGCAGAGGGGATGTGGGCTGAATGGGGGCCATGGCCCGGACCCTTCTGTGCCATCAGAGGTTTGTTCTCTTTCTGGAGTTCTAGGTCACCAGAGCCAGACTTTAGAGACGTGCTTTAGTCCCATGTTTACCAGGGTGTCGGGCAGAACAGGCTGTGGGGGGAACACGGAAATGGCATTAAATAACGCTGAATCACACGGTAAGAAAGTTCCCCTTCTCTTCTCCTCCACGCCTGCTGATTACTCACGGAGAAAGTCTCTGTTTCCTGCCAACATGTCTCTAACACCTTGCTGACAGCCTCTAATCTTCCTTTTCAGTTGGGAAAAGCAGACCTCGGGCTCAGACCCTACTAGGGAGCCAGACTGCCAGGGCATTATCCTGTTTTCATTGTGCATAGTTTAGTTTATGTATTTTTATTTAACAAACGCATCTTATTTAACAAACACATGAAGCATTTTCTAAGTGCTTTACAGATATTACCTCTAACTTTATGAGGTAGGCACTATTCATCTTACAGATGAGTAAGCTCAGGCACAGAGAGGTTAAGTAACTTGCCCAAGGTCACACAGCTAGTGAGTGTCAGAGCAAGGATTATGAACCCAGGCAGCTGGCTTCAGAGCCCATGTTCTTAACCACCTCCCCAAACTGCCTCTGGTTATAGGAATTGGTGCTGGCTTTTTTCTAGTTACAGTAGTAACCTGATTTTTCCTTTATCAATGAATTTATTTTAGTAAAAAATAGGTGAGTCAATTTAAAAGTAAAGTGTAGTTCAAGTGGTTACATGGATGTGGCCAAAGTCCTAGCAGTAGTCGCTCAGGAAGGACTGAGGTTTAAAGAATGCTGGTTAGTCCAAGCCCTTCATTTGCTGGAGGGGGAAGCTGAAGCCCAGAGAGGAGACTGGACCTGACAAAGATCATATAGCGAGGGAGCATGTAAGACGCCAGGGCAGAGGGAGCTGTCACCTGCCGCCCACACCTGTCTGCTTCCCGCACCCACAGCTGATGGGGCGCCAGGCGGCAGGAGCACAGAGGTGTGCTCACCTGCCCAGAAGTGTCCAGGTGCTGTAACAGGATCCCTGTTATCTCTGTTCTTCCGGGCACAGGCAGGGCCCAGCTCCAAGGCCCACACCCGAGTCAGCATTTTGGCCACCGCTGAGCTGACTCCTGTCTTATGTCTCTACCTTCTCTCCCAGGTCTCATTACAGCCTGAGCTGGTGAGTGCTCACCTTCCCCACTTTCATGCCTTTCTAGAACCTTCCACAGTTTCTGCCTTGGGGAATGTGGGCTGATCTGGGTTCTAATCCTGGTTCTGCCACATCCCCCCCATGCGGCCTTCGTCAGGATACTTACCCCCTCTGAGCTTTGTTGTACTTTTGTATAAAGTGGGAATGTACAAGACCAAAGACAATTGCCTGGGAGGAGGCATGAGAGAAGGTGCCTACTGCACAGAAAAGCAGGGCGGATGTCACTACTCGGCATGAAGGTCCTGGGAAGAGGAGAAGGAATTACAGTCATTGTCCCAACACAGAGATGAGCAAACCAAGGCCCCACATGGGGTACCAGTTTCTCTCAAAATCAGACACTGGTCTGGAATTACACCATGTGGACAGTGGCCCCGATCACAGGCTTAGCTACTCACTAGTTTCATGTGGCCATGTGGCCTTCTGACCCTGGGTGGGTCATTTCTCCTCTCCTGGCCTCAGTTTCCTCATCTGTCAAATGAAACCTACCATGCAGGGTTATTGTAAGACTTAAATGTGATGAATGTTCTTTAAAAGTCTGATGTACTCTGTAGGTGTTATTTATGACTATCTTTATGCCTAGTGTAGACAGAAAAATCACTTTGCAATGCTCTTTAAAATTACCGTGTAGGGCCAGCCCGGTGGCGCACTGGAGAGTGCGCCGCTTGGGAGCGCAGCAGCACTCCCACCAAGGGTTTGGATCCCATGTGGAGACCGGTTCCTGTTCACTGGCTGAGCATGGTGCGGGCGCGACACCGAGGGTTGCGATCCCGTTGCCGGTCAGTAAAAAAGACAAAAAGGAAAAAAAAAATTACCGTGTAGGCAGAACATGCAAGGGAATTAAAACCCTCTTTCCAGTAAGAGTCACTGAAAAGGGCCTGACCAGAGTTGGATCCAGGCTGATATTCTGTTTCCCATTCACTCTTTCAGTCAACAGTCTTTTCTTCATCCACTCCTGGGTGAGGCATCATGGTGTGGAAGAAAGAGCATCAGCCCTGGAGTCAGACAACCCTGGATTTATATCCTGGTTCCCCCACCTCCTGGCTGGGTGGCCCTGGGCAAGTCACTTCACCTCTCTGAGCTTCAGATTCCTTGTCTGTAGAATGGAAATGCCTCACCAAGTCATTGTACAGATTAAATGAGTCAATGCGTATAAATGCTTGGCACACCTCCTGGACCATGGTGGACACTTGATCAATGATGGCTATTCTTGGCATATAATTACTACACACTGGGTCCTCCTCTGGGCACTCATAGCCCAGTCAAGTGGCTTTGGCAGACATGCGAGTCAGTCAGTCACACACACTGATGGAGGCAGCCCAGGCACCAAAGCCAGCCTGTGTGGTCAGGGAAGGCTTCCCTGAGCTGAATCAAAGGGGAAGATGAGGGCGTTCCAGGCGAGGGGATCAGCAGAGGCAAAGGCCTGGAGTCCTGAGACGAGCCATCTTTCCTTCAGCTGCACTCAGGCTGCAAGTGGGGGAGAGGCAGGAGATGAGGCTGCTGAGTGGACAGGCCCCCCAGGGACAGTTCGTCAGGGAGTTTGACAAGGTTAAGGATCTTCCTCGAACATCCTTTCACTTCCCCTCAATAACCTGGTACGGATCTATCATCTCGGTATTTATCTAAACCCTTGCTGGACCCATTTATATTCTCTGCCTCTCCCGCCTCTCAGCATAATGAGCTCCAGATGTGGTGGAGGGGCCTTCCTAAAATCTCTACCTCGAGCTCGGAGGGTGCTGGGATTGGGGGGACGAGTCCTCGTTCACCAACTGCACGTCCTGAGAGATGGGAAGGACTTAGAGCCTGCTCCCCAACTCTGCTTTCCCCTTACACAGGCCTGAGACACTCAGGGTGGGGCGCCTGGGGGTTCTAGGCCACTGTGAGGACCCAAAATCCTGGGCCTGGGTGATCTGCAGGCCAGGACATCCACGGGCTCCTTAAGGGGTACCCCAGAGATACTAGACCCACTGTGGCTACCCCAGGAAGAGACAGGCAGCCAGGAAGCTCTTTCAACCCGCAAGGATACCAGGAACGTCCTCAAACCGAACCAGAATGTTAGAGCTTGAAGGGGCTCAGAAACCTGTTTGTCCTGTAGCTCCCAGTCGTCAGTCTCAATATCTGCCATCTCAGGTCGTGTTCTCCCTGATGTTCTATAAATGACTCACTTTCCTATTTACTGGGGTAAGTGTATTAAGACAGAAAGTCCTTAGCCCTGCCATAAATAAAACACCAGTATCTCTGACACAAGCAGAAGGTAACTGTGGCTATAAATTCAACAGAAACAGGCCAGGCCGATTACGTTCTGGCTTGAGCCTGGTGCTCACTCTCATAGCTGGGCTCCCGCAGAAAGGAGGGGAGCCTGAGACAAGGGTTTTGGGGACTTAAAGGAGATGGGCGCGGGGAAGCAGGCAGGGACAGCGTGAGGGTGCACTGTGCAGCTGAGTGCTGCTGTGGGCAGCTGGGGCTTGTTCTCTCTGGGACCTGGCGCAGGTCGTGGAGATTGCCTGTGAAATGCTGCTCGCCCACCTTCACTTGTTAAGGCTGGTCACGGGGAGCCAACTGTCTTGCATGTCCCTTTGCTGTATGTGAGAAGGGAGAGGCTCCTGCAGACACTGGACATCTCAAAGCCCCAGGGTGGAAGAGAGAGGTCCGCAGGGGAGGTGAGCGGCAGGGAAGGGAAGGAGTGGAGCCTGAGGCCCACTGTCCTGCTGTGTCTTTGTTCAAAAAGACCAACATGTTTCAAAGAGGTGTTAAAGCCTCAGCAGCCCCAGTGGAGGTTTTCTCTTTGAGGGATCAAGGGATTGCAGAGAACTGAAAAGGGGAAAACGTTCTCACTTTATGGCATTCTAGAATGCAGTGTCAGGTAACACTAAATCTTGTCTTAGGGGAATCCCCAAAATCTAATGGACAGGAGGCCACCTTTGGCTAATCTGTGGTCTGAAGAAAGAAGCCACAGCTTCTGAAAGGACCCTCCGTCTGTCCCCCAGTCTACCCTCCCCTTGCCCACCTCTCCAGGCCCAGTGCCCTCAGGGTGAATCTCTGAATTCTTGATATTAGAGAAATGACATGGGACAGGGGGAACCATCTCACTAAGCTTTGAGAAGGCTTCCTGGAGGAGGGGCTTCCTGGGGGAGCTGGATGCGCTGCTGGGTTGGAATCCTCACTGTACCCTGGAATGGCCGCATGACCTTGGACAACTACCTCACTGGTCACTGTACCTGTATTTGCATAGCTCATCTCACACGATCCTCACAACAACTCTAGAAAGGTAGTTCCCTGTCCAAGAGCATAAGCAGTGTGCCACCATGTGCCATCGTGGTGGGGTACAGTCACATGGTGGGATGCAGTCACATATATGTGACTCCGGGCACATATTTGGTCACTACACGGACTCAGGCAAAGTGGCGAGGTGGGAACAGCAGCAGAGCCCAGGGCTTCGGGGGTGGGGGAGCGGAGGGGCCATCAGGCAGGAAGGGGTGGCGGGGGCTAGCTCGAGAATTCCGGGGGAAGAAGTTTGTACTTTGTCCCACCGGCACTGGGGAGCCACCAGCAGGCCATGGGCAGGGAGTGACATGATAAAAGGGGTGTTCGGGAGAGGTCTGTGCGGCTGCGGTTTCAGGATGGATGGGCGGCGGAGAGGTCTGGAGGGGAGGCAGGAAGCTTAGCTGGGCAGCTGGCCTGGGAAGGTCCCCTGAGGGATGCGCAGGGAGCTTCCAGTCAAAATGACCTCCAGGACCCCGGGGCAAAGCCCAGCCGGGTCAGGGCCCAGGGCTGGTAGTGCTGAGTGGGCCCCAGAGACCTAGCCCACCTCCCCTTTGCCAGTGGGCCGCTTTATCTGAGAGTCTCTGGAGGGTGTCCTGGCGGCGTTGAGCAGGCCTGCAGATTTATGAGGTGTGGGGGAAGTGGCCGGGGGCAGCTGGGGGTGGCGGGTGTGTGAGACAGAACCGTTGGGACAGGGGAGAGCCAGAGGATGTTCTCCAGCCCGTGGATGCGTGCTGACCTCGTTTCCACCCCAGGCCACTCCACTCTCCATTCCTGAGAGCTTGCCCTGGGCCAGGCCCTAAATGCAGCAACTGCTGCCTCAGTTTCTCCTCACAGACACCCTGAGGGATGAGTAGAGAGGGGCTACATTCAAGTAGCTTAGACACGAGGAGGCTATAGAAAGAATGTGCTGGAACCTTCTGCACCAGGATGCCTGTGATATGAGAGCAGGTTACACGGTATGCTGAGTGTGATTCCTTTTTGACTTTCAAAAGAATAAATACGCATTTATGCCTCTGTAAATACATTTTATGTGCAGTGAAATGTCTAAATGATATCTCGTTGTGACTACTTCTGGGGGAAGAGCTCTGACTTTTCACTTTATACCCTTCTTTTTGTTTCAATATCTTATAATAAGCATATAATTTTTCACTTAAAAACTGTTTTTAAACTCAGAGTAATGGTAGAGGGTGATGTCGGAGACAGAGAAGGGAGGGCCTTCTCCATGCTCATGGGTGGTGGGAGGGCTGCTGTTGTGGGGGCCTGAGGGTGCTCAGGGCTTGAGTCATCCTGGAATTGTTGGGTCATTCTCTGCTGAGAGCGTTGAGGTGGGTTGGGACAGTCAGGGAGGGTCTCCCAAAAGTGGCGGCCGTTGAAGGGTGATAAGATTTGCCTGGATAGGAAGGAGAGCAGAGGGCGTTCTAGAAGGAACCTAAGAGCAGACTCTGGAGTCAGTCAGACAAATCCTTGCTCTTTTACTTATCAGCTGAGTACATTCTGTCATCTCTCTGAGCCTCAGTTTTCTCATCTGCATAATGGTTATCCTAATATTAAAAATCAGACTGTGTTCACTATGTGTAAGCTATTTTTTTTGGATGTGGGAATCCCAGAAGCTGAGAGATAGCCCCTGAGAGCTTGAAAGCACCCTGTCAGATGTCCAGCACCCTGCCAGATGTCCAGGACCCCAGCCTGGAAAGGCAGAGGGTCAGAAAGGATCATGTGGCGACAGGGAGGGGAGGTAGTTTCTCCAAGGAGGGGTTTCCTAGGAAGCTGGACAAGTGCAGGGAGACTGGCAGCACCTTGTGAGGGCACCAGGCAGTCTTCGGATCAAGGTCCACCCTGGTCTGGACATCCCAAGGCAGGTGGCACTCATTCACAAGGGCACTGCCTCCCTTTAGGGGCTCCGAGGACATCCAAAGCAAGACACTTAAAGCAAGGCTGCCCTGTACCAGGCCTGAGCTCTGAATCTGAAGCCAGGGCAGGATTCTGGCTGCCACCTGGGGCCTTGAGAAACTGGAACTCAAGTCCCAGTGCCACCTCTCACTCATAGTCTTTCCTTGCAAGAGTCAGATCCTCTCTCTGGACCTCAGTTTCCCGTTCTGTGATATGGTGTGGTGGAGGCTAAGCTGGACCCACCTCCGAGGGCACTTTAAGCTTTTAGTCTGTGAGATTGGAGCAAATTGTCTGAACCAGTTCGTATTCTCATCCCCAACACAGAGCCTGGTACCCATGGGAGGCACCCAGCCAGTGTCTGGTGGATGGACAGATGGATGGATGGATGGATGGGTGGGTGGGTGGGTGGATGAGTTTATTACTTAACTAATGAACACACCAGAAAACGACTGAATCAGATAATGAATACTCCCTCCTCAGGGCCTTTGCACTTGCTGTTTCTCCTGCTTAGAACATTCTTTCCCCAGCTATTTCCCTGGCTTGCTTCCTCATCTGCCACAAAGCTTCCTGAAAGAGCTCTGGACTCAGAGGCCAGCACAGCCACTATTCACCGTGGGCCGTGAGTAACACCCTTGGCTGCACTGAACCACAGTTGTGTCACCTGAGGCTTGCCTGTTTCCTGTGTGCCCTTCGTGTGCCCCTGCGCACTTCACGGTTGTGGTCTGTTACCCTTTATTGCACCCGATGGTGGTCTGTCTGCCCCATGCCCTTCCTGCTTCCCCCGCCCCCATTATCTGCATTGCCCTGAGGGCTAGATCTCATTCATCTTAGTGCTCAGCATGAGTCCTATGGTATACCCTCAGTGAAGGTCTGATGGACGAATGAATGAATGAATGTCCACGTTGTAGGACTGTTGTAAGAGAAATGTGAGACAGTGATGGGGCAAGGGCCTTGCAAACCGTGAAGGCTGTGCCCGAGTCCATTGCTGTCATCTTCAAGGAGGCTTAGTCCACAGCTTGGTCCATACCAACAGTTTGCCCCACCTACCTCCCTCACCAGGTAGCTCTGAGCTTTGGGGCAAAATTCAAAGCCATTTCCACCCCCTACCCCGAACCCCATTGTGTTCTGTGACACACTTTAGAGGAGGTGTCATTCTCACAAGGGGCAATTAGCAACTCACCTTCCTTGATGACAGTAGCACCCTCTGGAGTGCCCCCCTCTCCACAGCCACCTGCCTAATGGCTCCTGCAGCCCACAGCCTCAAAGCCAAACTTTAGGCCCAGCCAACTGCAGGCCTGGATATGGGGAGGGGTGGGGGTGGAGAGGATCAAGGGCCTGCCCCAGATGCCACCACGCAACAACCTCTGCCCATCGACCTAAGGTTTGTGAACTTTACAATTTCAAAATGCAACCACACCTTCTAATTTGCTACAGATGCCAAACCTTTCAGGCAGGTTGGACAGATAACTTACAAATTTGACAGCTGAGGAAACTGAGACTTAGAGAAGTTCATGCTTGGCATTTCAGGCAGAACAATCAGACCCAGCCCCAGCCCTGCCCTCCTAGACTTCACAGTTTGGTGGAGGTGGGATACTCCAAAATAATTATATCCTAGTGTGGGGGGTGAGATGGGGGCACACAGAAGAGGGGACTGAGGGAGCCTAGGAGATGACCTTTTAGGCAGGCCCTGAAGGCTGAGCAGAATTTTAGCAGGTTGAGTGGGCTGGGGGAGACTTGTCTAAGGTCAGTTCCAGGCATGGTACGGGGCCTGGTTTTTTAAGAACAGGGATGACTCTGGGGAGGCAGAGGCAGAGTCTTGATCACATGTATTGTGGTTTTTCTTCTGAGAGCTCCTGCTCACCCCAGCCCCCACCCCCCTCCCCACCCAAGCTTCAGGTGGCTCCATTCCTGCCCTCGGGGGGCATCTTCCCACCCCTCCCGAAGCCTGAGCCTCTTGGACTCTGCCTCATGTCATCCTGGCCACAGGAGGGAGGGGTGTGAATCACTCCCCACCCCCAACCCCTGCGACAATCCATTTTTCTCTCCTCTGCTCTGGGGCCTCCCCATCATCCCAGCCGTACTCCAGGGAAGTGGCATTGGGACAGTTATAATGGTGGCCTTGGGACAGTTACAATGGTGGCCTTAGGAGGTAGCTATGACTCAGGTGGGTGTGAGATACTGTTTGGCTTTCTTCTGTCATCCTCTGCACAAGCCTGTAAAGGAAAGTCCCATTTGCCAGATAAAGAAACTACAGCTCAGAGAGGTGAATGCACTCACCCAAGGCCACACAGCTCGGCCCTCAGTTGAGCCAGGTGATGCCAGCTGTCTCCAGAGCCAGTGGTCTTGCTCAGCACGGGTCTGTGGGCTGCCCCAGGCTGGCTGCATCAGCATCACCTGGGAGGCTTGTTGAAAATACAGATTCCGAGGCGCCGATGGCCAGCCTGCCCCCACGATTCTAACTCTTCTGGTGTTGTAGGGATAAGGGAAGGCCAGGACTGGTGCTTTTAAAAAGTGCCTACTCCATCATGATGTGCAGCCGGCCGCTGCCTGTGCCACCACCACACAATGTTAAAAGCGTGACAAATGGTGGGAAGCAAAAAACAAAGCGTGGAAAGAACATACCAAAATGTTGGCAGTGGTCATGGCGCAGGGGAAGGACTGGGGGGTGGGGGAAAGATAATTATTATTTTGTACTTTACACTTGCATCTGACTTCTCTATATTTTCCAAATTGTCTTTAATGGGCAAGTACTGCTTTTATAATGAAAAAAATAAATAACAGAGCATCTGGACAGGAACAGTTTGGAGAGGTTCGGGGGGAAGAGAGCCGGAGTTGCATTCACACAGACCTGGCTCAGCAGCCCAGTGCTTGGGCAGGGCACCTGATCTCCTGAACCTCTGTTTTCTTATCTTTAAAATGGGGATAGGAAGACCCCAATGTGGAGCTGGGAGTGTTGAGTAATAATTCCCCACAGCCAACCATTTTCCTTCCTCCTTTCCTCTCCTGGACCTCTCTTTCCCTGGCAACAGTGCCCCTTACCTTAGACACCCTTTTGTGCCAATGCCCAGTTGGAGCCTCCTCCCTGACTCTAACCCAGACCCTCTTAGGGTGTGCGGGCTGGCAGGGGCTTGCAGAGCTGCCTCAGCAAAACCCATTTTACAGATAGGGAAACTGAGGCCTGGGGCAGCCACAGGACTTGGCTGCTGGCGCTGGTTGCCCAGCCGTGGAGGGGGGTGTTCGTGCGTTTGCTGCGCCTCTCTCTCCCTGTCGGCGCCTTGCTCAGCGTGTGTGAGGGGCAGCAAGTCACCATCTGTGTTTTCCAATAAAAGAAAATGAAAATTGAAGCACATTAAAAATAGCTCAATTGGGATTCCAAGCAGGGCTCTGAGGCCTGCTGTGGCAGAGCCGCCCAGCCCGCCCCCTCCCTCCTCCCAGCCTGGCACCAGCACCACCGGGAGTCATCTGAGGCAATCGTCTCCTGGGGGGGTATGGGAAGGAGCCAGGTGCAGACGGTGTTCCTGATAGCACCAAGGGCCATTTGGGACTGCCACCTTCAGCTTCTCAGCTCCCAGCTGCTGGTGTCTCAGGGTCTTGGGGTCCCACTGGAGTCAGGAGAAGATGAACTCATATGTCTCTGGCACACTCTCCCTCCCCACTCCCAGGTCTCCCGGGCCCTCAGCTGGGGCCCCTGCCTCCTAAGGATGCTGTAGAGGAAGAAAGACTGTCCTGGGGGGCCTGGAGACCTGGGTTCCCAGCCCACCTCTGCACTGAATCCCTTGAGCAAGCTGGGAATCTCCCTGGACCTACTTCCTCCTCTGTACAAAAGGATGTTAATAGAGGCTGAGGGAGTGCATGAGTGGGCTTCTGAGGCCCCCACCCCTAGCTTGGCCCCTTCTCCTCTCTGAACCTCAATGTCTTGTTGGAACTCAGGATGATTAGGAGTTTCCCCCGGGGATGTGTGAGAGGACAAAAGTACACATCGGCAAGCACTTAGCATGGTGCCTGGCATGGACAGGGACGCAGCCATGGCCATTACCATAATCTTCCTTACCATGATGGTCTGCAAAATGGGAATGCGATGGCCTGAGCTGCAGGAAGCCCCAGTGAGGTCATATGGGAGAGGGCTTGGCCCTGGCAACAGCTGCTCATCATGAGGAAGGGTGGTATCCGCCCAGGAGTGCTGGTTCCGTGATTCCCAGAGTGTCTCTTCTGTCCCCAGTGGGTCCAGCTCTCTGCAGCAGCATCCTGCACCTGTGAGGCAGGCAAGGGGGCACGATTCCTATCTCGAGGCCCAGAGAGTGCTGGGGTAGGGAGTAGCCCCAGAATCATATAGCAGAGATCCCCTGCCAGGATCTGAGTGGCCTGAGAGTGGACGGGGCATCCGTGGAGGGCTGGAGCTGCCTCGACCTGGGCCTGTGCAAGCAGAAGCCAGACCACATCCTTGGGCAAGTTGCTTTACTTCTCTGAGCTTCAGTTTCTTCATCTGTAAAATGGGGCTGATGATAGTTCCTGCCTCCTAGAACTCTGGGAAGTTAGTTCCTGGGAGGGCTTGGCACGTGGTAAGCACCAAATACATGGTAACCCTGAGAGTAGCCCACCCCCACTCTGCTCTCCCATCCTTCTAGAAGAGAGACTGCTGCCGGGCCCCCCGTGACCATTCACACAGTACCAGCATCTGCCTTGCCACAGCCTCAAGCCTGTCCTGGACAGACAGGATGGGAAATGCTGGAGGGGAGGGTCTCCTCAGCCACAGCTGTGAACCAGGGTGGCTAGAGCCACCGTCCCCACAATTGCCTCCTTCCCCCCATCCACCCTCAGCAGAGGGCCTGGGCTTTCTCCCAGCAGTGCGTGGTGAGAGTGTGAGGTTCCTGGATCAAGCAGTTGCCGGTGTGCAGAAGGCAACCACTTCCTCTATTAAGGATGGTGTATTAGTTTCCTGTTGATGCTGTAACAAATGACCACAAACTTAGTGGCTTAAAACAACACATGTTCATTATCTTAAAGTTCTGGAGGTTAGAAGGCCGGAATGGGTATCCACGCTCTCTCCAGAGGCTCTAAGGGAGAATCTGTTTCCTCGCCTTTTCCAGCTTGCAGAGGCTGCCTGCATTCCTGGGCATGTGGCCCTTCCTCCTTTTTCCAAGTGCATCGCTCGAACATCACATCTCCTCCTGGCTCTGACTCTCCTGCCTCCCTCTGATAAGGACCCTGGTGGTTATATTGGGCCTACTTGGATAATCCAGGATAACTCCCCATCTCAAGATCCTTAACTTAATCTCATCTGCAAAGTCCCTTTTGCTATGTAAGACAACATTCACGGGCCATTATTCTGTCTCCCACAGACGAGAAAGCTAGAGTCCGCCTCAGCTGGGACCAGAGGTGGCTGGGTGATGTTCATAATAATACCAGTATCATAGCTTCCGATGACCGAGTGACTGCTCTGTGCCAGGTTGAGAAGCTTGAGTTATAATAATGACAGTCAGTATTTTACTGAGCACCTTAACAGCCAGGGGCCAGGCTAAGTGCTTCCTGTGCGTGATCTTATTGTTACAGCCCCCTGCAAGGCGGGTGCTAATGTTGTTCCTGTTCCTCAGCTCAGAGAGGGAAGGAAGTGACTTGCTGGGGCCTGACAGGACCCGACCTCTGAGTCCCACTGCCAGGTTGCCACCTTCTGCCCCTCACTCCAAAGGCAGCAGGTCCTGGAACTGCTTGCTCGGTGCCATCCTCGCCAGTCTGTGGGTTCCTCCCAGCAGGGACTGTGGCCAGGGCAGACACCCAGGAGGGAGTCTGTGGAAATGGGAGGAGAGGAGAGTCTGGGAGAACAGGCAGGGGTGTTGAGGACTACATGGGGGAGAGGGGAGAGGGTGGATGTCTAATTCTGGGTCCAGGTGGGGGTGGGGAGTGGGGGATCCAGAATCAGACAGTCTGGGCACCAATTCTGGCCATACCACTGAGTGGTCGACACTCGGCCTTGGCTCTCTGTCTGTAGGACAGGGCTCCCATGGCACTCTGCCTCCTTGCAAGGCCTTCAGGAGGCATGGGCATGTTGGAATGTCTGAATCCATCCTGTGAGCTCCGTCCCTGTCCTTTGCTCAAGCCCTAAGCCCTTCGCAGCTCCATCTTTCCGCCTCTCAACAAGCTTTCTGGGACCTATTCTCTGGGTCTGTGTCACTCTGAGCTTTAGGCCCCACACACTGCTGCCTCACTGTGGAATCTTGGGCCAGTCCCCAGGCTGCCTCAGTCTTCCCATCTCTACATTGGGCACTACCTTCTCCTGCACACTAACCATCCCTCAGGCCTCAGTGTGGCCCCTTTGCTACCTCTGCAGGCTGACAAGGAGCCCCCCACCTTGGGGAAGACCCCGCTGGCCTGGTCAGCTTCCTAGGGCAAAGGTGGAAGGAGGAGAGGCCGGGTCCAGGAAGAAGACCTCCTGGCAGGAGCACACGTCCCTCCTGCTCATTCAGTCAGAGGCTTGGGGAGGATTCCTTCCTCTGGGTCTTCCCACCTCCCCGGAGAGCTCAGCTGTAGCCAGTGGGAAATGGGACACATAATTGGAACTTTAAATAAGACCAAGTTAATGCTCCCTGCCAGGCCCAGCACAGGGGACTCTCAGTGCTTTGAAGGGAGACAACAGGAAGGAAGCCCCAGATGGCACTCAAGATCCCAGCATTACCACCAACTTCCTGTTGACCCCAGGCAAGTCACTGTCCCTCTCTGAGGCTCTGTGAAAGGGGGACCAAATGGCATCACCTGTGAAAAGCAGCTAGCACAGCACCTGGTACATAGTAAGTGCTCATCATAGCACCTAGCAGGTACTCAATAGCTGGAAGTTAGGATTATCATTATTATCCCTCAAATGCAGCTGCCCTTCCCCTCCCACCCCACCCCAGGGGCTTCTCCAGGAGCCATCCTCAGTCCTGTTGGCCTCCAGGTGAATGAGGGGTGATGATAATCGTGGTACTGACATCCCCGGCACCAACTGACCGTGCCAAGCCTTTGCTAAGAGTTTTGCATCCATACCTGTGAGTAGGTGTTGTTAACTGCTGCCGTTTACCAGATGAGGTCTCTGAGGCTGCATCCTGTGAGGGGGAAGGAGAGAGCCAACGGGGAAGGGGTTGGCAGCCTCCCCCCCCAGCCTGAGGGGACCACCCAGCACACACCTTAAGCCCATCAGAGAAGCATCCTGTCCCAATGGGATGCACACCACTGTGGCGAGATGCTTGAGGTTCCACATTCAATTTCCCAATTAGAGCAGGAATTCCTGAGCCTGCTCCCAGCGTCAGTGTGTCTGACAGGGCTGCCCCAGGCTGCTCCCAGCGCTGCCCATATAGAATTCCTGGCAAGGAGGAGCCCCAGTGTGGGGCTGGGGAGTGGGCTGGCCAGGTTTGGGAGCTGGCCTAGCTTTGGCCGGTGGTCCAGTGCCTCCAGCCCCAGGTGGACCAGCAGTGTGGCACATCCAGGAGCTTGGGAAGGTACAGCCTGGCTCAGCTCGGAGGCAGAGTCCAGCCTTTGTGTTGTAGGCCTAGCACAAGGCCACCTGCCCACCGACTGGCATGGCCTCCCCTTGTGCCTGTGGGAAGCTATCTCTGGTCACACTGATCACCAACGGCCTTCACACTCTCCTTAGCAGTCTGGCCTTGCTGGACCCCAGGCTCGGTCCAAACACCAGGCTAGGAAATGGCCTCAGACATACTCAGGAGGGAGAGTTAGAGGCCAGGGAAGGGGCAGCTAACTCAAGGGGAGGTGGTGGTCAGGGAAGGCTTCCTGGAGGAAGAGATGCCTGAGCTAAGTCTTACATGGTAGATAGAAATTTTCCAGGTGAAGAAGCTGGACATTCTGGGCTGGAGAAGCAGCTTGTGCAGGTGCAAGGAGGTGAAAAGAGAGCCTCGCATGTTTATGAAACTCCTTTTTCCTACCTCTCTCTAGGCCCTTGCTCATGCCTGAGATGCCCCCGTCTTTCCAGGCAGGGGCATAGCCAAGAGCAAAGGCTTGGCAGTGGGAACCAAGAAGGGGTGGGCCCAGAGAGCGAGCAGACTGGCCTCATGGGGTGGAAGGAGATGCCATTGCAATCAGAGGTCAGGGCCAGCCCACCAAAGGCCTTGACTATCACACTGGTCTTGATTGTCCCCTCAGGGCAGGTGAGAAAGGCATCTCCACCTGCCCCTTCAGCACCTGGTCAGTTTCCCAGGGCAGCACTGGCGAGGAAGGGGGTCCTGCCTCCCAGAATTGCCCAACCTCCCCTCAGAAGCCTTCCATGACTTCATGGAATACTCTCTAGTACAGACAGGAAGTCTCTTCTGCTACTACCCTCAACACCAAAAGCCCAGAAAAGCCACTTGCAGGACATGTGACCACATCCACAGAGACTGCAAAGGCGTCCAGAGGTTAGAGTGGGAAGAGCACCAGGCTGGGTATCAGGCGCTGTCCGTGTCACTCCCGCTGACAGGCAACATCCTCCCACTTCCAGATCAGACCGTCATGCCTGCTCCCAATTCCATGCTGCCACCCTTGGGCCTGGAAGCCCATCCTTCCTGCTCCCACCACCTGCTTCAGCCTTCACCTGAGATTCTGGACTCCCAAAAGGCTCCTTGGGATTCGGAAAGAAGTTTGGGTCACACAGCCCAGAAATCAAAGGATGCCTTTCTTACCAACTGGCAGGGTCTTGGCCCACTAACTTGTCCTCACTGAGCCTCAGTTTGCCTGTCTGCAAAATGAAGACAATCATATGTGCCTTGAAGCATTTTAAGAGGCTTAGATGAAATCAGGTGTGGTTTTGGATGTCCATTGCATGGCACAGCGCAGGGCAGATAGTAGGTGCTCAGCAAATGGTAGCCATGACAGCGGAGATGCTGCTGGTGGGGATGGTGTTCCCTTACCTCCTGGCCAGTCTCCTCCTGCCTGCAGCTGGCTCAGGGTGCCCTCCCCTGAGTCTTTGCCATCTCTAGGGACCCCTTCATTTCAAGCCCTGCTCCTTCTTAGGCAGGCCCTTCCTGTTGCCATTAACCCTTCCATGCCCAGCTATATCATGAGCTCCCCCAGCTCCCGCCAGAAGCTCTCAGGCCTGGCTCCGTGCTTGTTGCCCCTCAGGGTGTCAGGTCAGTAGGAAACGAACAGTAACTGATGATGAAGACATGGAAGCTCTGATCATAAAGATGATGATGGGAAATTGCTGAGCAGCTCTCCCGAGAAACATCCACACAGGAGAACGCTCCCACAGAGCCATGCCTGCTTAACTGCTGGAAATGCCAGGTGCAGTGGGCAGGAGAGCCCAGGAGTTGTGCAGAGCCGAGATCGTGCCCTGGAGTGCTCTGTCACTGCACCCAAACTGCCAAGGGCCACAGAGGCAGGTCTGGAGAGGAATGTTAGCATGGGAGGGATGCAGGCATTCTGGAAATGTCTCCTCTGAGACAGCAGGCAGTTTTGGAAAGAGTGAGGGCTTGGGAGCCATCAGACAAGGGGTGGAATCTCTGCTCTGCTCCTGACCAGCTGCGTGTCCTGGAGCAGCCCTCTGTACCTCTCTGATCCCTAGGCTGCAATTTCCTCATTATAAGATGGACCAGTCACCCAAGAGGATGCAGTGACAGCTGAGTCAGGCCACCCCCCTTCAGTGGATCCCTGTGCCCTCGGGAGGAAGTATTAACTAGCCCTTCCACCTGGCATTCAGAACTCTGTGGTGTCTGGAGTTCTTTTCCGCTAGGCCTGCCTTCTCCCTCGTGCTGCTCCTTAAAGGGCCTTGCTCAGTCGCTCCTTGCCACCTTTGTACAGGCTGTTCCCTCTGCCGGGAGCACCCTTCTCTCAGTTCCTACCCTTTCCCTCCATCCTTGTGCCTGGCTGTCTTCTACTCAATACTTGGGGTTTAGGCCAGGTGTCATTCATTTGGGAAGTCTGTTCCGACCCCCAGGCAGGGCTAGGGTCCCTCTTCTGCCATGGGGTTATGTTTGTTTCTACCTGGAATCTCCCTTGCAGACTGAGGAATGGGTGGTGGGGGTGGGGATGCATCTGGGCTCAGGTTCTCATTCACCGGCCCCTCCTGGGGTGAGATGGGCCTCAGCCACATCCATGCCTACTGTGATGTGGGCAACAGTTCTGCAGGCAAAGTGGAGCCATGTGAGACAGACTATCTGGAGGTAGATTCAGAGGCAGCAGGACAGATCCCAGGATGAGGACGCCTGAGCAAGGGCCAAATCCAAGGGTAGAAGGTGGAGCTTGGAAAGTCCTTGGCAACTGGGAGTGGGGGCCATAAAGGATTTCGAGTTTGCTCCAAATAAGCAAGTTTCTTGAGGTCAGTGACAGTGTGTACTTTTGATTCTCCAGTACTTAACTTGGGTGTTTGATTAACGCAAGCTAGCTGGATGGGAGAGTGGACAGCCAACATATAGATGTTTAAGTGAGTGATGTGATGGATGGATGGATGGATGGGTGAATGGATGGGCAGGTGGATAGATGAATGAAGAGAGAAAGAGAAGGAGGGAGGTTGGTTCAGGGGAAAGGTGGATGTAGGACGGATGGATGGATACCTAAGTGGGATGCTGGACATATGGGTGGCTGGGTAAATGGGTGGTGGAATGATAGACAGATGGATGGGATAAGTGAGGTGATAGGTGTATGGATGGGTAAATGGCAAGATGGCAGAATGATTCCATAAATGGTTGCTTGGATTGGGTGGTTCAGTAGATGATGGGTATGAGAATAGGTGAGTGTGTGGGTGTGTGGATATGGGGACTTTCAGACAAGTGCACGGGTAGGGGGAGAGTGAAAAAGTGAATAGATGTGTGAGCAGGTGGGTAAGTAGGTAAGTAGGTGGGTGAGTGGATGTCAGGACAGTTTATGGATGATTGCAAGGACTGTATGGTTGGAAAGACAGACAGATGAGTGGGTGTGTGGGTCAATGGGTGAATGAATGAACAGTAAATTTCATGTGGCTAAATGCCTGACACCTTGCCCAGACGCAGAGGGGTGGTCTTGGTTCTGGGATTTGAGCTAATTGTCCTTCACTGGGGGAAACCAGTGCCAATTAGGCAAATAGATACAGTCCCAGCAGGTCCTGCAGCAGGCTTGCTAATTGACTCCAACCTGACAGACCCTGGCTTGGACTTCCAGTGGCCTGTGTCTTATTGATTTGTAATTTACACTCCACTCACATCCAAAAGGATTTGAGGTGACTTATAAGATTAAATCTGCATGTACCAGGACAGTTAGAAATAAAGTGAGACAGCAAAGAGACCACATAACAGAGCGGTTAAAAGAGTACCTGGTTCAATTTCCAGATCTGCCACTGTACTAGCTGTGTGATGTTGGGCAGGTTGTTCAACCTCTCTGAAGCTTATTTTTCAGAGAGGGAGGAAGGGACGAAGGAGAGAAGGGAGGCTGGTTCAGCAGGAAAATGTATAGATAATTAATGGATACATGAGGGTAGATGTTTGGGTGGGTGGATGAATGGGTGGTGGGTTACTGGGTGAGTGGAATAACAGGTGAGTTAAATGAGAAGGTGGATGGAAGGATGAGGGTGGATGGGTAAGTGTGGACAATAGTAATTCCATCTCATAGGGTGTTGCGAGCATCAGAAGAGACAGTTCAGCACCATGGTTGGCACAAAGTGTGTGCTTTGAATCACGTATGTGTATGGAGACATCTTGATACCAGTGAGCTTAGTTCCTAGAGGAAACACCCAGACACCTAGACTGATGGCATAAACAAAAAAGAGCGTTTGGTGTCTGGGTAGACCTGGGTGGTCAGGGACGGAGGTTTTAACAGAGGCTGATGGCTACTGCAGACACCCAGACTCAGGCCTGCCTGCAAGGCACTTACAGTCCAGATGAGGGGCCGATGAGTAAAAGAAAGCCATAGGGCAGAATGACAAGTACACTAACGGGAGACACATGTAGGACCATGGGATCCCTGGTGCTGGGGTCATCAGGGAAGGTTTCTCAGAGGAGATGACATTTGAGATGGGACTTGAAGGACATGCTTGAGTGTCCCAGGCAAGTCAGGAGGGTGAGGAATGTTGCAGGGAGAAGGAACAGCACCTCCAATGTCCAGTGGGCAGAGGGGAGATGCAAAATATTTATCAGCCTCTTAGAAAGGGTGCCCATTGTAGACAGCTGGGGTGCCCAGGCCTCCTGCCTCCATTAGCAAGCTTGAGAGGTCCCCAGATCCTGCTAAGTGACTCCTGTCCTCTTCTGTACAATGGCCATAACGATTTTTCCACCCTCAGTGGGCCATGCTAGGATCTCATGAGATGGAGTAGTGAATGCTTGGCACACGGTCAGCACTCGGTAATACCAGCTGCCATGATTAGATTTTTATTACCCACTTAATAGATGTGAAGGGTGTATGGATTCATTTAAGTAAAAGGGCTTTAAAAATTAAAAATCACTGGGCATCTGCTGGCTGTGAGAGGCAGCCTGGTAGTCGGGAAGGCTTGAGGGCAGTAGCCTGGGTTCAATTTCTGACTTGCTGTATGACCTTGGTCAAGTCACCTAACCTCTTGGAACTTCAGTTTCCTTATGTATAAAAAGAGTCCCAGGGTTGTCAGGAGAACCAAAAAAGCTCATAATGTGTCCAGGGCCGTTCCTGTCCCTGCCTCCCCCCTTTCCCTTCCCCAGCAAGCCCTGGTGTTCATTTACCACCCACCCCACCCCCCAGCAACCCCGTCCCAGACCCCCATCCATCATCCTGTCCTTTGCGGAGGTTAAGTGGGTCCCTAAGCAGCGAATCCAAACTCTCCCAAAGTTCTAGCTGCACAATGCAGCCCGCTGTTAGCCGGCAGCCCGGCTGGCCTGGAGGATTGGGTTTCAGCTGGGGCGGCCGGCGCTGGCGGATGCCCAGGCCAGCGGCAGGCAGGCGGGGTACAGAGTGGAGGAGCCGGCGTCACGGGGATTCCTCCGCCCTGGCCTGAGAAAACACGAGCAGGCTCCAGGCAGGCAACCGAGGCAGAGAAGGGCCTCCGAGCAGCAGGAGGACAAGAAGGGGTATGTGCTACAAGAGTCCTTGGGCAGAAGGATTTCACATTAACTGGGTCCCCTTTCCTGGAGCCTGAGGACCAAGCAGGGGGCCGAGGTGGAAAAACAACGTGCAGCCTGCTGGCAGGTTTCACTTTAGACAATCCATGGCCATCCAGGAGCTGGCCCAGGGCTTCTAGCATCACCACCCCCGACTCTCCTTGCTTTGGGCCAATGAACCCGAGGTTCTCTTGGGTTCTCCAGCTCATTGTGTTTTCAGAGAGGTCTTGGCAAACCCAATCAACTGATGCGGGTTCAAATCCCAGCTCTGCTTCTTCCTGGCTGTGTGACTTTGGGCAGATCTCTGATCCTCTCTGGGCTCAGTTTCCTCATCTGTACAATTGGATAACAGTACCAGCCTTACAAAGTGTGCAGAATGTTTAGTTCAGGGCCTGGCACAAGGGCACTGATAGATGAAAGCAGTGATTTTTCCCTCCTTTTTGTGGAGGCTTCTGAGATCGTACCAAAGGGGTCAAATCTTGTCCTGCGCCTTACTGGCCACATGGTCTTACGGGAATCCTTGATCTCTCTGAGCCTTAGTTTCCCCATAAGTTTGCTCTGGGATGTCAATGAGACAATATTGAAGCACCTGTCCATAGGGGCCTCCACAAGTGTTAGTGATGTTCCTGATGGCCTTTGTAGGGCCCAGCCTTTGTGTGTTCTAAAAACCTTTTGCACTCAATACCTCCTTGGATCCTCCAAGCAATGCTATGAGGTACACATAGCAAGGATTTTGTCATCCCCATTTTACAGATGAGGAAACTGAGGCTCATAGAGGTGAAGTGACTTTTCCAAGCTTGCTGATCGTGACCTTGAACTTTGTCTCCTCGTTCCTGACTGTTGCTTCCTCTTGCAGTTTCTAATTTGGTCCATGGAAAGAGCGCTCTGACTCCAAGCCATTGATGACCCAGGTCAGGCGTACAGGCTGTGGCTGGCATCTCGCCCAGTCATGAGGTGCCAGCCAGGCCTGGGTTCTAGTCACCTCAGTCCCACTAGCCCCAGACAGGGTGAGCAGGAGCTGCTGGGAAGGGCCCAGAGTGGCATCTGCTGCTTGGGTCATACGCCAAGCTGATTTGCTGCCTGGGCTGTGGGCTGCTGGCCAGTCTGGGAGCAAAGGCCCTGGGTACAGCTACCAGGTGTCCATCATCTTCAGCCTCAACCCTCCACCCCAGTTGGCTCCCAACTCTAGCTTGTTTCCTCTGCCAGGGCCACTCTGTGACCCAACAGTTCTCAGGACGGATCACGTCACTCCTGTCTTCAGGAATTCTCCATGGCTACACACTGCCTATGGGACAAGGTCCAAAGTCCTTAGCCCCACATTCGAGGCCCTCCACATTCTGGCCCTCTCTAGTGCTACCATATCCTTCCACAAAGCATTTTGCTCCCACTACATGGGACAGACTCTCCGGCTCCACTACTTCCTGGCCATGGAAACCCTGAACAACCTCTCCAAACTTTAGTTTTTCCATCGGTAAAGGGAGATAATAAAGTACTTGCTTCACAAATAAGGATGAGATGAGATCATGAATGCTAAACACTCAGCCTATAGCCCATCACTGAGAGCCAGCTCAGTTTCACCACTGCCCCGACTGCCCTGACGTTTCATACTTCTGTGGCTTTGATTCTGCTGTGCCCTCCATGTGGCATGCCCTTCCCTCTCCTCCCAGCTCAAATGCCACCTCCTCTGAGATTCCTTTTCTAATTCCCTGGTCGAAACTAAGCCCTTCTTCCTCTGGGTCTCACTCTGCCTCTCCCTGTAGTGAGTTCATGTGTCAGGTACTCTTCTAGGAGCTCCTTGAGAGAAGGACCCGCTGATCTGTCTCTGTGTCCCCAGTGCCTGGCACAGGGCCTGGCACACATTGGGTGGAGTAGATGTTCACCAAATGACCGTGACTTTGTTGATTAACCCAGCCAGAGTGGGAGAAGTCAGAGATGGCTGCCAGGAAGAAGGAAGTCTTTGAGCTCAGTTTTGGAAGAGGAGTTAACCAGGCTAACAAAGCAGGAAAGGCCAGGCATGCCAAAGGGAAAAATCTGGAAGGGTCAAGTCTCCAAGGATCAAAGAAGTATAGTGCCTTCTGCAAACAGAAGGAAATTCAGGATGACTGGACACAAGGGGCGTGGAAGAGAGTGGCTGGAAGGTAATTAGCTGGCCTGGTTAGCTGGGGCTTTGAGTACATTGTTCAGGAGCTAGAACTTTATCCTGCATGCAGCAAGAGCTCTGAAGGGCATTAAGATCAGTTAATAAGTGATCAGACATGGGCTTTAGAAACATCACACCCAGCTGCCATGTGGAAGTTGGATGCATCTACTATGTGCCCGGCCCAATTCTCAGTGCTGAGGATACAGTGGTAAGCAAGGCAGCACAGACCCCCGCCAGAATGAGGGCCCTAGGAGACAGCAGATCAACAGGATGCACTTCCATAATGTCACGTAATTCTCATGATGACCCATCTTATGGATGTAGAGACTGAGGCTCAGAGAAGAGAACTGGCCTGCCTGCAGGTGCACATGAAAAAGTGCCAAAGTGAAGGTTCTAGCCTGGACAGTCTGTGCCCCTCTCCCCTGCTATCTTCCCCTCTTTAACCTACTGTCCTCATACAGGCCCACACAAATGGAGAGAATAAACACACACACAAAAGCCCCGATGACTCTTTTGTGTTGTCTGTTTTTTAAGGCTATGGCCATGATGTCTTAAAATAACACAGATATGGAAATAGATGTGAGATCAAATCCTAACCCAGCCTATGTGCCTTTGTGCAGGTTGCTTCCTCTCTCTGACCTCAATTTCCTCATCTGTAAAATGGGATTAATAATAGTATGTCCCTGTAGGGTGTTATGAGCCTGAAATGGCATTTAGAATGCTCCGGCCAATGTTTGGCACAACAATAGATGCTTAATGAGGGTTCCCTCCTCATGTCTTTGGAACTCTCACATACTGACATTAGTGCAAATAGTGTCTGTGGCCCAAGAGGGGGTAAGACAGAGCTGACCAAGAGTGGATTGGAGAGCAAGGGGCAACCACCCACCCCAGCCTGAGAGCAGGGGGCCCCCACACAGCCACCTCCTGTCAGCCTAACACTAACGACTTCAGTGTGTCTCCTCTTTTAGCTCAAATATTTCTGAAATGCACACTGCTCATTCACACATAGCCGGAGGGGCCGCTGGGCCTCCCCAGCCTGTGCAATCAGGGCCTCCTGATTGCTTTCTTCTGTGCAGCTCCAGGAAGGAGACGGGGTGTGGGTACAGTGGGGCTAGGGCCAAAGCCACTCCATGGCCCGGACCCTGTTTTCCCACTGAGGAAGGCGCTCTGGGCTGGTGGCCCCAGTGCCAGCTGTTGCCTGGATGCTGAACATCTGTGTGGCCTCACTCTCCTCATCTATCCATTAGGATTTTTTAATTGGGGCACTTAGAGCAGCCAAGGCCTGGGAACTGGATGTTTCATTGGTGCTGGCTGAGGTGGAATGGCCCAGGGGCAGGTGAAATGACAGTGTTGGCAGTGGGGGCGGGTGGCACCAACAAGGCTGGCAAGGATGGGCAGATGGGCATGGTCCAGCAGAGGGACCTCGGAGAGCTGCTGACCTTTGCTGGGCAGCTCCTGCTGCACCTCTCCAGGCTCAGCTCTCAGTCCACTGCTTCATTCCCATGAACGACGCTCACACCCACCTCCCTGGCTTTGCCACTGCTGCCCTCTGCCTAGCATGTCCTCCCCGCTCAGTGTCAGCTCACGCCCTCCAAATGCATTCTTCAAGCCTCCATTCAAGCAGCTCTTCCTCCAGGAAGCCACCCTAAATTGGGTGTTTTTTCCCTCCCCTTTCACACCCAGTTTCCATAACCCACAATACACCATGCACATCCCCGTTGTGGTCTTTGTCACATTATGTAGTGATTAATTATCTGTGTACAGTGACAACAGCTTCCTCTGCATGAGGGATTGTCATTGTCACAATTGGAATGGGAATGGGACATTCCCAGCACTTCAGAGGCAGCTGGATGTAGCCCAGTGGCCCTCATAGCGTGGGAAGTGAAATAATGATAGGTGGTTTGCAGATGAACAATTTTAATTGTAACAGTCTTGTGTTTATTTGCCTTCTTTTTATGCCAAGTGATATTGGTTTTCCATTTATAATGATTACTTTTTTTCTCTTTAAAATGCACTTAGAAAAAAGAGTCAATTGGAAGAAAAATACTAACTAAGTAATAGTACAGGTTGTAGATGGAAATAGCTGAAGTCATGAATGTTGTCTATGTGAAAGGCCCAAGTCTGGGCAGCCCTGATGGAGCAGAACACTAGCATGTGTTCAGGCCCTACAGATGCGGGGGGGAGGCCATGTCCAGAACAGGAGCCAGCACCCGCCCTTCAGAGGACCACATACCATTGGAAAGGACACCAAGCAAGGGCAGTTACCACCCAGGATACCTGCAAATGCTGGGACATCTCACAACACCAGTGGCTGAAGAGCTGTGGGGCGGTGTGGATTCAGGAGGACTTCCTGGAGGAGGTGGCCTGAGTTGAGACTTCAGATGAGGAGCATTAGGGCAGGCAAAGAAATTAGAGAGGGCAGAAGATCAGAAGGAATAGTATGTGTGCTGTACAGGGTTGAGAAAGAGCACCACACAGTCTGTGCAGCTGGAGCACAGCTTGTGAATGGAATGGATGTGTGACCTTGGGCAAGTTCCTGAGCCTTTGGAAGCCTCGGTTTTTCCATCTGTGAAATGGAACAGTATCAAGTATCTCTTGGCATTGTTGTGAGAATGTTGGTGAGTTTCTGGCTCTAAATAGGGTCTCAGTGAACTTGAATTCTCCCTTTGGAGATTTTTGGGGTTAGGGAGGAGATGTCAGGGTGTTATGAAGAGGAGGAAGGAAGTGCTGGTGGCAGAAATAGGGCTTGGCTTCCTGAACCCATGAATTACTGAGGTAAGAAGTATTAGCTCCAGACTCTTCCAGGGAACAGAGTATGACTTTTGTGCTTGGTTTGAGAGGAACAAAGAGGAAACAGGGCATCCCCAAAGCATCAGAGGCCTGAGAAGGGTTCTTTGGAGGCTGTGCCTGTCAAGAGAGAGACTGATGTTTGTCAGATGTTGGCAAGCGCAGTCTGGGGTGTGAGGGAGCCAGGCAGCTGGAGCCTCTTGGACCTGCTCTCACTTTCAGGGGCCACCTAATGAACCTGAAGGAAGTGATGTGTGTGCAGACACTGGGTGGGCCAAAAAGCACCACACTCCATCTAAAAATAACAGCTGCTGCTTACCGAGGATCTGCTTTGTGCTGGGCACCAAGCTAATACACTTGCCCTCTCATTTAGTCCTCACATCCACACTCGGAAGGTACTGTGGCCATTTTTCAGAGGAGGAAATTGAGGCTTAGAAAGGTCCAAGGTTACAAGGCAAGTAAGTGACAAGTTAGAATCAAGGTCTCTCTGACCTTCAAACCCCAGGTCTGTCTTCTCTGCTTACCTGCCTTTTGTGCAGAGTGTAGAGGGGGGTGTCAAAATTGGAAAGCAAAAGGCCCCGGGGAAGTTTCAGGGAGAGCACCCATGTGCTGTTTCCTGTCACAGCCCAGAGGAGTGACAGCTTTCTCAGAGCTAGTCTCCGAGGCAAAGCCCAGGACTGGCATGGCAAGAAGGGAGCAGAGGTGCCCACCCTCCTGCCTCCTTCCAAGGGGATCTGCAAACTTCACATCCCCTCTCAGTCCCTTCCTGTCTGTGAACCAGCCAGTACATTTACTTCCAGACCTTCTGAGATCCTCCCATTGCTTGTTCCCCACTAGCATGTGTTGAGCCAGGTGTGATGGAAGGAGAGGGGGTCAGTGGAACCCCCTGGCCTGAGCTTCTGAAGAGCCCAGAGTTTGAGTCCCAGTTTCTAGTGTGTGACTTTTGGCAAGTCACTTGCCCTCTATCGGTCCAAGTTTCCACCCTCACAATGAGGATGTCAGTTCCCAGCCCCTCCTTCTCTGGGCCATGGAATCCCCCAGTGCTTGGCCTTTGGGTCAGCCCAGGAATCCAGCCAAGGGGTGGGGACCACCTGCTTGGCGGGCTTGCCTCTCCCACCCGACCCCTTTCTTGTCCCAAGCAGAGTCTCTCCTCTCCCTTGTTCAACGCAGCTCCCAGCAGCTGTTCCTCAGGCCCAGGCAGAGAGCCCAGCTTGGCGCGTCTCTGGCTGAGGCCGATGAGAGAAAACAGGTTAAAAGTTCAACCCTTGTTCTCTCCAGGAAGAAAAATCTGTAGCATTCGGAGTGTGAAAAGGAACCCTTTTTTCAGCTCCAAAGCAGCATAATAGAACTTCCCTCCAATTTGCCATCAAAAAGATGCCCTTGGCACTGGCTCCACCGTCCCTGGCACTTCCCCCCGCTCCAACCCTCCTTTCTGGGCCGGCCCCTAGTGCAAAGGGACTCAGTGACCGCAAATTCAATCCACAGGCGGTCATGGGGACACTTCTGCATCCTCTCTTGTCAGCTCAAGGGTCTGACTGGGGTCACCTTGGCCAAATGCTGCCTCCCATCCCCACCCCCATGCCCACTGCCCCTGCCATAGTTCAAGCCCCCATTACCTCTCATTTGGACCTTCTCAGCAGCCTGCACACTGGGCACCCTCCCCCGGTCTCCTGGCTGTAATTCATCTGGCCCAGACCATCAAACTAATTTCAAGTTCCTGGAAGTTTATAGGGTAGAAGGCAGGACACCTGTACTGCCCACTCTGCCACCAACTCCTGTATGATCTTTAGGAAGTCCTTTCCCTTCTCTGTGCTTCAGTTGCCCTATCTCCAAAATGAGGTGGTTGGGCTGGACCAAGGAGAGCAATCTCGCATGGTTGGAATTCATTTCCTGCAACACTGTGGTAAGAAACTGTGTGGCTACAGAGTGTGGGGATTGATTATTGATGCCTGCCCTGGGCACAGAGTTGGAGCTTAGCAGCAAACAGGTCTCTCGTCTACTCTCGCTGAGCTAGGTGGCGTGGAAGGTCCCACTGTGACCTTCTAGGTCTCTCTACCCACTCTCTCATAGCTATTTGTATTCATGGCTCATCTCCACTACCAAACTGCGAATCACTCTGTAGTAGGGTCTTCATGTTCACCATTTTCTCTCTCAGGGTACCTAGCACAGTGCCTGGTACATAATGGGCATCAGGATGTATTTGTTGAATGAATGCTTGAAAGGAGTCCATTTAAATCCACTCAGTGCATTGCAATTCAATTCAAAAGGTGTTTTGAAGCCCCAGTGGCAGGGAAGAGGTAGAGGGGAGGGGTCCCAAGCCTGACATGGGATGAACGGGGATCTCTAGGGCACTGTGGGTCTCCTTCACCCTAGGCTGTGTGGCTCTGTCCCTCCAGCTGCTGGAGCAAGGGGAGGCAAGTGGGGCCCTGGCTGGTTCAGAAGCTGATCTGATTTCTCGACCCCCAGAGGGCATGTGACAACTGGGCCCCCACTGGGCACAGTGCTTGGTTCCAACACCCCTCCACCCCCAGGGCCCTATCCTGGGGGCAGAGTTGGCTGAGCTCTGGGAGAGGGGACCCAGGGATGGGGACATAGGAGGAGTCCAGGTTCCTGGAGAAGGGGGGAGGGTGCCCTGGCAGGATGTGTGGGCAGAGGGATGGGAAAGGGTAACTGA
Source organism: Galeopterus variegatus (assembly GCF_000696425.1). Classification (NCBI taxonomy): domain Eukaryota; kingdom Metazoa; phylum Chordata; class Mammalia; order Dermoptera; family Cynocephalidae; genus Galeopterus; species Galeopterus variegatus. Next base: position 178,891 of record NW_007726161.1, read on the forward strand.
TAGTGCTGGGTTGGGACAGAAGAGGGGCCCCTCTAATGCCAGTTTTTGAGAATTTGATGGAAGCTGAAAAGTGAACAGATACCCAAAGTTTGACCTAAAATATCAAAGGTTTGGTTGATGGTAGACCCTCTGCAAACACCCCAGGTTAAGACCCTCCCCCGCCAGAAAGGGAGGGAAAGGACAATACCTAGGTTAGTGGGACATAATTGGCTGAGAGTGTGGGGCCTGACCATGCCTGGAAGGGCTGGAGTTGCTTCTAGAGGGGCGGGGCATAGAGGAATGGAATCAGATGATTGGCTAGGCTGTGGGAGTGGGCAGGGTTATGGAGTGGAGAGGCGGGGTCTAAGGAGAGGGCAGTCCGGAGGATTAGAGCCAGGTGATTGCTTGGGGCAACGGAAGTAGGTGGGGCTCTGTAAAGAAGGACTTCTTCTAGAGGGGCGGGGCATAGAGGAATGGAATCAGATGATTGGCTAGGCTGTGGGAGTGGGCAGGGTTATGGAGTGGAGAGGCGGGGTCTAAGGAGAGGGCAGTCCGGAGGATTAGAGCCAGGTGATTGCTTGGGGCAACGGAAGTAGGTGGGGCTCTGTAAAGAAGGACTTCCAGAGGTGGGGGTCTTAGAGCCCCCCCCCCACAGTGTGATTGATAGTGCCCTGTAGACAGGGCGGGATGATGACTCTCTGCTCTCCCCACAGAAACGCTGATGGACTCCACTACAGCTACGGCTGAGCTGGGCTGGATGGTGCATCCTCCGTCAGGGGTGAGTCAGTGGTCCCCAAACCCTGCTTGGTCCTCCGGGATACCTGGGGCTCTGCTGCAGGGCCTGAATGCCCCCTCACCTTCCAGCTTGTTTCCCCACTTCAGAGCCCAGAGCCAGACTTCTCGCAGCCCCACCTTCCCAATCCCCTAGCATTGATGGAGCACCAGTTATCATGACAACATGCTGGGTGCTTTCAGCCTTTATCCCATGGAATCCTCGGGGTGAAGCTGAGAAGTTGGTATTCTCACTTCTCCTATTTTAAGGGGAAAGTGAACTGTCATTTCCTGAGTACCCATTCGGTGTCAGATACGATATGAAGCCCCTTTATTCACATCATCTCCAACCATATGGGGAGGAATTACCTCCATTTTACAGATAAGAAAACGGTGGCTCAGAGAGGTGTTGCCACCTGCCCAGGGCCCTATAGCTAGTAAATTGGGGGGCTCAGGTTTGTATACTGGGCTGTGACCCAGTGTTCTCTGCCTCGGACTGGGTCCCTATGACACAAGGATCCCCTACTTGGGCTCTTTTCTCATACTTCCTTGGGCTGGATAGTCTGAGCCCCTGTCTATGCCGTGAGCTCCTCAAGAAGAAGATTGGGCATAATTTGAGATTCTTCTTTCTTCCCACAGCAGCCAGCCCACTTGAATATAGGCTGTGGGGTCGCACACTCCTGAAATTCTGTCCCAACTCTGCCACTCACCAGCTGTGTGATTTGGGGCCGGTTCCTTAATCTCTCTGAGCTTTAGTTTCCTCATCTGTAAAATGGTGATAATAATGTCTTCCTCATGGGACCATTGTGAGGTTTTCCTGCCAGTGTCTTACACAGTGCCTGGCCATAGATTGGACTCCCAATAAAGAGTAGCTATAATAATTGTCACCATCATCATTGTCATTGTCATCAATTTGAACATTCACTCCTCATCCCCCTGGTCTCTGAGGAGGACTCTGGACTCTACAACCTATCCCTTTCCTTCCCCCACCCCAGCTCCTCCACTGAGACTCAGCTGCTGCCCCCTGGGAGCTGCACCCCTCCCTCTCCCTCCCTCCCCCCGCGACACACCCCTAGGCCTGTGCTCTCAATAGTCAGGGCCCTAGGGTCAGGCTTCTTTCTGTGGCTCTTTCTTGTCACCAATTTTCCATCTGCGAAGGCGGCTGGGCCCACAGCCCCACCCTGCCAGTAATGAGGCCAGGCTGGGCTGCAGGGCCCCCGGACGCAATTATTTGGGGTGTTTAGGCTGCAGGGCCTCCGCATGTTAATTAGAGAGAGGGGAGAAAGGCAGAGTGCTCTAATTAAGTGCTCTAATTAAGTTCTGAAGAAGAGCAGCGGTGGTAACAAGGGGCTGACTTTGTCACATGGTGCCACCAGAAAGAAAAAAAAAATTAAATGCAACGTAGGGAGCTTCATAGTCGCCACTGAAGTAGGGGCTGGGCCAGCAAGCACCAGCTCAGCCTTCCCCACATGCACTCACCCTTCACAGCCTGCGGCCCTCCCCAGGCTGGCAGCCCATGCTCCACCCCGCACAGAGAGCTGCAACAGGACGAAGAATGCCCACTTGAGGGTGACACCTCTCCCACAGTCACCTCAGCTGCCGCCCACCACTCCCCAACAGTCACATTTGGCAATTGGGGAAATAGAGTCCCAGGGAGGGGAAGTGACTTCCCCAAAGCCATGCATCAAGTTAGCAGAGCTGAGCCTAGAACCCAGGACCCCTGAAACGTTGTTGGGGTACTTGTGTTTCGAGGCAGCATGGGCAACCACGTGAATGGGTCTGGGTCTGTGATGTGGGTCAAGTGAACTCACTTCTCTGGTCTCTACTCCCTCATCTGTAAAATGGGGATAACCATATACACAACGTGTGATAATCATGACAAAGAAATGAGATTCTGTTAGGGCACCCAGCTCCAAGCCTGGCACGGGTAGGAGGAGGGACTCTGCTGTTGGAGCTCTTTTGGGTCTACCCCAGGCGAAGCCAGCCCAGCACCAAGGGGGGCACAGGAGAAGGAGAGGATGGGTGGCTGCCCTCAGCAGCTCTCAGTCCACTGGGGAGTCCAGACCAGGAGGGCTGAGTGTGCCAGGCCCTCTCCCAGGGAGATTGCCCCCAACGGCCCAAGGGTGAGTTAGAGAATGCAAACAGCAGGCAGCCAGAGGGAGAGCCCGCTGCAGAGGAGACGAGAGACGGTGCTCAAGGAGGGCGCAAAAGTGTGAGAGAAGGATTGGCGTGGGAATGAGCCTGGCCCGTGAGAGTCTGTGAGGACCTGACATGGCCCTGTGTCTCCCCATCCCAACTCTCCATCGTCTGGCCCAGCCCCCTCCAGCAGTGAGCCTTGACACCTCTCAGCTGGGTTTGTGAGAGCTCAGTCCAGGACCTGGGGAGGGTGGGCCGTCTCCCTCCAGGTACTGGACGGCAGCCAGCTGTCAGGAAATCTTAGCCACTGAAAGCCCCAGAGCAGAGCTGCTCTCGTGGGAAGGACCCTGTCTTCCCATCACCCTAGGAGTTTGACAACAGTGAAGACTGTCTTCCACCATCACACTGGGAGTTCCCAAGAGCAAGGACTGTATCTCCTTGGTTAGACAGGGGCTCACAGAAGGCAGAAGTTTTATCTTTCCCATCAGACTGGTAGCTCCCCAAGCACAAAGCTGTCTACCTTCACCAGAAGGAGCTCCCTACAGGCAGGGTTCTTCCTATTTTCCCTTCCAGGTGGGAACTTCCCAGGATCAGGGTCCATGTCTCCTTCATCAGATTATTGAACCCCTGACAGTAAGGGCCACTTGTCCCATATGGACTAGGGGTATACCAAGAGCAGGGTGTGTGCTTTATAGCCTGGGGAATTCCTCAGGCCCAAGGCCACGTCTCTCTCATCAGACTGGGAATTTTCTGATGTCTCCATCATCCTACTGGAGGATTCCCTAAGGCAGAGTCTGTGTCTCCCCCCTTAGACAGGGCATTTGCTGGGGCTGAGCACTTACCTCCCCCACCTGACTAGCATTTCACCCACAGTGGGAAGAGGTGAGTGGCTACGATGAGAACATGAACACGATCCGCACGTACCAGGTGTGCAACGTGTTTGAGTCGAGCCAGAACAACTGGCTACGGACCAAGTTCATCCGGCGCCGTGGCGCCCACCGCATCCACGTGGAGATGAAGTTCTCGGTGCGTGACTGCAGCAGCATCCCCAGTGTTCCTGGCTCCTGCAAAGAGACCTTCAACCTCTATTACTATGAGGCTGACTTTGACTCGGCCACCAAGACCTTCCCCAACTGGATGGAGAACCCATGGGTGAAAGTGGATACCATTGCAGCAGATGAGAGCTTCTCCCAGGTGGATCTGGGTGGCCGGGTCATGAAGATCAACACCGAGGTGCGGAGCTTCGGACCTGTGTCCCGCAGCGGCTTCTACCTGGCCTTCCAGGACTACGGTGGCTGCATGTCCCTCATTGCTGTGCGCGTCTTCTACCGCAAGTGCCCCCGCATCATCCAGAACGGCGCCATCTTCCAGGAGACTCTGTCAGGGGCCGAGAGCACATCACTGGTGGCTGCCCGGGGCAGCTGCATTGCCAATGCTGAAGAGGTGGATGTACCCATCAAGCTCTACTGCAACGGGGATGGCGAGTGGCTGGTGCCCATTGGGCGCTGCATGTGCAAAGCGGGCTTCGAGGCTGTGGAGAATGGCACCGTCTGCCGAGGTAAGGGCCACAGTGGGGCAGGTACCCCTGCAAATGCACGAAGCTGGTATTGGCAGCTGGAGCTCAGGCTGTCGAGGGCAAAGGCCTGGAGCTGACCGTGAGGTACTCTGTGGCCAGGGATTCTAAACCTGCAGCCACTATTCAGCATCTTAGAGGGAGGCGCTTGAATAGCACCTCCTGAAGGATGATCCGTGACGTACTGCAGAGGGCATACCAGATGATTTTGGCTGGCATAGGATAATTTTTCATTTTAATTATTATATGACGATTAATGATGGTAAGTGGTGTTTTTTTTTTTTTCATTTGCAAAAGTGATATGGTTCCCTTTTTAAGAAAATGTATAATAAATAACTCTGATATGCTAATAAGTTAACATTTATTGAGCTTTTATGCTATCAGTTGGTATAGGCCAGGCCATGCCGAGGTGGCAAAATGCTAAAAGTTTGTTTCTCACTCAGCGCTACATGTCTGTCATGGGTCAGCTTGGGACTGCTCCCTCTGGGAGCCAAGTGATTGAAGGAGCCATTTGGAATGTTGCTATCATCAGAGCAGAAGGAAGGAAAGAGTGTGGCAGGTTGTATACTGGCTCTAAAGCATCCATCTGGAATGACCCACGCCTAACTTCCATGCACATTTCAATGGCCTAAGCAAGTCACGTAGTCACTTCTGATTCAAGGAGAAGGGAGTGCAATCTTTCTGTGAGCGGAGCCCCATGACTTCCACTTTTCCTGTGTGCTGAGCGCTTGTATGACTTGACTCGTTTAATCCCACAAGAACCCTGTAAGGGAAAGTACTGAAGAAACTGAGGCTCAGAGAGCTCATACAGAGAGTAAGTGGAGAGTCTGGGATTCTTACCCAGGTAGTGTGGTTCCAAAGCCGACCCTCTTAACCACCATGCCACATAGTTAATTTAAGAAAAAATATCATGTAAACGCTACTACAGGTGGTGTTGGAATGTAGCAAAGAATCATGAAGGTGGTTTGTAACCATAAGAAGTTCGGGAAAGGCACTATATGATGGGAAGAAGGCTGTGAAGTAGACAGACCTGGGTTCAAATTGCAACCCTGCTAGTTTTCGGTTGTGACCTTGGCCAAGTGTAAAACCCTCTTTCATAAAGTGGTGTGCAAAGTCAAGGACTTAAGACATGTAAAGCACTCGTAATGGTTTCTAGTGCACAGGAAGTGCTTGTAGATGTTAACTAAAGGAAATGAGATATACACAGCCCCGCCTGCAGCAGGTGCTCGGCAGTATGCACAGTGATGGTGATGGTGGTATAGGGGGTTTGAAGCCTACTTGTGCCACTTCCTCTTGCATTCTCCATTGGAATCAGAGATTGGGGCCGGATCTGGGGGTGCCTCAAATGCCAGACTAAGAGTTTGGACCCTATTCCAGGGGCCCTGGATACTCAGTGAAAGTTTAGCCTGGGGATGGATGCAGTGAGCCTCACCTGATAAAGTGCTGTTGCCTCTACCATCTCTGTGGCTCCTTCCTTCAGCCCTCTGAGAGAGGCAGCATTTTCAAGATCCCTGGATGGATGAACAGGGGTGCCAGAGACAGGAGGCAGTATCAGTAGGGGAGCTGGGACAGTAATCTCAGGAGATGAAGACAGGCTGGACTGTGTGTCCACAGTGCTGGGGAAGAGAGGGGTATGGCCAAGGGATATTCTGCCAGTGAAACAGTGTGATGTGAAGCCAAGTCAGAAAGGGAGGAGGGGAAGGAGTCAGAGGTAACAGGGAATGCCAGCTTGTGGGGAGGTGATGATTCTGGAAAAGAAATGGGGAAGTTGGGTTGGCAGAAAAGGCTGGTTTCTTGGGGAGGATAACAATTTGGGTTTTATATTCTTGAGTGGGAAAGTGTGCAGCCTTGGAAGATGGCATTGGTGAGACAGGGCATGGGGGACAGATTGAGTGAATGGGAAACCAGTCACTCAATTGTTTATTCACTAATCAAAGTGTCACCGACTTGTGTCAGACTTGTGCTGACCATCAGATAATGCAGAGAAGAATCAAACTGTGGTCCTGCCCTCTGGAGTTCACAACCTAGTAGGGGAGACAGACCTGTAAATGAACCAAGGTGGGGATGTGTTAGTTTTGTTTTAATAGGAACTGCTCAGGCTGCAGTGGGCACAGAAAATGACTGAAGTCTTCACAGAGAAGGTGACACTGGAGCTGAGTCTTGGGAGAGGAATATGTTAGGTCGGTGGTCCAGGACTTCTGGAGGATGGATCTGCATGAATAAAGGGCTGGGGACATGAATCAGCTTGGCCCATTAGGAAGACCAGTCTAGTATGGCCATAGCTAAGGGCTCAAGGAGGGATGCAGGAAGAACTGTCATTGAAGGGGTATTCAGATGAGAAGGTGTATTAGTTACCTATTGCTACATAACAAATTACCCCAAGACTTAGCAGTTTAAAACAACATTTATTATCTCATAGTTTCTGAGGATCAGGGACTCAGGTGTGGCTTACATGGGTGCCTCTGGCTCAGAGTTTCATGAAATTGCCATAAGGCTATCAGCTGGGGGCTGCAGTTTCATCTGAAGGCTCAACTGGGGAGGGACATTGTATTAGTCCATTTTGTGTTGCTATAACAGAAATACCTGACACTGGATAATGTATAAAGAACAGAGGTTTATTTGGCTTACGATTCTGGGACAGCTGCATCTGGCACGAGCCTCTGGCTCCTTCTACTCATGGTGGAAAGCAGCAGGCAGCCAGCAGGTACAAGTAGATCACATGGCGAGAGGGAGCCAGAGAGAGAGGGGGGAAGTGCCAGGGTCTTTTAAACAACCAGCTCTCGCAGGAACTAATAGAGCGAGAACTCAC
>NW_007726161.1:186686-190379 GCF_000696425.1 Galeopterus variegatus
CCCTCCCCCAGGGAGAGCATTAATCCATTCATGAGGGATCCACCCCCATGACTCAGTCAGTTTCCAACACTGCCACACTGGGGATCAAATTTCCACATGAATTTTGGAGGGGACAACACATCCAAACTCCATCATTCCACCCCTGGCCCCCCAAAACTCATGTCCCTCTCACATACAAAATACAATTATTCCATCCCAACAGTCCCAAAAGTCTTAGCTTGTTCCAGCACCCACTTAAAAGTCCAAAGTCTCATCTGAGACCAAAGGCAAAACTCCTTCCAGCTGTGAACCTGTAAAAATCAAAATCAAATTTTTCCACTACCAAGATAACAGTGGTGGAACAGACATTGGGTACACATTCCCATTCCAAAAGGGAGAAATAGGCCAAAGGAAAGGTGTAACAGGTCCCAAACAAGTCTGAAACCCAGCAGGACAGACATTAAATCTTAAAACTTCAAAATATCTTTGACTCCAAGTCCTGCATCCTGGGCACAATGGGGCATCTGGGCCCCCAAAGCCTTGGGCAGCCTCACCCCCACAGCTCTGCCAGGCACAGCCCAGTGGGCTGCGCTGGTGCCTGTGGCATTTCCAGGCCTGCATTGCATGTTACCTGTGGCCCTGCAGTTCTGGGGTCCTGGCGGCAGCCCCACTGCCTTGGCTTTACTAGACATTTCCCTGGTGGAGGCTCTCTGCGGGGGCTCCAACCTCACTTTTCTGCTTGGCATTGCTCTAGTAGATGGCCTCTGTGGCGGCTCCGTCCCTGCAGCGGGTCTCTGCCTGGACCCCAGGCTTTTCCAGATGTGCTTCCAGGCTCACCCATGTGGTGTTGGCAGGGCTCAGTCCTTTACCACGTGAGCTTCTTGCATGTGCCATGATTTCAATCCCTCACTGGAGTGAGCAAGCCACAAGAGAGCACCCAAGACAGCAGCCACAATCTTTTTACTACCTGATCTCACAAGTGACATCTCATCACTTCTGCCATATTCTCTTTATTTATAGTGAGTCACCTAATTCAGCCCACGCTCCAGGGAAGGGACTCACACAGAGTGTGGATGCCTGGAGGTGGGGTCGTTGGGGGTATCTTGGAGATTGCCTGTCATAGGCAGGATCGTAGGGTCAGAGCCTTTCCTTGCAAGTCGTGAGGGTGTGGGGTGGTTCTGGGCAGGGTGTGTCCAGCCCTGGCCCTCTTCCATTCCCCTCCTCCCCTGGACCTGACAGCCCACCCAAGGCCCAGGCCCTGCCTGGCCAGTCACTGGGTATGAGTGGTGGTCAGTCAGGGTGTGATCAGTGAGCTCAGGGGACCCAGAAGGACACAGCTGTTGCCGTGGCCTGTGCTGCAGCCACCCAGATGTGGGGCTGCTCCAGCCCAAGTCCCCAGGCACTGGTCCCACTGGCCCAGGACGTGTAGGAACAGTGATTAATACTCACATCTGAGTGGTTGGCCAAGTGCTTTCCCATCCTCTAGCTTAGGGATTCTCAATCTTTACTGTGGATCAGAATCACCAGTGGGTTCAAACACAGATTCCTGGGTCTGGCTCAAGCCTCTCCCCCAGGTCTGGTAATGTGGCTGTGAGGTGGGGCCTAGAATCAGCATTTTTAAGCAAGCAGCCCTGATAACTTTGTAACAGGACCATGAACTCAGACACAGGATGTGATAACACATCCCTGGCCAGCCCAAGCTAGGACTCAAGGCCAAAGGGATGACCCCAAGCCCAGCCCCCCCACACCACCCAGGGAGTGTCTACCCTGAGGGGTGGGAGAGGACATTAGCAGAAATCTCTGGGAGGGTGTGGTTTAAAAAGATCCATTTAATATTGAAACATAATTTAATGGGGAAAAATCCATTGCTTTATTAATATAAATTAGAGAAAATACAGCTGGATAAAGTCTTCTTGCAAGTGGGGAGTAGATGAGTCCTCGTGGGGAGTGGCCACCACCCTAGAGGTGGCAGTGGTGGCTAACAGAGGGTTGTGAGTTCCAGATGCAGTGAGTGGTTTGCAAAACTATGGGATAAACTGATTCAATCTGACCAACTTCCTCTGGTGCCCACTGTGTGCAAGGCACAGTGGGAGAGGGGAAGGGCCTGGAGAAGCATGTATTGAGTACCCTGTGTGTGCCATTTAGCCCTCTAACAAATATGTATTGTGCACCTACTATGAACCAGGTACAAACCCGGTGCTGGGCAATACAGAAACAAACAAGACAGACACATTCATTGCCCTCCCAGAGTTTTCAGTCTGGGTGGGTGGATGGGGGAAGACAGAGGAAAAAAGTTAATGAAATCAAATAAATAAACTAGTTGCAGACTGTGATGAGCAAAGAGAGAAAAAATACAGGGGACAATGGAGATCGAATAGAGGACCTGCTTCAGGAAAGGCTTCTTGGAAGAGGGTCGTTCGAGCTGATGGGGGCTGCCCTAGGACGGCTGCAGGAGAGCATTCCAGGCAGAGGGTCCCTGAGAAACCCTGAGACTCAGGGTTTGGCCTCAAGTGGCTCCTGGATGAGCACAGAACTCAGACACACAGGGGATAAGGCAGAGTGTGGTCCTTCCAGAAATGAGGTCCATCCAGGGAAAGCACTTTGTGAACTTGAGAAAGAAGGCATCTTTTTTGACTGGGGTCTTTAAGGCTTCAAGGAGGAGGTGGCATTTGGATTAGGACTTGAAGAGTGAGTAGGATTTGGATGGATGAGGGGAGGGAGAGAGGGACTTGTAGGTCAAGGGAACTGCTTGAATAAAGGCCTGAGGTTTGGTGACAGTACAGGAAATGTTTGATGGGTGACGAGTGTTCCGCTGGGTTAGGGGCTGGGACATAACATGACTTTCCCCTATTCAGCTGTTCACTAGTTGTTGAGGGCCTAATCTGGGCCTGCACTGACCGTACAGCTGCCAGCTGGGGACTCCTGGGACTTCCTTCAGAAGACCTATGTCCCCTTCCCCTACCCCAGTCCCCAGCCTCCTCAGGATCACAGTCACTGGGGCTTCCCACAAACAGGTCTGCTGGGGTGGCAGGGAGTATCCTGGGTATCCTTGGATTTTCTTCTCTGCAATAGCCGCTCTCACCCGAGGCCCTCAGTCTGCTTCTTTTACTCTTTCCAGATCTTTGCAGGTTTGATTGTCAGTGTGCTCCTGTCCCAGTTTCTGAAAGCCTGTCTTTCTCTATATCCCGATTTCCCCACCTCAGCCCCTACTTCCCACTGCCCAGCAGAAGCCCCAGCCTAGTTGCCTTTGGGGGCCCTGCCCTCATCTCTTCCAATAGCCAACCCGCATCTGTAATAGATCTGGAGGCAGTTCCACAGTGAGTGTGATTGCTGTGATACTATCGGGGCGTAATGGGATTTTTAATATTTAGCTTGGATGGGGAGAGGGGCTCTGAGCCAGCTTGGGGTGGTTGCACGCACATGTTGATTCGCTGGCTGCAGCTCAGACTTCCCAGTTCCCAGCTGCCGGGCTTCTTCTCCCAGCCTCTCCCTCTTTCCCACCCTGCCCTGCTTTGAAGCCCCCAGCCCTGCTCTCTCCCCCAGCTATGGCCTCTCCTTGACCTTGGCTTTAGAGACCCAATTTCAAACTCCTGCTCTGCCTCTCAGTGGCTGTGTGACCTTGGGCAAGCAACCGGCCCTCTCCCAACCTTTGTTTTCTCATCTGCAAAACAGGATAAACAGAAGAGCTGTTGTTAAGAGTAAACGAGAAAATAC
>NW_007726161.1:190778-205526 GCF_000696425.1 Galeopterus variegatus
ACATATCGATTTTTTTAAAGAAAAAATGGACTCCTACTAAAAATACATGAGGATTTTTGACTTAATATTTTGTGGACATCTTTCCATGTCATGTTACAGCTACAACATCATTTTGGGAAGCTCTTAGAATCTCATAGTATAAATGTACTGTAATTTATTTACTGATGCTCTGTTGATCGACATGTAGATTGCAGCATTTACTATCTTAAACAAACGCTGGGGTGAACTTCATTGTTCCTCTGTGTTTTTTTGCACTGCTGCTGCTATTTGCGTAGTATACGTTTCTAGGCATGGAATTATGGGGTCAAAGGGCACATACTTTTTTTAGAGCTTTTGATAGGTGTTGCCAAATTACCCTCCTGGCAGCAGCTCTGAGAGTGCTTGTTTCCCCGCATGCTCACCAGCACGGGACATTATGCCTGTGGCTTTATTTTCTCTTTCACTCCCAGAATCCTGTGCTTCCCCAGCTAAGGGGAGGGAGGGGGCCAGGGGTCAGGGATCCTCTCTGGGACCTCAGAGTTGGATCCTGGGCTACGCTGGGGGTGGCCTCTTTCCCACCCTGCTTTCAGCTTCAGCTCTTCCCATAAAGGCTGGACCAGTGGCCCAGATGTGTCTGGGGGAGTCTGTGGGGGTGGGGTGCAGTCAATCTAGGGGCAAGGAGAAGGGAGGCCACCAGCTGGCAGAGCCTGTGCTGGCTGGGGAAAGGGCGTGAGGGTTGGAATGCTGGGTGGGAGGGGAGGCCCAGACCCCTACACAGAAGGTTCTGCTGCTTCTCTTCAAGGGCAGGGTGGGGACACCAGCTGGGGGAGGGGGAACAGACAACTCTTCCAGACTCCCAGGTTCAGGCCAGAGCTGAGACCACCCAGGCCAACCTATTGGGAAGGGAATTAGATGGGGAACCCTGGCCAATGCACTCAAGCTATTCAGGTCTTTGCTCTTAAATACTGGAAAAGTTCCACACCCTCCCCCACTTCCTGTCCATCTGTCCATCCAACCATCCATCAGACATGCACTGAACACCAGCTTCTGGTATTTCTGGTGCTAGTAAAGGTCAGTGATGTCTTCGTAAAGGACCAGGAAGCTAACTTAGATTGAGTGCCTTTTGTGTGTCAGGCATTGGGGTGCCTGCCCTCAAAGACCACCCATCTAGAGAGATTATCAGGTATGTCTGTGGACAATGAAGGTGCAGGGGGATGTGTGTCATGCTGAGGAAAGCAGTGTGGGCAGGAGTGGCCTGTGGAAGCAGAGACAGCCAACCTATCCAGGGGAGTGTCAGCCGGGAGGTGGTGGTCAGGGGAAGGTTTCCTGGAAGAGAGGCCGCTCACGTGGAAGCTGAGTGATGAGCAGGAGAGATGCAAAGGCCCAGAGGCCACCAGAGGGGGTGTTCCTGGGGAGGGTGGGGGTCACTTCTGCCCTCTCTCTCTGAGTCAACTAAATGGAAGGATCTGGATATCACGGTGTGAGACGATTCTTTCTCTCTGGTCTTCATATTCCCAGCGGTGTTGGGGGGAAATATTGGATAATCTTGGCTCTTGATCCTCATAACTGATCATTCATTTTCCGCTCAGATAACAGTCTCCAGGCATCCACTGTGCACCAGTTCCCAGGCCACATGTGGGGGCTGGCAAGATGATTAAGGACCTTCTTGCCTTCATGGAGCTTCTAGTCTGGGGTATGAGAGACAGCTCCATTCATATCTATAGCCTTAGGGCACTTAGGAGGGAGTGGGGAGAGAGCTAGGGAGGCTTCCTGGAGGAGGACCCATTTTCCCAGGGCTTCGGAGGATGGGAGGAACCAAGGGCAGGAAAGGAAATTCTTCCAGGGGAAAAAAAAAGGTTGGAAAAGATACTGATTTAGGAAAGAAAAAAAAAACCCAGGCCTCTCGCTGATCTCCAGACAAGGTGCAGCTGTCCAGGGAGGAGCGGAGGAGAGGCAGGTGTCCTTGGCCAAGGGAGATGGGTGGGAGGGGCTGTCAGGCCTTCAGTTCCACCGTTGCCAAAGGCTGAGGGAGGCAGAGTGTGAAAGGAGGCCTGGGAGGCCTGGAGAGGACCCAGGACGGGGTGGAAGGCTTCAGCTGTGTGCCCAGCACAGCGCTATATACTGTGCTTCCGTTATCTTATTGAATCTTCTCTTGATATTATCAGCTCCATTTTACAAATGATGAGATTGAGCCAGAGAGGGTCAGCAAGCTGCTCACGGCCACACAGCCACTCAGTAGCAGAGCCAGAATTTGAGCCTGGCTTTCTCCAACTTGCTGGGACAATTTACTAACCCGGAGGGGGCTGACACCAGAGTGGACTCTTCTTTCATAACTGAAGCCCACGTCTTATCCACTTGGCCTTTGGGCCCTGATCCCACAGATCTATGGAGAGTGACCAGCAGGGTGTAATGGGAAGAGTCTCAGTTTCCTTACCTGAGAAATGGTGACATGAAATCCTGCCCTGCCCATCTCCTGGATTACTGAGGAGCCCCTGAAATGGTGGGAGTAAAAAGAGGTTGACAGATAACCAGCCAAGGGGCTCATGTTCAGGACATGGGACTTCAAGGGAAGAATGGGGCTCGCCCTATGGGGGAAACCAGAAGGGCTTTGCAGGGGAGGAGGGAGGCCCATGGCTGGTCCTTGAAAGGTGAGTTGCTTTCCTATCAAGAGATGTGCAGCAGGACGGAGCGTGGCAAAGGCTTGGGCATGAGGAAGCCCCCATGGGCCTTCTCTCTTCATAATGAAGGGGCACAGGGCCTCGGGGAAGGAGGCCCCCCACCCTGGCTAACCCCTGGCCAGAGAGAAGAGTCGCTCATCTGTCCCACACAGCACATTTACTAAATGCCCACCTCACGCTGGCCCTTCCTGCACAGTTACCTTCTTGAATGCTGCCATCAGATTAGGAAACTGAGACTCGGCCAATGTCACACCCCACTGAGGTGGCAGAGGCAGGTCTGTGCTCTCGTGCCTCCCACTTGTGATTTCTTCTGCATGAGTAGTATCCCACTGACCCCCTTCACCCTATGGGGTTTGGTAAGGTCATTCTTATCTCCTCCAAAGGAGGAAACTGAGGCTCAGAGAGTTAAGCAGCTTGTCCAAGGTGACACACCTAGGAAGGGGTGGGACTTGAACCCAGGCCATCTGACCCTGGAGCCCCTGTGCTGTCCTCTCTCAGCCCCCAACTGGCTTCTCTGTACCCTGAAAACACCAGGTTGACGAGTTTGGTTGCAGGCTGCCTCCAGAACACTCCAGCAGGACCGTAAACAGCTGGGAAGTTCCCTCCCTCCAGTCACCGCCTTTTCATCTGGCTAGGCTTTGGGATCTGGCGAGAGAGGCCCATTTATTGAGGAAGTTTATGCATTTAACAGTTTAAGCCTTTCTAAGCCTGTGGTACAACAGGATTTGGGAGCAGTTAACAATTCCGTGTGGTTAAGAGATTTTCATTGCTCTGCGGCAGCTGGCTCAGGCCCCACTGGTCTGCTCTGGCCTCCACCTCACCCTATTGGGGCACCCCCTCCCTGGGAAACTTTGTCCTCAGCCCCATCCCTGCTGCTTCTCCCTGTGCCCCCCACCCCAAGCTTCCATGTTCTTTGACCTCACATGAGGAATTGAGGCCCAGAGGGGGACAAGGAGTTGCTCAGGGCCCCACAACAGGTAAGTGATTTGAACTGAGACATGCCGGAGTCCCTTCTTCCATCCCAGACTCCCTGCCTTGGGGAGGAGGACACATTACATTGTTAATTCCTCATTGTCAGAATTTACAAAGCCCCCCAAAACCCAGCATCTGTTACATCCCTACCGGGGCTTTGAGGCAGGGAAGGGAGTGACTGGCCCGGGTTTGGTCACCTTGGCAGATCTGGAGCTGGAATCAGAAGTTGGACCTCCTAGAGTCCTAATGAGAATTCTTTACACTGCACCAAACCATTTCAGTTTTGTTTTTGGGTTTTATGACTGGCCCGGGTTTGGTCACCTTGGCAGATCTGGAGCTGGAATCAGAAGTTGGACCTCCTTAGAGTCCTAATGAGAATTCTTTACACTGCACCAAACCATTTCAGTTTTGTTTTTGGGTTTTTTTTCCCCCATAGCTTGGGGGAGGGGGGTAAATGCCATTTGTAATTATAATGTCTTACATATGTACAGTATTTATTTACTTTCACCCTGCTTTGTTCCAGAAAAGATTGGAGGCTGCTTTTATGGAGCATTTGGTCTCACCCCATGAGATACTTTGATCTGAATGATACCCACATGAGAGAATCATGGCAGAGGTTATTATCACCATTTTAGAGACAAGGAAGCCAAGAGGGGACATGACTTTTCCCAGGGTCACATACATTTTGGGGGGCAGAGCCTTGACTACAACCCAGTGCTGCAGCCTCCTGGGCCTGGGCTCTTCATGCTCACCAATGTCACGGTTATGAAAACTGAGGCCCAAAGCAGTTAGATGAAATGACTTGTCTAGGGACCCAGCACTCAAAGTCAGGGTCCTTCTCCCAACTCTCTATACCCTCCCCTGGACTCTAATTGTAAATAACGAATAAGGGTCCAGGGAGGACGCAGATGCATATTGATTGAGCATTCACTATGCACAAGGATTTATGCCCTAGGCTCAGTGTAGAATCCTTACGGTCTCCAGAGGTGGGTACTATTACGGAGGAGAAAGTGGAGACTCAGAGAGGTTAAATAACCAGCCCAACGTCACACAGCTGATGGATGCTGGTGAAGCCAGAAAGGAAACTCAAAACCCATACTTGTCCCATTGGAATATCTGTAATGTTTCATCATTAGTACATTTTTTCCACAATCATTATCTTATTTGATTCCCAGCACCCTTAGGAAGTAAAAGGGGTCTTATCCCCATTCTTCAGATGAGGAAATTAAGGCTCAGCAAGATAAAGTGACCTGCCCACAGCTCACTGCTAGGAAGGTCAGAGCTGGGACTAGAACAGGATTGCTGGGTTAGTTTGATTGCGAAGTGTAGGCTCTGACCCTCACGACCTCCATTGCTGCTGATTCCTGAGACCTATCTTCAACCTGTCCATGGCAGGCATCTGCCCCCATCATTCCACTAAAACAGCTCATCATCAAGGCTACCAGTGATGTCCCTGTTGCCAGTCCAGTGGGCAGTTCCCAGACCTCCACTTCCTTGACCTGCCAGCAGCATTTGACAAAGTGACCACTCCCTCTTCTGGGACCACCCTCTTTCCTGGGATCCCTCCTACCTCTCTGGGTGTCTCATGGCCAGATCCTGCTCCTCTGTCCACCCCTCCACTTCAGAGGGCCCAGCACTGAGTCCTGAGCCTCCTCCTCTTCTCTCTCTGGGTGATTCCATCCAGTCCCGTGGCTTCAAATGCCTTCTCTGGCTTATCTCCAGCCAGGACCTCCATTCTGAAGTCCAGACTCACCTGTCCAACAGCCCACTGGGTGCCTGCCCTCTGCTTCCACCCTGCCCACTATGGTCTGTTCACCCGCAGCCGGAGGGGCCCCTAGACAACCTGGTCTGCTCAGAATCTCCTGAGGCTCCCCATCTTATACAGCGAAGGTCCTAAGAATGGCCCACAAGGCCCTGCACGATCTGTCCCCCCTCGCCTCTCTGATCTGTCTCCTTACGTTTCTTCCTTGCCTCCCGCACTCCAGGCACACTGGCCTCCTTGGCTGTCTCTTCGCCTGGCATGTTTTTCCCTCAGACGTCCACATTGGTTGCTCCCTCACCTTCCTTAGGTCTCTGCCTAAATGTCACCTTCTCACCAAGGTCCCCCATCACCCAATTTGTATGCAGGCGTGCATCCGTCCCCCTGCCTTGTTTATTTCTCCCTATCATCTGATCACCATCTGACATACTGTATATTGACTAGTGGGTTCCTGTGCCTGAAGACGGCCTGTGTTCCCCAGCTGGAATGTAGGCTCCCTGAGGACAGACATTTCTGGCTCTCGTTCACTGCTATATTTCCACTTTCTAGGATGATACTTAGCCCGTAGAAGGTGCTCAATAAATACTGTCGCAGAGTCCCACCCACCCCAGTCTCAGACATTTGACTCTCCTAACCCTGGTGTGAGTGATGCTACTGAAAGGCCCTTGGAAAGGCTGGGGGTTTTCTTGCCACCTCTGGAAGGCTCCTGAGGGATCGACATGGCCAGGATGCCCAGCAGGTCTGCCTATGGTGGGGATGGATATTTCTAGGCATGGATAGAGTCCTTATTCTGGATACTGAGGGTTTCTCGTGCAATCTCAAATCCTTCTTGGAGCTGGAGGCCTCAACAAGCATCTTTCTCATTTTCTTACATTAACAAATGTAATTTCAGCCCCTGCTCTCTTCCTGGCCCTGGCCAGACAGTGTTCAGAATCCCTGTGATGTGGTGCCAGACTGGAGCCTGCTGTGGACCCAGTTCTCTCATCAGGAGCTGGTGGGAGCCCCCTCTATGGCCTGGGTCTTTGCTGACACACAGCTGGAAGAGAGAGGGGGAGCAGCCTGGCATGCATTGATATCCTTGCCCTGCCACTTGCCACTCATGAGACTGACTTGGGTCCTCTTCCTGAGCCTCAGTTTCCCTGTCGGTAAATCGGACCTATACTCCCAGTTTCCCAAGGTTTAAGGGAGGCTCAAAGGAGTTAAGGGAACTCAGATGACAGGAGAAGGATGGGGAGCAGAGGGATTGTCCTGCTCTGAGAAGGAATGTTTCTCAGGGTGGACACCAGCTCAGTGTCCTGGCAGAGTTCCTAGACAGCAGGGCAATGTGGACATGTCTAAGTACCGGGGGCAGTGGGGGGTGGTGGGGGTGCAGACCACATGGGGATGAATGACCCTTAGTTACAAAGAAGCCTGGACACACAACAGATGTCTAATATGTGCTTGTGGGATGGCATTGCTGTAACCAGCCGCAGGGCAATGTGGACATGTCTAAGTACCGGGGGCAGTGGGGGGTGGTGGGGGTGCAGACCACATGGGGATGAATGACCCTTAGTTACAAGCAAGCCTGGACACACAACAGATGTCTAATATGTGCTTGTGGGATGGCATTGCTGTAACCAGCCAGGGTGCTTTCATTGAGCAGCACAGGAACAGCTCACAGTCAGGGTACTTACATCCAAATTTGGGTTCTGCCCCTTTGCCCTGGAACCCTGGGAGAGCACTCCCTCCCACCCACCACCCACCTCTGGAGCTCAGTGTCATACTAACAGTGTCTTCTGTTCTACCTTGTCCTCATGATACCCCATAAGAGGCCAACAGGGCAGCGTGACCATCTGTGACACAAGGCTAATGACTACACATTGTCTGCCATGTTCCACATACCTGCACACAGGAAGGTTTAGCAAAGTGGTTAAGAGCCACCTGGGTTCAAATACTGGCTCTGACATTAGCTGCCTATGTGGCCCTGGACAGGTGACTCACCTCCCAAAGCCTTGATCTCATCTTTATTATTATTAAATGGGTATAATAATAAATGGAATGTTACAGAGCAAGTTGTGAAGACTCAAGGAGATAATGAAAGGAAGGCACGAGGCGTGTGGTCAGTAAATGTTAGCTCTACGGACTGCAGCGTGGAATGTGCTAAACGCATGCTCAGCGTTCTTACCTTCCCTTTTTGTAGATGAGGAAACAGGGGTTCAAAGAGAGCAAATGATTTGCTCCAGGCCATTAAGGGGCTGTCACTGAACACAGGTTGTTTGGTGGAGCATGAGGTGGGGCCTGGGTGGGGTGTGGGGGCCACATAGAGCTATTTCTGTCCCCTGTCCCAGCAAATTCTGGGCCCAGAGCCTCATATCAGCCTTATAGAGAAAGGATTCTGCCCTGAGGACTTTGCAGGCCTGACATGGTACTTGTCAGGGTTACACTGGCTCCTTCAGGAAACCGGACTCAAGTTTCCAGTTTCCCCCCTTAAAGGCATAGTCATCTGATTAGCAACATTTTAAAGACCTAAGGGTGAGGGCCAGCCCATGGCTCACTTGGGAGAGTGTGGTGCTGATAACACCAAGGCCACGGGTTCGGATCCCTATATAGGGATGGCCGGTTAGCTCACTTGGGAGAGCGTGGTGCTGACAACACCAAGTCAGGGGTTAAGATTCCCTTACTGGTCATCTTTTTAAAAAAAAAAGACCTAAGGGTGGTCGCTGGCCTCCTTGCGCGGCCCGGGCAGGCAGTGTAGCTTTGGAAGCCCCACATCAGTATCCCTGGCAACCGGAGCCCTGGGCTGCCCTCCCCAACACCCTGCTGTCAGAGCTGTCTGTGGGAGCTCCCTGGAGACCCGGGAGGGATGTGCACAAATGTGAAGAGCGTCCCTGGTATGCATGTGTATGTACTGGTCCTGCTAGGAGTGTGTGTGTGGGTCCATATGTGCACACGTGTGCCCACTGATCCAGCATCTGCATGTGTGGTTGGAACATCTCTGGACCTATGAGCACGTACGTACATTTCAGGGGTAGGCCGTGCACATGCGCTTGCCTGTGCAGGCCACCCTGGAGCCTGTTGTGAGTCATTGCTACCCCACATTTTTGTGTTCCTGTGTCTGCCTGACTTGCCCTAGCACATTTGAGTGCAGGGAGGAGCACACTAATGTGTGCGTTGGACCAGTCAAGTGCATGGATAGGAGCATCTATGCCGCACCAAACACGTGTGCCTCTATCTGTGTGGGAGGTCTCCATCTGTCTTTGTGTGTGTATGCCACCACTGTGTGAGCACATTCTCGCGTCATATAGGTATATGTTTGCATGGGTACACACCTAGCCACAAGGAGACCAACCAGAGGATATCTGTTCACGTGCACATGTGTATATGGTGTCAAGCCAGGTGTACATGCACTTGAAAATGGGTATTTGTGAGTGCATGTACATGTGTTTTTGCTGGATCAGCTAGTGGACTGCGTGTATGTATGTCACACACACACACACACACACCTTTTCTGGGGGCCGGGATGTGAGGGCCATTGATTTTCTGTCTCTTAGAAATTCCCTTTGAGGTTCTCTTCATGTCTTTTTCATGAACCAAAGTCAGCGGTTCCAACATTCTTAAAGCAATTAGGGCCCGTTTTGCAGGGAGCCTGGCCCACCTACCTCCCCACTGGTTGTGCACGTGCATATACACGTCCACATAGAAGCTGCTTATCGTGCACAGCAAAGCATGGGATCGGGGGGCCTTGGAGGGGTGCAGTGGGAGCACTGGTCTGGAGTCAGGCTTCCCATCTAGGGGTTGCCATCTTCTAGACGTGTGGCCTTGGCCATTTTCCTTCACTTCTGAGCCTCAGGGTCCTCGTCTGCCAAATAGGCACAGGGTGGTGGTGAATATGTGCATGGCGAAGCCCCCCACCCAGGCTACAGATGGTCATTCTCCTTGCCTGTCCAGGTGTTGTGTACAAAGTACTTGTGTCCTCTTGCTGGGGGGAGAGATTTGTGTCTGTGCTGGACGGGCCAGCAGAGGAGCTTTGGGAGGGGCACACATGTACTGCTCCAGCACTTTGCTGGCATCCCTTCATTTCATACTGGCCACCAACCTTTGTGGCAGCTAGGGTTATCACCATTCCACAAAGGAGGAAACTGAGGCCCAGAGAACTACAAGGACTTGCTGAACTTCACAGGTAGCAGGTGGCAAGCCAGGATTGGGACCAGGTCGGACTGACTCCTGAGCCTTTCTGCCACATTCCGGGAATGCTTCCTAGAGCAGGTTGAGTAAAAGGCCAGGCCTTGAAAGATGCCCGGACCCTGCAGGTGGGTATGGCATGCAGGTCCCAGGCACCATGTGAGCAGAGGTGCGGAGGTGGGAAGGTACCAGCCTAGAGGAAGAAGGCCCTCAGCCTCTGCTGCTGCTCTGGGCTCTCACTGCCCCTTCCCCCTCCAGATGGGCAGCCCCTCTCGGGGTGCCCTCCCGCCCCCTCGTGCTACAGTCTTTGTGGCCCAGGAAGAATGCCTCTCTTTATCTCCCGGACGCCCCTTCCCTTTGATTTTCCTCTCCCCAGCGTTTCTGCTGACCTCTGCGTGTTGGGAATCCAATTAGAGGAGCGGACGGAAAGAGTGACAGCCATGCTGAATCCCGCACAGTCTTTGTGGCCCAGGAAGAATGCCTCTCTTTATCTCCCGGACGCCCCTTCCCTTTGATTTTCCTCTCCCCAGCGTTTCTGCTGACCTCTGCGTGTTGGGAATCCAATTAGAGGAGCGGACGGAAAGAGTGACAGCCATGCTGAATCCCGCCTCGGCCCCTCCAAGCACGCTCAGCCAAGCCGCCGCAGCGCGGGGCCTGCTTGTCATGCTGGGCCCTGCACAGGGCTTTGTGGGGATTAGCTGCCAGGGGGTGGGGCGCTCCACAGATGGGACCAGAAGTGATGCTGGTGAATGTCACATCCTGGTGGACAGTGGACAAGGGGGCTGCTCAGTGCTGAATCCAGCTTGGGGAAGAGGGGAGAGGTCGGGGGGGAGGGTGCAGGGGCTGGCCTTGAAAAGAGTGGGCCACCCTGGCCTGTTGGGCGTGCTTAGGGGAAACAATGGCCCACTGGGGTTATTTGGCTCTCCATTTGAGGCTTGGAGGGTAGATTTGGTAGCCAAGCTCAGGTCTGCCTATTTTGCAGCAGGGGTACCAGAAGCACCACTTAGGAGGGGCTTTGGGGGTTGATTTGATTGCAGAGTTGGATATTTCATGAAGCTGCATTTGTAAAACACTTTACATATGATGGGGGGAAAACCCCAAAGAATGGAAGGAGAGCAGCCATTGAGAAAGGTGTCTAAAGAACCTCCCACCACCAGCCACCCCTTGGCATGGCCACCAGGCTAATGCTAAAGACTATGCCCTTCCCCACCCACCACCATGGAAGTTACCCTCCTTGTTTATAGCCAAGGAAACTGAGGCTCTGACAGGAGAAAAGTCTGGCTCAAGGATACAAGGGCAGTCAGTGGCAGAGCTGGGATTTCTCTTCCCTGTCCCCAATCCCCCACCACTCATGTCACCCTGACCCCACCCCCAACTCCATGGACCTGCTGAGTAAGGAAAGTCCCTGTGCCTCCTTAAGGAGAGATATGGTGTCCAAGGCAGGGGATCACTGGCTCTCAGAGAAAGCAGCACCAGGTAGAATATGGTCTGACTCTTAGCCCATGGACCAGCAAATGTCCCAGCCCCTCCGGAAATGGCTAGAGCCTGCAATGTGCCAGGCCTTGTGCTGGGCTGGAACATAGAGGGGGATCCAATGTTGGCTCATCTCCAGGAGTTCACAGTGGAGAAAGACAAGGATATCCTGATGCACAGAGGGTGGAGTGTGTGAAGGGACACTGAGGACTGTGAGGACCCACAAGAGGAACTAGGAGGTGGGAATAGGACCGTATCCAGCCTGAGAGTCCCAGAGGGTTTCCTGCAGGAAGGGGCATCTGAGCTGAGACCTAAAGAACAAGCAGAAATAGCCTGAAGAGGCCCTAGATATTCTAGGCCTGAGAGGCAGGGCAGGTGGGGGGCTTCTTCGGGCAGGGCACCTGCCCACCCCCAGCCCCATGCTCATTCCACAGCTGCCAGGGCTGGGCAGGGCTGACTTACCTTCCACCCCAGTCCTCCGGTGGGGCTGCATAGCTGTGACTGCCTCTTGGGCCTGGCAGAGTTGGCAGCCTCTGGATGCTCAGGATCTTCAGCACGAACTGTGGTGAGAGATAGTGGCTAGGAGGTCACAGTATCTTCGAGCTAGCCATTAGAGACCTGGCATTTCTCCAGCAGTACTAGGCACTTTGCATACAGTAGCTCATCAACCCCAGGAGGCAGGAATCACCACCCCATTTTACAAGTGAGAAAATGGTTTCCTAGAGGCAAAAGGGCTTGTCCAGACTCACAGAACATGTTGGCTTATGGCACCAGCATTTAAGCTCAGGTCACCATTAGACCTTTCCCACCACCCAGGCTGCCAGAACTAGTGTGGATATGAGTTTATTGGGTTGGTTTGTTTGGTCCTCCAGCCCCAGCATGGTGCCTAGCACATAGTAGGTACCCAGTAGGTGGGTGGTGAGTGGGTAGGTGGATGGATAGGTGGATGGTTGACTGGATGGGTGGATGGATGGATAGACAGAGAAAACCAATCAATCAGTCAACCAATTCTTCCTTACCTGGTGCCTTTTAACAAAAAAATGACTAATCTGCACCACTCCCCTCCCGCATAGTCCCAGTGAAGGTTGTACTACATATTAATTATTATTTCAGCTCAGTTCTTGGGAATACAAAATGCAAAAGGTGTGCAGACCCAAGAGAGCAAGAAAAGACACCCCCGTCTACCTCCCACACACCGCTGTCTGCTGGGCCTGAAAGCACACACTCACACCCACTCACGCTCAGAAACGCGCACCCCAGGTCACCTGCGCGTGCACGTTCTCGCCCACCCCTCACAGCTGGTGCCCGCAACCAGGACAGCAGCTCACAGGCCAGCCCTCCAGGGGCTGCTCCCCCTCTCCCTCATATCTCTCCACCTCTGCAGCCCCAGCCCCACGCTGCTCAGAGTTAGGGCCCTTCTAGGCGAGGCCTCTCCAGGGCCTGCTCTTCCCGCCCTCACCCCTCTGCTCGCTCTGAACTTGACCGCTCCTCCCCTTCCCGCCGGCTCTTCCCTCCCGCTCCTTCCTCCTTTTGCACCCCTGTCGCGTCTGGCTGCGGGTCTGTCCTCCCCCTCCCTCTGCCTCCTCTTCAAGCTGCCCAGCTCCTCTCACCGTCTGTCCTCAGTCTCTTTGTCCTGCTTCCTCTTTCTGTTCCTTTTTCTTTCCCGACCACGTCTCCCAGTCTCTCTCCCCCTCCCACTCCCTCCCTCTCTAGCCCCATCTCCATCTTCCACCCTCAGTGCTTAAGGGGACCCCTTGCAGAGCCCGGCCACGCCAGGGTCCTGGCTGAGTTGTGGGCCAGAGAGTGAAGCCTCTCTCCTCTCAACCCAGACACTCAGAGGTCAAGCTGGGGTCAGCCAGAAAGCAGCCCCCACCCTGCCCCGAGGAAGGGGCATGGATGGAGACACACACTCCAGGGTGGCACCTCAGTCACACCTGCAAACCCGTGGAATCAGCTGGCCAGTTTGGGCACGCTCTCCTTATTGGCCAGTTTATTTGTCGTACACACGTTTACCAAGCAGCCCATCCCTGTGCCCAGCCCAGGGTCAGCCTGGGGAGAACGCAAGCACAGGCTTTGGATTCACACAACCCTGGTTCAAGTTCCCTCCGTGCCCTGAGCAGGTGCCTCTACCTCTCTGAGTCTCAGTTTTCTCATCTGTGAAATGGGGGCAGGAGAGGCAGCCTGGAAAGGCTCCATGTGAGGCTCAGATGAGCTAAAACAGGCAAAGCACCCACCTTTCTGCCTGACATAGCGGGTGCCCAGGGGTGGCCTTGCAAGACCAAAGAGGAGATGCAGCTCTGCCCTCAGTGGACTCACAGCCAGAGGGAGGGCAGGTGAGCAGAGAATCCACCGTCAGGCTCTGGGGGACACACTGGTAGAGAGATGATCAGAGGCCATTTGCTCCTGAGGTCAGTAAGGGCAGACTGAGGGGCCGGGTCTGGGGCCACAGGGAAGGTAGCCCACGGAGGCTTTGGAGGACCTCTGTCCTGCGTGATGCTGGGGCTAGGGGAATCCAGCCTGAGGCCTGGCCAGCTTAGAGTTTGTCAATCAAGGGGTCTCAAGCACTCCTGTCTCCTTCCCACCACCCTCCAAGGCTAGACTCCTGCAGGTATGGAATGGGTCACATCTGGATTCCACGTCATCCTCCTGTCACCACTGTGCCCCTTGCTAGCCACAGGGGGCCCAGCCCATTGGTTCCGAAGGGGCTTCAGGAAGTGGACTCTGAAGGTACGGAGTGCTGCCCTGGTTGGCATGCCCCCGTTTGTGTGTCCTTGAGGCACACCCATCCTCCCTGAGCCTCAGTTTCCTCATCAGGGCCCTTGAACAGATTAAACAGGGGTTGCCTGCCCAGAGTGGGAGTGGGCCGAATGTCTTCCAACCTCCCGTGTGCTCCCCACAGTGCACATTCCACACCTGCCCCTCCCCTCACAGCCTGACCTGGACCTTCTCTTTCAGGAACTGACCTCCCCTCCCACTGCTTGAGGAGTCTGGTCCCAGGATGTTCTCACCCTCTGCCCCCTCCCTCCATCTTTGTGACCACCCAGCCCAGCCAGCTGGGCTGGAAGGCATCAGAGCTGTGAGCAGCCCCCTTCTCCTCCGCCCACCCAGAGCCCAGGACCCAGCAAGCCTTTGAGTGTGTAGGGAGGGGCAGAGGGTGTGATTCTATGGGGTGGGGGTGAGAATCCGGCAGGTGCACATGTGTTTGTGAGAGAGAGCTCACTCACGCATATGTACCTACTGGGGGGCTGCAGATGTGTCTGAGGGTGGGCCTGGTGAAAGAGAAGACAAAGGACTGGGGTGAGTCAAAGAAGCCACCGAGGGTGGGAGGCTGAGCCCATTTGTATGCAGCAGGGAGCAGGAGCCCAGCAAGGCAGGAGTCTCATTCTCTGGGTGCTAGAAGGAGAGCTGAGACCATCTACGCCGGCAGAGCCCTCCGTCACTCCAGCCTGTCCAGCTCTAATGGTACAGGTGGGGAAACTGAGGCTGGGAAGTCACATAGCAAGCGACTGGCAGAGCTGGGGTAGGAACCCAGCCAGCCTCCTTAGACCAGGGTTCTTCCCATCAATTGAGTGCCTTTGGGAACTCAAACTGGTACAAATGTGGTTAAAGGAAGGAATCAGTAATGACCATTGATGTTTGTAAAGTACGCTGGTGCAAACATTTGATGATAACTCAATAATCCTCACACAACCTATAAAGTAGGTGCCCCCTATCCCCTTTTACAGG
>NW_007726161.1:206067-207571 GCF_000696425.1 Galeopterus variegatus
CCCCCCCGCCGCCGCCCCCCAGCCCCACTTCCCCAGAGACACACAGAGGTGCCTTTATTATCAGCGCTCCGGCTGCAGCACCAAGAGGCAGGCGCCTCTGCTTAAAGGAAGGATGGGAACGCTTCCCAGCCGGGCGAGGAAGCGGGAAGGGCTGAGGACCCTGGGGGGCCTGGCACATGTAGGCTAGGAGTCCCACTAGTTGAGGAACAGCCTGTGGGTGCAAAGTGCAGCTGGGGCATCTTCAAGGGACCTGCCCCCTTCCTTTCTACCCTTCCATCTCCTCTGCTTCTCTGTGCCTTTCTTCCTGGAATTTAGGCTGTCTGTGTGTTTTCTCCTGGGACCTCATATCTGACCTGGGCACTGCAGAGCACAGATACTGGCTCTGAGTACTACCTTAGGAAGGAAGGAAAAGGGCAAAATGGCTTTTATTGAGCACCTGCTGTATTCTAGAGCCCTTGCTAGACTCTGACTCTGTACAATATAATTCTGAAGTATCCCCATTTTATAGACAGAGATGCCAGGGCTCAGAATGGCTTGGCAACTTGGCCAAGCATGAGTAGGAAGGGGCAGAACCAGCATTTAAGATCAGGCCTTCTGACTTGAGCATAATACTTGTACCTAAGCATATGAAGAGCCCAGTTTCCTAGAGCTCATCAGGTCATCTGGTCCAGCTCCCTGCTGGACCCCCTGGACTGAGTCTACCACGTGCCAGGCAATCTCTGGCCTCTGGGTGTTGGAGAAGGCATGGCCACTGCCATACCCTCCAGAAGCTCCCAGTCAAAGGGAAGATGCCACCAACAAAACCATACACAGTGGCATGGCCCTGCAATAGTGGAGGACTCTGCAGAATTCTCTAGCAGCACAGAGGAGGGAGTGACTGTTTGCAGGGAGAGGTGGGAATATTTGAGCTGTTTCTCAAGGCATGAATAGTTCTCTAAAAAGAGGACAGTGGAGCAAGAGTGTTCTAGCCAAAAGCCAGGGTGTAAAAGAATAGCAAACTCCAGGAAAGGTGAGCAGTTCAGAAAGGAAAGGTCACTGTGCTCATTGTGGATGAGAGGACAGGCCCAGGTGCGCTGAAGTCACACGGCAAGCTGTAGTGGAGCCTGGCCTCCTGAGCACAGCACCGCACCCACTCCCCTGTCAGCTCTAGTGGGAAATCAGGACTGTTTTTGCTCACCTTTGTGTCCCAGGGCCTAGCCTGGCACAGAGAAGGAGCTCAGTAAGTGTCTGCTGAGTAACTGAAGTGTCCCAGTGATGGCAGGCAAGAGCCCACAGCTTCGCTCTCTCCCTTCCTAGGCCCAGCGCAGACATCACAAACCCATCAGGACACTCTTCCACCCGGTCCCAAGGGCCGTGGACAGACTCCTTGGATCTCGTGTATGCGGTGAAACCTGCATGTCACTGCATAGTCCAGTCCATAGCTCACATTTTGCAGATGAGAATATCCAAATAAGATCCTTCCAGATGGGGAGGAAGAGATAATAATAATAATAGCTTAGGATTT
>NW_007726161.1:208395-230028 GCF_000696425.1 Galeopterus variegatus
TATGAGGCCGTGGCTTCCTCCCACCCCAATGGGGACCAGAAAGCTGAGTTAGAGGCGGTGGGGCCGGGCCAGGCCTGGGATCCATCTGCCTTTCGGCAGCTCTGGGCCCATTTCCTCCAGCCTGGACAGCTTCCCAGAGGTGCCTCTGCAGACCCTTTCAAGTCCCCTGGCACCCCAAGCCCCACTTCCTGTGACCCCTGCCCCTGGCCTGACCCGCTCCACTCAATTTCCCAAGATGAGTTGCAGAAGCTGCAGGATCTGGGTGCAGAGATGGGAAAATTAACGAGCTGCTCCCTGGCAATTGGCAGTTTCCAGGCACCAGCTGGCCTGGAGTATTTACTCGGCACCCTCAGAGCGAGGCAATTAAGTGGAGCTTAGGCTGGGGTGCAGAGATGTCTACAGATCAGATGGTAACCCTCGTAAGATGTTTTTCCAAGGGATCAGTGCCTGAGGACAAGTTTCCAGAGAACTACAGTCTTTATTCATTCTGATTAATATATGATACATCTATATACATAACGTGATTTTATTTTCATTCATTTATTTAGTATTTACTATGTGCCCGACTCCTTACCTTGTTGAATCCTCACCATCTCTCTGCAAGGTAGACATAACTATTCCCATTTTACAGATGAGAAAACTGATTTCCCAGCAAGATTAGGAGGCATCTCCCAGGTCACACAGGGCAGCCGGGATTTAAACCCAGGACTTCTTGCCATAGAACAGGCCTCCTTCCTAGACTTTGAGTGTATGTAGCACTGTGTTAGGCACCAAGGCTGAGTCAGTAGCAAGAGAAGACCCAGGGTATGCTGTGCACCTGTTCTGTACCAGGCACAGAGAAGAATCAGAGTATGAGACCCTTCCCCTGCCCTGAAAAATATCATGTTAAAGATATATGCTACACGGTATGAGAGCCCAAGAAGGTCTAGCCAGCTTGAATTGCTTCTAGAGTTGGGGTTGGGCTTTACTTAGGAAACAAACCTAGTGCTGGGCTTTGAAGGCTGAGTAGGAGTCTGCAGGGTAAAAGATGGGTCAAAAGTCATCACAGGCAGAGAATTCAGTGTGGACCCCACAATGCTTTGGGTGCCAGAGAAGTGCCCTGAGTTCAGTCTGACTGAATGTTTGGTAAGATCATTGGGGTTAGGGGGCTAAGAGGGTTGCACTGGGCAGCTCTTGTGCTGGAGACCTGGGTACCATCCAAGGAGGCATGGGAGATGGGAGCAGGAGCCTCTTGCTGCCAACATGATCCTACAGCTAGAAGGGGCTGCTCAATACCACACGGCAGGGGCACTGGGCCAGGCCAGGGCTCCCCCAGACCTCTGGTCCTTTCTCCTGTTTCCTGGGCCTCTTGGTGGCCAGGGGTGTTCGGGGGAGGTGTGTGGAAAGCTGATTGAGGAAGGGCCACCTCCTCATGCCATCCTCCAGGAGCTTCAAAGCCACCTGTCTGCCACACTCCCACAAAACGGGCCATTATAACTGACTCTGTGACCTGAAGCAAGTCACTCTTCCTCTCTGGGCCTTGGTTCAGCAAAAGTCAAAGAAGGAACTAAACTGGAGGTCACCAGTGGCCTTTACATTTCTGTATCCCAGAGTTCTCTAAGAGAATGAGTGAGAAATCTCCACCTCTTAGGAACTTCCCAGTGAGTGGGGATAGAGGCAGGGGGTGCAGGGACTTCCTGTGACAAGGGGCACATTCAAGGATACAACCAACCCCAGTAGAGCTGTCAAGGAAAGAAGTTTATCTTCCAATCTCTCTGCCCCCCCCCCATTCCACCCCCATCCCTGCTCCATCTTATTCCTTGTCACTTAATCTCCCCTGAGGTGTCACTTGGTCCCTGTCATACCTCAAGGCTGGCAAAGAAGTTCAGCTCAAATGATGGACTTTCAGACATCCTGACACACCAAAGGGTATATATTTGATCAAGAGGCCCTGGCAGCTCCCAAGTGGCCTTTTATTAAAATGCCTTGTTCCCTGTCCTTGGAGTTAGGCGCCTAAACTGGGGAGTCAGTAGAAATAGTCTGGTCTCAGCTTGACAACCCACTTGCTGTGTGGCCTTGGGTGAGTCCCTTGCCCTCTCTGAGCCTCCATTTTCTCATCTGTAAAGTGAGGGGTGTTGGATAGTTGAGAGGTTCTTAGCCCCAAGTATGTATGAGAATCACCCGGGACCCCCTTCCTGTTTCTGATGTTTTGGTCTGTGGAAGGGCCCAGCCATCCTGTGCTTTGGGCACCATCAGCCTAGGAGTCTGAAGGCCAGGTTTAGCTCCAATATTTGTGAACTCTGCACCGGATCCAAATTCTCCGTGTGTTTCTCTGTTTGACCTCAGTTTGACCCTTCACATCCCCATGACCAGGACCACAGAGCAGATCGGGGTCAACTCCATCAGCCCCCCATACTTAGGATGTCCAGACCAGATACAGGCCGAAAACCGTCTTTCCCCTCACTGTCACTCTCAGCATGGCTGTCCCCGAGACTGTCTGTCCTCGTGGGTGGCGAGGTGAAGGGCTGAGATAACCCTGCCCGGGCACTGGGGGTGGAGAGCAAAAACCATGGACAGGAGGCAAAGAGGAATGAGCCCCAGCCCTGCCGAGCTCTGTGGCCTAGGGCAAGTCAATTCACTTCTCTAAGTGCCTGGATATTTGTTGTAAAATGCAGGTGTCACGCCCACCTCTCTGGGTATTGGGAGGAGCATAAAATCATAGTGAATTTAGACCCCACCCATCAGTCCCCCTCTCCCCACATGTGTTGTCTGGCCAGGGACAGAAGACAGCCATGCAGGGGGAAGCGAAACTATGGCCCTGCCTGCGGGGCCACAGCCTCTAGGGAGGTGGCACGCCTCTGCCCACCTGGGGATTTTCCACAAGGCTTCCACTTGGAGTTGGCCCCACTGATGTCAGTGAAATCATGGAACACATTTTGTAAGGCAATTAATAAGGAAGGGATGGAGATGGAAATTATGAGCCCTTGGAAACCACAGGGCCACAAGGGTGGCACTCAGAGGCACCAGACCCACCTGATTGAATTGGGGGGACATTCAAATGAAGGAAGTTGGGGTCGGGGCTGTGGAGAGTAAGTTGCTTATAAAACACGATGGGATGATGTTGCCAATGCAGACAGGAGGGAGGGGGCTTCCGGGCCAGCCACCAGGGAAAGGGATGTGGCACCGAGGTCAGAAGGGCCATCCAAGTCGAGCTGGATCCTGCCCTCAGCCTCTCAGAGCCTCATCTGTACAACGGGTGAAGTCACAGTTGCAAGCACTGAGGAAAGCTTGGAGCAAGTCTGGCGTAGCAGGGGTTCCATAAACAGTTGCTGTTATCTTCATTGTGGGGGGGGGTGAAGTGTTTCTGTTTTAACCCCATTCGGAGGCTTTGCCAGCACCCATTACCTAGCAGGAGTTTGATGAGTGTTGGTTGAATGGTCAGTTTGACAATTTGAAGGACAGATGGACAAAGGGACGAATGAATGACTAGAGACCACACTTACTGGGCACAGGAGCTTAAATTTGTTTTGTGTTTTTCTTCTGTCACCCACAAGCTCCCTGCTAGCTATCAACATGTAAGACCCTTTTAAGTGATGATTTGCAATTTGTTATAATTAGGTATATTATTTTATGTACTTATGCTATAGTTCAATATTGTAATCCACTATAGTTCTTTAAAGTCCCAGCAACTGCCTGGTACTTTTTTGTTTACAAAGCCTGTTCATACCCATCAACTTGCCTTATCCTCCAATAACCTGTCAGGCAGGTTCTCTTCTCCTCCTGGTTTCCAGATGAGGAAACCCAGGCTCAGAGAGGTTCAGTAACTTGTCACAAGTCACACAGCTTGTAAGTGGCAGGACAAGAATTCAAACCCTGGATGTTTTGTCTTCACGAGGCACTGCCTGCTGGGGCAGGCTGTTTCAGGCAATTTCGAGACTGACATGAAGGTGTAAAGTAGGGTGAGGGGGGCCATAGGGGTGGGATCAAGAAGAATGGGGTGAAGTCAGGCAGCAGAGCGCAGAGGCTGACGGTGGGGACAGCTTGATGCCTGTTCCAAGGAACAGTCTGGCTCCTTGCAAGAGCACATGGGGCCTGTGCTACAGGAGGTTGGAGACGGGCATCTGAAATAGGTGCTGGTGCAGGGCAGAAGATTGGAAGTTGCAGGAGGGGCCGACTGAGAGGCAGGGTTAGCTGTAGGCACCACGAGGCCTCAGGAGATGGGCATGCCCAGATTTTCCTGGATGAAGCGTCACTGTCCACCAGCTGTGTGGCCACAGCAAGTGACTTTACCTCTCTGAGCTTTGGCTTCCTCCCCTGCAATGTATAGGCTATAAGGAGGGAAGTAGGGAGCCTTCACCCTTACTGCCCTCTGCCTAGAGCACTCTGGGCACCCTGGATGGCCTCACTCTCAGTTACTAGAATTCTATTCCATCCCCACCACCTCCATCCTCCACTCTGAAATATGCCCCTGGTGCTCCAAAGACCACACCCCTAGATGTTCAGAAGCGATAGCCACCAGGAGTATTTGGTTGCTCATATGTTTTTATTTACAAGGACCCCTGGAGTGCCAACCTCAAGCATGGCTCAGCAAGGACAGGTGCGCACTGGTGTTGCTCAAGCTTATGTGGAAAACAAGTGAATAGACTATTGCAATTCAATGTGACGGGTGCTCTGATGCAGGTCGACATGCCAGGTGCAGTGGGAGCAGGAGGAAGGGCCCTGGTGCTGTCTGGAGGAGGTGGCCCTGTGCATCTATGCAGGGGTGATGCTGGAAAGGGGGGCAAATGGAGGGAAACTGACACCCACCAAGCACCTACTTTGTAGGATGCTACGCCCTTTCTATCTGTCTCTCAGTCAGTCCTCCTTGTGATACAGCATGGTAGTCTCCTGATGCCCATTTTACACATGAGGACACGAGGCTCAGAGGGGTGAATGCACTCACTCAAGGTCACACAGCCAACTGCAGCTGAAATGCATCACCCTTCAAAGCTACCAAGATGGGGAGGATGGGCCCGAGGTAGGGCCCAGGAATGCTGGGAGGAAGAAGGGGCTCCAAGCCCAGGAGCCCAGAAACCATGTCCTCACCAGGCCAGCCGAGGCCACTGGCAGCCGTGGTTTACAAGGCTCAGGGCTGGCCTGAACTGTTGTGCTTCACAAACGCACGCTGGCTCATCTGGGGTAAGTTTGCGCCTTTATGAGTGTTCTTCAAAAGCCCAGCTCGGCTCCCTGCCTGTCACCATGGAGACAGCTCTGGGTGGCTGAAACCAGCTGCCCTCTGTGGCCACGCGTGAAGGCTGCCAGGTGCTGGGGCCGGCGCCACGCTGGGCGGCACCCACAGAGTCCTGTCCTGAGAGGCACTTGCTGAGGGCAAGGGGTGAGGGTTTATATCCAGTTCCCATGAAGAGTGAAAAGGTCAAGTCCGCTTCATTGACAGCAGAGCTCTGTGGGCTGGGGCCTCCTCTCTGGGCCCCGTGTGCCTGCTCTCCCCAGTGAGGCAGCGCTTTTTCCTAGCCCACCACCTTTGGAATCAGGACAGGCTAGAGTGGGGGCCAGGTTGGGGGAAGGGGCTGGGTTTGAACCCCGAAGCTTGGCTGCACACCCACATGCCCTAAAACCCTCACACAGAAACCCCATTTTGTAAATAGGGAACCCAAGGCCCAGAGTCAAGAAATGATTTGCCCAAGGTCACCCATCAAGGTAGAGGCCAGACGAAGCCTTGCTGGCCCCTCACTGAGTTCCGTGTGCATTCCAGGCCACTACGAAGCTTCTCAGGCAGACTGAGGTGTGGCTGGCCCCGCTTCAGGCCACGGCCCCAGTGCAGCCAGCCCACATTTGGAGGAGGGTTTGCCTTCTTGGAGGAGGGCCTGAGCCCTATGTTGGCCCTGGGCCCTCTTTGGCTCTCAATTTTGGTCCAAGTCTCAGGGGCTGTTGAAAGATTCCAAAGGCATTTGAACATTTTGGAAGCAATGTGTCAGTCCTGGAAGCTGTTTGGAGGCTCCAAAGATGGTTTAAAGATTCCAGAATCTGTTACACTTGCAAGGACTGTTGTTTATAGTTTCCAGAGTGGTTTGCAGGACCTGGGTGAAGGTCCCTGAGGTGGCGTGGGGGTCTGGGGCCAGAAGAATCCATGGCTTTGGGCCCTGGGTGGTGCTGGAGGTGGACTGACAGCAGCGAGAATGCCCCGCTTTCTCTCCACGGTCTCAGTCTGTGAAGCTGCCGAGTCCATCGGGCATCTGCTGTTCTGAGGAGCAGAAGGTGTGTGGGTGTTGGCAGCAGGGGAACAGGATTTAGAATCCAGCTTTATCACTCACGTGCTGTGTGACCTGAGGCCAATTACTTTACCTGTCTGAGCCTCCTCTTCCCCCATCTGTACAATGGGAATTATACCACCTGTGCTCTAGGCCCCCTCCCATCTCATCTCAGGCCTTTGTGGGATTAGTCAGAGGACACCCCCACCCAGGGCTGATTAACACTTTCCCAACTATTCCTTGGTGTGGGTCTGGGGTCTCTATCTAGGGTGGAAGCCTGGCCTTCTGTAATTGGCCTTCTGGCCCTCCTAAAACCAGACCTCCCTGAGCCCCATCCCTGCTGTGTCCCGCCACTGTGCTGAAGGCCCTGGTTGACCACCAGGATGCCCATGACCCACGGAAGTTTCTCTCTGGCCACAGTCCCAGACCTGCCTCTTGCCCCCGTCACACCCCGTTGCCATCTCTAGAACCCTTCCCTCCAAATCTTTATCACTGGCCCAGCTACCCTACCCCCACCCACCTGGACCTCGTGTCTCAAGTTTGCCCTTGCCTTCCCCCTGGCCTTTCCTCATGCTGTTCCTCTGCCTGGAGTGCCTGCTCCATCTCTGCCATGCCCCCTGTCCTGCCCCCCGCCCCCCAGCTCTCCCCCCAGCCCCCACAGCTCCTTCTCCTCCAGTCTCCACTGCCTCTCTCATGTCACTGACCAGAGTGGTACAGTCTGCTCTCCAGGTTGCCGTCACCTCCTGGGCTAAAACTCTTGCTACCAGGTGACTCCTCATGGCAGGTGTATGGGGTAAGCCTGGGGTACAATCAGACAGACCCAAGTCCTGATGAGACCTCTTACCTGCAGTGTAACCTTGGGCAGGCTGGTGGCTGAGCCCTTCTGAACCTCAGTTTCCTCCTCTATAAAGTGGGAATGATAACTCATGTTCTGACTCTCGGGGTTGCTGTAAGGGTCAAATGAGACAATAGATGGGAAAAAGCTGTATAAACTGTAAAGTGGTGAGGGTAATGGTGACTGAGTTATTTGCCTAAGGTCACTCTGGGGAGTCGGGGGCCAATCTAGGACCTCATCCCAAGGCTCTTCACCAGGGCACTGATGAAGTCTTCTGCCCCCACTGGAGCCCCGGGCCATCCTCGGGGTCCCCCTGAGAAGTTTTGCTTTTCTCCAACCCCCTGACCTACTTGCAGAGCTGCAGGCAGGCAGGCTGGCTCCTCCCAGCTGGGGTAATCCATTGGCAGCTGACAGATGCACAGGATGTGCCGTGCCTTCCTGGTAGACGGGAAGATCGATACCAAGGTGGATGGGCAGACTCACTCAATGCCACGGCCAGCCCCCAAGGGTGGCAATGGGCCAGGAATAAATATAACCAGGCCTGCTTCCCCACAGGGTCAGCCCAGGCCAGACCAGAATGATGTGGTGTCATCACCATCGTCATCATACTGAACAACGTTATTATACCATGAACTGTTGTAAGTTTGTTGTTTGTTTTGAGCAAGCGTTAACTCATTGAATCCTCACAACCACCCTGTGAAGCAGGTGCTGATATTATCCCCATTTTACAGATAAAATGTGGCACAGAGAGGTTTAGTGACTCACCCAAGGTCACACAGCTAGAAAGTATCCCAGCCAGGATTAGAACCCACACCTACCTGGCTCAAAGCCCAAGCTTGTTGCCAGAATATTCTGCTGGCTTTTCACAAGCATGGCCACTCTATACCTACACACACCCACAGCCTCCTTCCCACTCAGAATGCTCATTCAGGGTCCTTGTCTCCAGCCTTCTCTGTGCTTTGGGCATTGGGGCTTTGGCTCCCAAGCTCATTGACAGGTTGGGAGAGGCGCCTACCCAGCAGGTGCCCGTGCTCAGCCTCATTCTGCCAGAGCTCAGAGCAGGCAAGTTAAAGGTGGGGCCTGGCCCCACAGTCACTCTGGGCATGGGTGATCCTCTGGCTGGAATGAATTCTCAGGGACCTGAACCCTTGGACTGGAGTGGCACACTGCTTCACTGCCCATCTGCCAAAGGACTGTGTACCCATAGCCAAGAATGGGCCAGCCCAAGAACCTGCCACTCCACACCTAACAGGTGGATCAGGAAAACCCCCAGCCCTGAGCTTCCTGGGGTCAGGCTGGGAAGCAGGACAGATGACCAGGGCACAAGCTATGGAATTGCTGAGTGGGAAGGGCCCAGTACTTCAATCTTTTCCCTGAAGAGCAGCTCGAGTGGCAAGAAATGTGTGGGCTTTGGAGTTAAATCCATCAGGGCCCCTCCTTGCTGTGTGACCTTGGATAAGACACTTAATCTCTCTGAGCCTCAGTCTGTCACCTCCCTTACTATAGCTGGCCCTTTTACCCTCCCCTGAACCACACGGTCCATCTGCATTGAGGGTCGTCATGCTTGTCCATCCATCCCTCAAGCTCGATACACCTGGCCAACCCCCCACCACCTCTTCCTTCAGTCCCACCCCAGCCCCAAGTCACCCTCCAGCCCTCCCTCACCTCAGGTCTGCCATGCGGTCAGACACCAAATCCTGTCCAGTCTCCCTCCTGAATATCTGTGAGTAGTCACCTTCCTTCCACCCACCCCCGCTCCTGCCGTGCTCCAGGCCTCATCACCTTCCTCCTGGATTTGTGCCTCAGTCTCCTAACTGCGCTCCCTGCCCTCCCCCTCCCCCATCAACCCATTCCCCTCTGGCAGCCCCAGAACCCTCTTTCTAAAATGCAAATCTGGTCATGGTGTGTGTCTACCTAAGCACATCCTGACTGCACACAGCGTGAAGCCCAAACTCCTTCCCCTCCCACAGGGAAGGCCTGTCACCATCGGGCCGGCCTCCTCGCTGGCCTCTTTCCTTAGTGCCACCACACAGCCCTCCAGCCATAGTGCACAGCTGGGCTGTGCTCGGTCCTCCCTCTCAGCCTTTGCACATGCTGTTCTCTTGGCCCGGAATTCCCTTCTTTCTTCTCCCTCCGCTCACCATTTGTCTTACCACCCTTTTATCCTTCCTTGCTCCGTTATGACATCTCTTCCTCCAGGAATCCTCCCTTAAGCACCCCCTCCCTAGGACTGGGACAGTTGGCCATCCCCTGAGCTCCCACACTCCCATGCTTCCCTGTCACTCTGAATTGTCGTCATCGACGAGGTCCCCATCCCAGGCTCAGAGATGGCCCCTGTAAATTGGAGTGAATGTCCCCCTCCAACCCTCCCCAGTCGCCCTCCTCCCTACCCCAGGGGAAATCTCACTTCCCAGCTCACTGGGCAGCAAGTCAAGTTCTAGTCCCACCTCCCCCAGAGCCATGCTGTGAGACTTCAGGCCAGTGTCTTCCCCTCTCTGTGCTTTGGCTGCCAAGGGCCTATAAAAAGCCAAGGCTAAACTGGATGAATTCTCAGGGACTGCCAGCTCTGTAATTCCATGATTTGGTCTCCCAGCAGATGCCCCTCTCTCTGCTAGTTTTTGTGCCTTTTCAATCTATCTCAAAACTCCATCTCCAGCCACTGCCTCTCACAATCTCTGTATTGGCCTCTGTGGTGACCCTTCCTTTCCCTTTCTGCCCCACACTTCCTGTGAGAACTGAGGGCTCCTTTATGCAATTCCAGATCCAGGTCGAAGGGCAGGCCTGGAAACCTCCATGGTCCCTCCAACCATCCTCCTGTCACGGGACCTGCCATCTGCACAGCCCCAGTAGGACCATTAACTCACCATGAGTCAAACCACACTATAAATAAGTAAAGGGGTGGGGGTCCCAAGGGGGACTTGACCCCAGCTGGCTGCCTCATCTCCAGCCAGATCTGGGGTCTCAACTGCCCCAGGATGGACTCAGCCTGACAGATCTTGACATGTCATCACTGTCCCCAGAGAGCAATGGGGAAATCACCAGGCCTCTCCGGCCCCCATTAGTGTCAGTAATTGCCAATCAATTTCTTGGGAGTCTGGAGAGGAAGAGGCCCCTGGGTGTCTCCAATGAGGAAGCCACATCTAATGGCTTTTATTTGGATTGCTGCAAATTGATTGGGTTTTTTAAAATGGAGCTTTGGTTTTTCTCCCTGCGTCCTAAGCACCCCCTCAGGGCCAGTTAGGCCAAAAGATGAGTGATAGTGTGACTTTACTCCCCGGAAGAGCTGAGACCAGAGCTGGTCATACCCACACCATTCATGTTTCCTCCATTCAACAGCCACTTCCTGAAGCCACAGCCACAGCTCCCATTTCTCTGGCGGTAACTCCACCCCAGGCTCTTCTCAAGGTTATCAGGTTGAAACCTCAAAACAACCCTAATGAGATATGTACCACCATCCCCAGGAAAAGCCGAGAAAAGACGAAGCAGGCTCAGAAAGGTGGCAGGGCTTGGCTAAGATCACACAGCTAATAAATGGTAAAGTGGAGATTGGAACCCAGGTCTTTCTGGCTTTGAAGGCTTGGTCTTCCCATTCTCAGATGCACCTCCCCAAAGTGTCACATATAGAGTGAAGATGATTTCCCTAAAAGTCAGAGAGCTACAGGAGTTATAGTTTTCATGGAGTTCCTAGGGAAGAGATTAGCTGATGATGATGATGATAATAATAGCTACAATAGCAGCTATTATTTACTGAGTCCTTAACTATGAAACAGAGCCCATACCAATAGCTTTATATCCATATTTCATTTCCTCCTTGGAATTAGGCTGAGAAATATGTGCTATTATAGCCATTTCACAGATCAGGAGACTGAGACTCAGAGGTTAAGTGACTTGCATAAGATCACTCAGTATTAACAGTAGAACTAGCATTCAAACTAGGTAGATTTGCATCCACAACATGCAGTTTTAAATTAACAGTTTGGATTGTGAGTGACAAAAGATCAAAATAACAGTGACTTAAGATAGGAATTTATTCCTCTCTCAAGTAAATGAAATCCAGAGGTAGGCAGTCCAAGAATAGTATGATCACAGAGGACCCAGGATCTTGTCTGGTCCCAGGATCTAAGTAGCCTGCCAGAGCTCCAGCCATCACATCCACAATCCAGCCAGCAGGAAAGAGGAAAGGGTAAAAACAAATATACATGTTTCTTTTAAGGACACTTCCCAGAAATTGCAGCCACCATTTCTACTAACAGAATGAAATCACATGACCAAACCCAGCTTCTACATAGGCAAGAAGTGTGGGCTTGATTCTGGGAGGTCATGTGCCCAGCTAAAAATCAGGGGCTTTTATTAAGGTACAAGGGGAGGTCAGATATTGGGACAGTCGTCGGTGACTTTCATTAGCATCACTGTAAACTACCCCTCTAGATGTATAGACAGAATTTTACAGTGCAGTCAGCTAAGTCATCAAACCCAGCTTCCTGGTAACCCAGAAGAAGAACCTGAAGCCCAGAGAGGGAAAGTGACTTGCCCAAGATCAAACAGAAAATGAGGGCAGAGTCAAGTTCAGAAGACTGTCTTAGTAATCACAAAACCCAAGTTCTTGGCACAATACCCTCTGTTCCTCCTACATTCTGAGACCTTTCTTCTGGTTCCTGCATTGTTCCTCTCACTTTCCCATTTTCCTCTCCCTTGCCTGAGCCTTAGGGAAGTTACAGTTTGTGGCTTCCATTAACCACTGGATTAAGTAACAGAGGACCTGATTCTGTTCCCAGCATCAATGTAGGCCATTTTGTGGTGCTATAATAGCATATCTGCAACTAGGTAATTTATAATGAACAAAAATGTAAATGGCTCACAGCTCTGGAGGCTGGGAAGTTCAAGATCCAGAGGCTGCCCCTTGGGAGGGCATTCTTGCTGTGTCATAACATGGTATAAGGCATCACATGGGCAAGAGAGAGCAAGAGGTTGAACTCACAGCCTCAAGCCCTTTTATTTATTTTGCAGGTAGTGCATGTTTCTGATCTGGTACTAATGGGGGTAAGAATTGCCCCCATCAGTGAATCAAGACCAGCAGATTGTTTCCAAGGACTGTAGCATACCAGGACAAGAGCTGTGTTGGGTTATGACTCTAGTCTTGGCCCAAGCCCTTCTATAATCGACATTAATCCATTCATGAGGGCTCCACTCTCAAGACCTAAACACCTATCATTAGGCCCCACCTCCCAACACTTTTGCATTGGAGATTAAGTTTCTAATACATGCATTTTGGGGGACACATTCAAATCATAGCAGATACTAAAGATGTCTGACCTTGCCCTTCATATTCTGGTCTGAGGATTGTAAAGGTCCTTCCTGTTCCGGCATTAGTTTCTGAGATACTCTGAAGCTAGGGGTAGCCTTTGCTTGGTGAGTGTAACCCTAGTGCCAGTAGAGCTGTATATTCTTCAGCATGTGGGGCTTTAGAGTTGGGACTTGTGGAACGGGCAATGGGTAAGGGAGAATGAAAAACTAAGGTCCTTGGATGGTGCTGGGAGGAAAAACTAATCTGTGTTAAGCACCTACTACTACAATAAAGGCGAATAGGTTATATTCCCTTATTGATAGACAGTGACTCTTAGGGCTAAAAATAGAACAAATCTAGCTGCATGCTCTTTTTAAAAGACATATCTAAAGCAAAATGAAGAAGGATCAAAAGTAAAGGGATAGAAAAAGGCCTACCAAGCACTGCTAGAATTAAATTTAAAAGATAAGAAAGCAGGAGTGGCAATATTATTATCATGCCTATTCCACAGTTGAAGCTCCGAATGGTGAAGTGATTCACCTGAGATCACGTAGCCCCTAAATGGCAGAATTGTGATTTGAACCCAAGTCTTTCTGTCTCTTAAATTCCTGTTCCTCTGGGAATGTCTAGTTGCCTCCAAAGAAGTGCAA
Organism: Galeopterus variegatus; assembly: GCF_000696425.1. Taxonomy (NCBI): domain Eukaryota; kingdom Metazoa; phylum Chordata; class Mammalia; order Dermoptera; family Cynocephalidae; genus Galeopterus; species Galeopterus variegatus. Next base: position 221,392 of record NW_007726161.1, read on the forward strand.
CCAATATTATGACCTTGACCTGATTGGGATAGTGATCTGGAGCCAGGTGCCCACCATCACAAAGTAGGCTGGAGAAGGCAAGAGTGAAGAGAAGGCCGTGTTAGTGATAGAGACCAGTCCTGGAACAGAGCAGGAACCAGCCTCCAGGCCAGAGCCTGAACCAACTCCCAAAGTGCCCGTCATGCACTGCTGCAGCCTGCTGTTCAGCTGGTGCCAGCACAGCTCCAGACCCAGTGCCCACAGAGGCCTCTGCCCCCTGTTCCGAATTTCTACCCTCAGACAGAGACTGGGCTGAGAGAGGACCCATCCCACAGAGCCACATGGCTAAGGTTCTCACCTAGAATGTAGCTCCCTCTGCCTGGCAGAAGACAGCAGGCCCAGGGGCCTCCAGGAGACAGTCTGGCAGTAGTTGGGGCCCAGCCCCAAGCTGAGAGCCACTGAGACCTGCGTCCACTCCCAGAGCAAGGGCAAAAGTGAGCCAGAGGCAGAGCCTCACTGTTTCTAGGAAGAAGACTTGGGTCCACATCTTAGCCCCGCCACATCTCCTGCACACAGCAGGCCCCAGTCACGCCATATTTCCCAGAAAGCACCCTCGATCCTCTGAGCTTTGCACACAAAACAGAATGTCCAGATTGTTTCTAGGAAGAAGACTTGGGTCCACATCTTAGCCCCGCCACATCTCCTGCACACAGCAGGCCCCAGTCATGCCATATTTCCCAGAAAGCACCCTCGATCCTCTGAGCTTTGCACACAAAACAGAATGTCCAGTTGGAGATTAGCTAACCCCATTCAGCTACTTTTGCCCATCCTTCACAACTCAACTTGGTACCACCTCCTCCAGGAAGCCTTCACTGATGCCTCCTCACTTTTGTATTATAATGCATATTACACTGGGTTTGGCACTCTCTTTACTCATGTGTCTCTCTAACCAGCACCACAGATCTTGACCCAAGATGCATGGATGGCCTTTAAGAAGGTTTGTGAACTCACTGAAATTGTTCATGAAATGTTTTCTGTCTGTGCATGTGTGCATTTTGGGGGAGGATGGGGGACAGCAGTAATAACTTTCATCAAATTATCTTGAGAATCACTGCTCTGGACTATGATGTTTGTATAGTTAGGAACTGTGTCACTGTATCTTCAAATGATATGTAATACGCAGGCAATATAATAAATATTAGTTGAATGAATTGGATGGATAATTTGCTGGATGACTTTACCCAAATAACTTTACCTCTTTTGATCTTGGTTGTCTCATCTGTAAAGTAGGGACAAGGGCAGGGATTCCACTGTCACAGCTTTTCCTTATCTCTGTATCCCTCTCCTACCCAGTACCTAGTATAGTGCCTGGCACATAGGAGGTGTTCAGTAGATGTGTATGAGAGGAATGGACAGATGGGTGATTGGTAGAGAGATGGACGAAACGGTATTTAGATGAATGAATGACAGTGATTGAGTGAATGGGTGAGTGGCTGCTGTTTGTGGATGGGAGACTCAGCAGATGTATCGGTAGATGGATGAATCAGTGGATAGGAGGATTGGTTGATAGATGAGTGACTACCGTAAATGCGTTGGGTGAATGCTAGATGAATGACTAGAGGAATGGGTCAGCAAAGGAGAGACAGATATATGGGAGGGGATGGATAGGTAGGTGGGCTTTTTTTTTTTTTTAAAGATGACCGGTAAGGGGATCTTAACCCTTGACTTGGTGTTGTCAGCACCACGCTCTCCCAAGTGAGCCACGGGCCGGCCCAGTAGCTGGGTTTTTGATAAATGGATCATTGGATGGGTGAAGATGATGAACACATGGGTCATAGATTTGTGAATGGATGGGTAGATGTATGGTTGGATGGAAGGTCTGAAATAGAGATGATTGGATCAACCAATAGACAGCCGGATGGACAGACTGAAGATTGGATGAACTGGCAGACGACGAATGGAGGAAAATTGTACACAAGATGTGTGTGTGCATTTGTGCATATTGGAAGGATAAAATGTTTGGATGGAGAGAGAAGGATGGATGGGTGGGTGGATGGATGGATGGATGGATGGATGGATGGATGGATGGATGGATGGATGGATGGATGGATGGATGGATGGATGGATGGATGGATGGATGGATGGATGGATGGATGGATGGATGGATGGATGGATGGATGGATGGATGGATGGATGGATGGATGGATGGATGGATGGATGGATGGATGGATGGATGGATGGATGGATGGATGGATGGATGGATGGATGGATGGATGGATGGATGGACAGACAGACTAATCGATGGAAGGGAGGGAGGGAGGGATGGTGGGACAGCATTCATCTGACCAAGGCCAGAGAGTGGGGAGGCAGAGACAGAGGGTCCTGTGTGCACAAGCCTATCTTGCAGGGCAGAGAAGGCACCTTTCTTCCAGAGCCTCTGTATGTTGGGCCCCAGCTGATTTCTTCCTCCCCATGGCGTACAGGGTCTCTCTGGCAGTACCAATACTCACAAACTGGTGTAGGAGGGAGACAAAGGGAGTGGGCAGATACCAGGGCCAGAGGGAGGGAGGAAAGACGAGTGGGGGCTGGGGCCACCATTGGCCAGGGTCTCTCTGGCAGTACCAATATTCACAAACTGGTGTAGGAGGGAGACAAAGGGAATGGGCAGATACCAGGGCCAGAGGGAGGGAGGAAAGACGAGTGGGGGCTGGGGCCACCATTGGGCTGCCGCCCCTGTTTACTCAGCTCCGGAATGAAGCCCCGGAGAAGGCTTGTTCATATTTCTTTCTTGAACGGGGAACTGACATTAATGAACAGCTAATTAACATCTTGGAGTGCGATGGTTCCAGTGTCAGTGTCCCTAATTAGTCTCGTGCTAATCTGCTTTAATTAACTGTCCCTGTCGTGGTTTTAATTTAATTTTCAGCTCCAGCCTGGGATGACAGCCCTGTGAGCATTCTGTCCCAGGGCACCTGTGGCCAGGGCAGGGTGAGCTGGCCAGAGCCAGGCTCCCAGGGGCATTGCCAGGAAGCGCAGGGTTGGGCAGAGCTGGTAACAGAGTGCCTGGCACCCCACTGGCCATGGGGTCGGAGAACTTAGGGATGGGACACTTTCTTCCCTTTCTCTAGGAAATGTTCTCAGGTTACCAGGATCTCCTAGAAAATTTATAAGTCAGTAGCACAGTCTGTGACTGCACCTTGATCTCAAGCACACCCCATAAACTGACCACACTTTCTGGACCTGGGCTCTGATTCAGAGAGACCTGGATTCATGTTTTAGTTTGGTTACTTTCTAGTTGTGTGCCCTTAGGGAAAGCATTTGACCTATCCGAGCCCCTATGGAATGGGGCTGATAATCTAGGTTGGCACCTGCTCCCACTGAAGATGCAGTTTTTCAGGGATGACCTGTATGCACACCTAACTCCCCTCATGGTCCAGGCAGAGCAAACACTGTGGCAGCCCCCGCTTGGGTCATGAGTGGAGAGGGCTGGGAGGGAGCCTGTGTCAGGAGGATTAGAGCACTGGACCCAGGTCCCCATCCCAGCTCTGCTACCTTCAAGTCTCTTAACCTCTCCAGCCGTGTGCCCTACTCCCATCCATAAGTTGGAAGGGTCAGAGGAGGGGAGAACAAGATGCTGTCTGAGCCCCCCGAGATCTGACCAGGGTTGGAGAATGGATTTGCAGCTAGCTTAGAGAACCCCACATCTAGAGCAGGATGGCTAAGAGGGAGCTGGGCTCTAGGGCCACCCTGGAGGCTAGGTGAGGCCTGTGCCTTTTGCAAGGCAAAGCAGGAACCACCCAGAGAGACTGTGGCTGCCTTGGTTACAAGGGCCCTGCTGCGGGTGGGAAACCAACACGCCTGCCCCGTGGCATCTGCCAAGAGCATTGGACAAATGAGGATCATCTGAGAGGGAGTTGGCTGGTGGCAGGGGAGGGGAGGGGAGAGCCCAGAAGCTGAGTCAGGACCCCTTGTCCCAGCACGGCTGGGAGCTACAAGTGCAGAGCAGGAGTGAAGGCTGAGGCCTGAGGAGAGAGGAAGGCCCCTGTGAGGCCTTGTATACCAGCTAAAGAGTTTAGCCGAAACCCCGAGGGCACTGGGGAGCCATGCTAGGCTCTTGACCAGGAGAGCAGCATGATCACTGGCCGCTGGCAGGGGGTGAGTGAATTGCAGTGAGGAGGCAGGAGGCAGAAAGGCCTGCTGTGATGAGGCTGCCGTCTTACTCCAGGCAGTGCAGTCTGTCAAGCAAGCTCAGCAAGACTTCCAGAAGCAGTGAGCCAGAAGCACTGGGCCAAATGTACATAAAGTGCATGCTCTTTAGAGAAGGCAAGTGCACACCGTGCACCTCCCTCTCCTCTCCCCACGGCCTTGGGCTCAAGGAGTGTGGAATTCCTTTGCAGCACCAGCTCGAAGGCTATATCTCACACTTTCTCAAACTGGAGTCTACAAACCCCCCGGATGGGGAAAGTGTCCCAGATATATTTTCAGGGATCCAGGAATTCCAGGAAAATCATAAATTTCTGTATTTAGATTTTGATGCTGATACAAACAAACAAACAAAAGCAATTTGTTTTCCATCAGTTCTAAAGCAATACTTTTTTCCCAGTGATCTCACAATGGGAAGGTATCCTTGCTTCCAGACTGTCATCTGAGGTCTGGAGAGTCAGTCTCCGAGGTCCACAAAAGAATGTTTCCCTTTCCAAAGAGTCCATGCCTTGTCTGGCTCTGAAAAATGCTGTCACACCTGCCTTCCCCCAGGATGGCGAGCTCTTCCCACACTGGATCCATTTCTGGCTCCTCTAAGTGTCCTAAGGACAGACAAGGGTTTAAACCCAAGGAGGGTTTGTAAATTGAGGCAAATTCTTTCTGGATGTCCCACAGCCCCCCTCCCCCTGCCTTTGACCTCCAGTTGATCTTTGCCTTGGGTCCAGAGGAGCCAAACCAGTTTTTCCTGAAATTCTTAGTAAATGAGTTGTGGAATTCAGAGCTCCCTCCCCGTTGGAGCACAAGATTCCTATGAAAGAAGAGCCTTTATCTTTCTCTACTCCCCTCCCCATGCATGGAAACCTGCACATTTCCCCAGATCCAGTTCAGACCAGGCCACCTGCAGAGAGCCTTCCCTGGTTTCCCCAGACTGATATGTCAGTCCATCCTTACAGCCCCTGGGCTCAGGTTCTCTCTTGCCTTGTACTGTTCATATTCACAGCAGGACCTGGATTGCTCACATCTCTGTGTCCCCTACTTCCTACCTGGCTCACAGCAGCAGCCTGCAGGAGCAGGTGGAAGAGACTTAGCCCTCCCCACAGCCTGGCGGATAGACACGCATCCTGAGTTGTGTTCTCGGCAAGGGGCCAGGGGCCGCCAACCTGCCCTATAGCACGGTAGACCTACAAAGTGGTGGCTTTGCTGTCCATCAAGCCAGGATGCAGCTCAACCCCTAACCAGCTGCATCTCTTGAAGTCTCAATTTTCTCATCTGGAAAATGGGTAAGGATAGCATTTACCTTATGGGGTTGCTGTGAAAACTTAATTGAGGGAACCCATGTTAAGTGACTGGGACATAGTAAGTGTCCAATAAAGTGAGCCGGTGCCAGTGATGATGGTGATGACGCACTAGAGCTCCCAAGCCAGAGCCCTGGCTCCCCCACATCTGGGGGCAGAGTGGCTCACACAGACCCAACGTGGAGTTACAAGAAGCCTAATTCTGAGTTTGGGGGCCAGCCCTGAATGAGACCTACTACCCCTCCTTTTCCTCTTCTCTCTCTCACCTAGAAAGAGCTCGGCTAGGGTTCAGGCTACTGCTGAGATAACCTGCCAAAAGGTGACCAGACCCTTGGCCTTGTACTGTGGGGCTTTACCATCCACATGCATATTGCACCAGGGATGTGCAGAGATATCCAGAGACAGACCAGAGCAGCAGACATGGGCACCCACAGTACACACACACACACAGAGTCTGGAGAAAGAGGCCACTATTGATGACACCCAGGCAAAGACAAGCATTTTAAAGCAGGAGTGCCACACGGAGGACTCTCTCCTGCTTCCCCAGTGCTGGGCTGCTGGGTAGGTTGAAGCCACACCTGCTCAGGTCTCTCTGGCTGAGCTGGCTGCCTGTTTTAGGTCTTGTGTCAGTGCCTAGAGCAGGGACAACAGCAGAGGCTGAGCTCCACAGGGATTGGGGGACTGCATGGCGGCCCAGCCATTCCTAATCTGGAGCTCATGAGCAGGTACACTTGCCTCTTCATGGAGCCTGGTGGAAGTAGAAGCAGCGTAGTCAAGACTGCTCCAGGACCCCACCCCCACCCCACCCAGCGCTCCAGGGCCTCTTCTGCATCTGCAGTGATGGACATTTAGTTGACCTGATCCCTGTTCTGGCAGGAAGAGGCCAGAGGGTCCAGACTCTGGAAGAAAGCAGGAGACCTTTCTGAGGGAACCGTGAACCCTGGGAGAACCGCCAAGCAGCCAGAGGCTAGCAGTAGGAGATGTGACAAGGTCAGACAACCCAAGATCACGAGCTCGCATGACATTACAGTCACTGCCTGTGATAGCCACAGAATTGTACAGTGTTAAAATGACAGTCAAGTGAGAGTTTTAGAACATTACAGGCCTAGAAAGGTTATAATCATAGAATTATAGAATGTTACAATCATGTAATCATAGAAGCACCAAGAAGACTAAGCACATAGAAGACTAAGAAGCAGGAGTTTTAGAATGTTGCAAGCATTAAAAAGGTCATAATCATAGAATTATAAAATTTTACCACCATAGAATGTTAAAATTGTAGCCTTGCAAGCAGGAATTTTAGAATGATAGAAATACGGACTGTTGCAGTAAATACACACACGTAGAATATTCCCTTGTAGATTAAATAAGAGGCAGGAATTATAGAATAGTATAGCAGTAGAATGTCATAGTCAAGAATCGCAGAATACTTCAGTGCTCAGGTATTACAGTGTCGCATCAGTGAGGGCTGCCAGAACATCTTACGTGTCTTGTGCCAGACACTGCAAAGCAAGTGACCTCAACTAACTCATGACTCCTCCCAGCAGCCCTTGATGTGGGGCAGGATGAGCATGGGGGGATGAGGGGATTGGGGGGCAGGAGCCACAGCAAGCCCCCCAGGCCCTGGAGTCTTGGCAGGAAAAGTGGGAGCAGTTGCCTGTGTGTGTATTCGGTCCCTCGCCACCCCCAACACATGCCCAGAGGGGAGAAGCTCAGGTCAGCCAGTGTTTTTCCTTTTGTTACTGTATGTCTTAAGGGCCTGCTGGATCCATTTCCATTGTGTGGGCAGGAGGCCTGCAGCCTAATGGGGGCAGCTCCACAGGCCCTGCCCAGATTCCTAGCCAGGGTGTGAGGGGCTGTGGGTGCATGATCCCCAAAGGCCTCCCCGCAACCCGCCTGTATCCTCACTTGTCTGTCTGGTGCACAGATGGCCATGCTGATTTTCATCAAGCACCATTCCCCCATCAGTCATTCATCCATTCAGTCAGTTGTCATTTTCAGGTCACCTTGCAACCCGCCTCTACCCTCACTTGTCTGTCTGGTGCACAGATGGCCATGCTGATTTTCAGCAAGCACCATTCCCCCATCAGTCATTCATCCATTCAGTCAGTTGTCATTTTCAGGTCACCTTCTGAGGGTCAGGCTGCGTTCTAGGCACTGGGAAGATGGATATGAATCAAGACAGCCCTCTGCCCTAAGAAACAGAATGGTGGAGCCATTTGTGGATACAGAGAAAGTGCTGTGGGGGCCTGTGGGTAGGGAGAATGGCCAGGGCATCATGAAGGCCTTTCTGGAGGAAGGGCTGAGTATCAGAAGTAGGCAGAATTTGCATCTATAGAGATAGTGATAAGGGCATTCCAGGCAGAGCAAGCAGCAGAAGCAAAGGTCCAGGGACAGCCATCTGGGGTATGTGTTCAGGAATCATCAGGAGTTTTCTCTTGGGCAGCAGTGGAAGGTGCCAAATGACACAGATGGGGCAGGACAAAGAGGTTGAGGTGCTGAGCAGAGGTTTCGAGTGCCAGGCCAAGGAGGGTGGGATTTGTGAATGGTAAATGGCCATGCATGTTTATGATCATGCTTGAGTTTGACTGACGGGAAGGCAGGACAAGAGCTTACAATTTTCTTTTCCTTCCTTTAGAAACAAGAAACTGCAAATTCCTTCCCAGGACTGTAGGCCAACCCCGGGCTGGGCTCCAAAAACACAGAGAAAGGGCTTCAGCGGGAATTCCAGGGCAGTGCTAAGCCCGCGCAGCCTTTGTCCACAGAGACAGGCATCAGACACCGTGCACCAGGGGGACTGGTGGGGGGTGGCGTCTCAGGCACTGACTGGGACCCACATGGGAACCACACAATTCCTTCCAGTCCTTTGAGGACTCTGTAGAAGGCTACTCAGAGCTGGAGGCCACACACACCAGGAAAAGGGCCAGACAGGCCCGCACTCAAGTCCCTGGCTGGTTTTGTATCACTAAGTGAGTTGGGCACATGACATTACCTCCCCAGCCTCAGTTTCTCCATTTGCTGTAGAAGGCTACTCAGAGCTGGAGGCCACACACACCAGGAAAAGGGCCAGACAGGCCCGCACTCAAGTCCCTGGCTGGCTTTGTATCACTAAGTGAGTTGGGCACATGACATTACCTCCCCAGCCTCAGTTTCTCCATTT
>NW_007726161.1:230038-232183 GCF_000696425.1 Galeopterus variegatus
TTTGTATCACTAAGTGAGTTGGGCACATGACATTACCTCCCCAGCCTCAGTTTCTCCATTTGTAACATGGGGCTAATAATGGAATCTCCCTCGCAGGACTATCTAGAGGGAATGGATGGCCTCCACTTGGCCCCTAATTGGCTCAAAATTCACATTCATTCCCTTTATGTCTACAGTCCTAGAATCAACAAGAAGCCTTTAGTCCAACCACCTCATTTTACAGTAGGAAAATAGACGCCCCAAAACTGCAGCAGACATTTCAGAGGTACAATGGCCAATTGTCTGGCTGCCTGGAGGTGGAAACTGGATGAAGGAAGAGAAATAAAGTTCAGTGCTGCCTATAAAGTATAAGGCAGCCCAGAGCCCGAAAGTCTGAACCTGTGACAACAAGGCAGGTGGTAAATCCAAGGGCCCCAGATAAACCCAGCAGGTGCTGACTGCATCTTTGCAGGTCCACGTTGTGGCCTCTCCACCATGCTGAGGGGCAGAGCAGCATTTCCACTGAGGGGAGGGGTGGCTGCAGACCTGCTGCTGACATTAAGGAAGGTGATTCCTGTAAAGCACTTTGCAGGGTGTCTTGCACATAGTAGGTGTTCAGGTCCTGGGAGGTAAGTGAGCACGGGATACAAACCCAAAATTGGAGTGGGGAGTGGCTGCCCCCTGCTACCTCTCCACCCTCTCCAATAAAAGTGGCAGCATTTTGCACAAAAACTCAGCTGTAGACATAGTATAGTAACATTTATCTATTAAAAAAAATACTGAGTTCCTACTATGTGCCAGGCAACCTGCTAGGCACTTTGTATGAATCATCTCATTTAAACCCAACAACCCTTACGTGTGAGTCCACTATTATTTCCATTTTACAGATGAAGAAACTGAGGCTCAGGGAGCCTAAGTAGTTTGCCTAAGATCAGACAGAGCAGGGCAGGAATCCAGGGCTTTCTAATCCAGAGCTTTAACCCTATACCATATTCACTGGCATAGATATCAAGAGTAGCTGACTGAGCTGATTAAAAAGGAAGGTCCAAAATGAACATTGAAATCAAATCCCTGTGGTGATTATTGATGGGAGATGCTAACCAGGGCTTCCTTGGGAAGGTGTGAAATGTTAACATCCCCACCCCCCCACGCCCAGGCTCTTCAAGGGCTCAGGAGGGGCTGTGTTAGGCTGGGCTGGAAACAGAGTGATGACCATGATGGGTTTCAGAGGGGGGCTATCCACCCCCCTAGCCAGAGGCAGCCAGGATTCCATTAACCTGATTCTCTGTCCCACATAAACCTGCAGAGGGAGCCCCAGGAGGGAGAGGTACTGGAGAGGGGAAGAATTGGGCTTCCCCAGGCCCCAAATGGAACAGCCAACGGTGCTGGTTTCCTCTCTTGCAGTCTAGGAGGACCTTCAAAGCCCCTGGCTCTTTGAGCAGGGAGTGGGAGAGGGATGGAGAGCCAGAAAGTAGGGACAAAAGAATCCAGTGTAGGGTGCAGCAGCAGGAACAGGGTACATGAGTCCTGAGTCCCTATGCCTGCCCAGCTCCTGCATGGCCTTGGATAAGTCACAGCACTTCTCTGATCTTTAGGTTCCTCCTCAGTAGCAAGAGCAAACCAATGCCACCTCTTTGTGTTGCTGGGCAGATTAGAGATACTGGGCCTGACACATAGTAGATACTCAAGAAATGGGGGTGGTTACCACTGCTGTAATTTTAAGATCTTGACCCCATATAACCCGTCTCAACTTGCCTGGTACATTCATGTCCATTTTCTTGGTGGAGCCTCACAACATTTCTGCAAGGTGTGCAAAGATTCTTATCAGAGAGGTTAAAGGACTTGTTCTAAATCATAGTTTCTAACCCGTGGGCTGGGATGCAACCCCAGTGATGGTCACAGGGTAGACTACCCCAGCCGGGTCACTGCCCTTCAGTCTGGTTGGTTCCTATTCCTCTGTCGGGATTTAGGTCAGGTGCATTTCCTCTAGGAAGCCTTCTTTGACCACACAAGATCCAGGATAAGTACACCTCCTCTGTTTCCCACAGCCTTCTAGACTTCTGTCAGATCATTTATCAGATATTATCACAATTGTTAGGTGCTTCCATCTAAGACTCTGAGGGCCCAGCCAATGCTGTCTATATAGTGGGAGGGTGCACAATAAAT